>NC_142027.1:9874293-10178432 GCF_982192425.1 Myodes glareolus
AATCCAAGAGCAGGGGAGGTCTTTCCATTTTCTGGTATCCTCTTCAATTTCTTTCTTCAAAACCTTAAATTTCTTGTCATATAGATCTTTCGCTTCCTTGGTTAGAGTTACCCCAAGATACTTTATGCTATTTGTGGCTATCGTGAAAGGTGATGTTTCTCTGATTTTCCTCTCTGTATCTTTGTTCTTTGTGTATAGGAGGGCAACTGATGTTTTGGAGTTGATCTTGTATCCTGCCACAGTACTAAAGGTGTTGATCAGCTGTAGAAGTTCTTTGGTAGAGTTTTTGGGGTCGCTTATGTACACTATCATATCATCTACAAGTAATGAAAGTTTGACTTCTTCCTTTCCAATTCAAATCCCCTTGATCTCTTTATGCTGTCTTATTGCTATTGCTAGAACTTCAAGCACTATATTGAAGAGGTATGGAGAGAATGGACAGCCTTGTCTTGTTCCAGATTTTAATGGGATGGCTTTGAGTTTCTCTCCATTTAATTTAATGTTAGCTGTCTGCTTGCTGTTTATTGCCTTTATTATATTTAGGAATGAACCTTGTATCCCTGATCTCTCCAAGACCTTTATCATAAAGGGGTGTTGAATTTTGTCAAATGCTTTTTCAGCATCTAATGAAATGATCATATGTTTTTTTTCCTTCAGTTTATTTATATGATGGATTACGTTGATAGATTTTCGTATGTTGAACCAGCCCTGCCTCTCTGGGATGAAGCCTACTTGATCATAATGTATAATTTTTTGGATGTGTTCTTGGATTCTGTTTGCGAGTATTTTATTGAGAATTTTTGCATCAATGTTCATGAGTGAGATTGGTCTGTAATTCTCTTTCTTGGTTAAGTCTTTGTGTGGTTTGGGTATCAGGATGACTGTAGTTTCATAAAAGGAGTTAGGCAATGACTCTTCTGTTTCTATTTTGTGAAACACATTAAGGAGTATAGGTATTAACTCTACTTAGAAGATCTGATAGAATTCTGCATTGAAACCATCTGGGCCAGGGCTTTTTTTGGTAGGGAGGCTTCTGATGACAGCTTCTATTTCCTCTCGACTTACAGGTCTATTTAAACTGCTCACCTGGTCTTGACTTAATTTTGGTAAATTGTATTTATCTAAAAAAGTATCCATTTCTCCCACGTTTTCCAATTTTGTGGCATACAGGCTTTTGTAGTAAAATCTAATGATTCTCTGAATTTCCTCTGTGTCTGTGGTTATGTCCCCCTTTCCATTTCTGATCTTGCTAATTTGCATGTTCTCTCTCTGCCGTTTGATTAGTTTGGATAGGGGTTTATCAATCTTGTTGATTTTCTGCAGGAACCAGCTTTTTGTTTTATTGATTCTTTGGATTGTTTTCTGTGTTTCAATTTTGTTGATTTCAGCCCTCACTTTGATTATTTCCAGTCTTCTACTCCTCCTGGGTGAGTCTGCTTCTTTTTTTTCTAGAGCTTTCAGGTGTGCTGTTAAATCTCTAACGTGTGCTTTCTCCGTTTTATTTATGTGGGCACTTAGTGCTATGAACTTTCCTCTTAGCACTGCTTTCATTAGTGTCCCATAGGTTTGGGTATGTTGTGTCTTTATTTTCGTTGAATTCAAGGAAGACTTTAATTTCTCTCTTTATTTCTTCCTTGACTCAGGGATGGTTCAGTAGTTGACTGTTCAGTTTCCATGAGTTTGTAGGCTTTCTGGGATTAGAATTATTGTTGAATTCTAACTTTATTCCATGGTTATCTGATAGTACACAGGTAATTACTACAATTTCTTTATATCTATGGATGTTTACTTTGTTACCATTTATGTGATCAATTTTTGAGAAGGTTCCATGAGATGCTGAGAAGAATGTATATTCTTTTCTGTTTGGGTGGAATGTTCTATAGATGTCTGTTAGGTCCATTTGGTTCATTACATCTGTTAGTTCTCTTATTTCTCTGTTAGGTTTCTGTCTGGTTGACCTGTCCATTGGTGAGAGAGGAGTGTTGAAATAACCCACTATTAGAAGTATGGGGTTTGATGTATGTTCTGAATTCTAGTAATATTTCTTTTACATATGTGGGTGCTTTTATATTAGGTGCGTAGATATTCAGGATTGAGACTTCCTCCTGATGAATTGTTCCTGATATGAGTATAAAGTGTCCATCTCCGTCTCTTCTGATTGATTTTAGTTTGAAATCTATTTTGTTAGATATTAGTATAGCCACACCCGCTTGTTTCTTTGGTCCATTTGATTGGAAAACCTTTTCCCAACCCTTTATTCTGAGGTAGTGTCTGTCTTTGTGTTTGAGGTGCATTTCTTGTAGGCAGCAGAATGTTGGATCCTGATTACATATCCATTCTCTTAACCTGTGCCTTTTTATATGTGAGTTGAGTCCATTAATTATTAAGCGATATTAATGACCAGTGGTTGTTGACTCCAGTTATTTTTCCTGGTGCTATTGTTTGTGTGTTTCCCTTCTTTGAGTTGTGCTGGTGGAGGGTTGTCAGATGCTTGTGTTATTATGAGTGTTGTTGGCTTTCTTGGTTTGTGGTTTTCCTTCTAGTATTTTCTGTAGGGCTGGGTTTGTGGCTACATATTGTTTAAATCTGTTTTTGTCCTGGAATATCTTGTTTTCTCCATTGATGGTAAATGCAAGCTTTGCTGGGTATAGTAGTCTGGACTTGCATCCTTGGTCTCTTAGTTTCTGCAGCACATCTATCCAAAACTTTCTGGCTTTCATGGTTTCCATTGAGAAGTCAGGTGTAATTCTGATAGGTTTCCCTTTATATGTTACTTGACTTTTTTCCCTTGCAGCTCTTAATATTTGTTCTTTATCCTGTATGTTTTGTGTTTTGATTATTATATGGCGAGGGGATGTGGTCTTTTTTTTTTTGATCCAGTCTATTTGGTGTTCTATATGCTTCTTGTATCTTCATAGGAATATCCTTCTTTAGATTGGGAAAGTTTTCTTCAATAATTTTGGTGAATATATTTTCTGGGCCTTTGAGCTGTAAATCTTCTCCTTCTTCTACACCTTTTATTCTTAGGTTTGGCTTTTTCACTGTGCCCAGATTTCCTGGATGTTTTATGTTAATAATTTGTTGGATTTATTTTGTTCTTTAATCAGTGAGTTTATTTCCTCTACAGTATCTTCAGTGTTTGAGATTCTTTCTTCTATCTCTTGTATTCTGTTGGTAATACTTGTCTCTGCAGTTGCTATTCGTTTACCCAGATTTTCCATATCCAGCCTTTCCTCGGTTTGTATTTTCTTCATTACCTCCATTTCATTTTTCAAGTCTTGAACTGTTTCCCTTACCTGTTTGATTGCTTTTTCTTGGATTTCTTGTTTTTCTTGGCTATCTTTGAGAGATTTATTCATTTCATCTACTTTTTTGTTTGTTATCTCCATTTCTTTATGGCAGATTTTCACCTCCTGTTTAAGTTCCTCTATTATTTTCATATAGTTCCACTTAGAGTCGATTTCTTCTATTTCTTCTGGAGTAGGGTGTTCAATTCTTCTAGTTTCGTTATCCCTGGATTCTGGTGATGTCATGTTGCCTTTCTGGTTGTTGGAGGAATTCTTGCATTGGCGCCTGCCCATCTCTTCCTTCAAATGGAGCCAGGAGAGTCTGGTGTCTTGTTCAGTCTTTGCTGTGACTGACTCTCTGGGTGGATCTCTTCAGTGCAGGAGCAGGAACTGTTCCTGTCCCTCTAGATGGTACTCCTCAGCACCCTCTGGATGGAACTCCTCAGCACAGACACAGGGATAGCCCCCTCTGGATGGAACTCCTCAGCACCCTCTGTGTGGAACTCCTCAACACTGACACAGGGATAGCTGGTATTCCAAGGACACCGCAGACAAAAGGGCAAATGTGGGGGCAGGACAGGGTCGAGTGGAACACAGAAGACCCTGCAGCAGGAGCTGGGGGGGGGGGGCTGTGCTCTCTTCCGAAACAGTCCGCCCTGGATAGCACCCACTCACCCCTCTGGATGGAACTCCTCAGCACAGACACAGGGATAGCTGATAGTCCAAGGACACAGGAGACAAAAGGGCGACCATGGAGGCAGGGCAGGGTCGAATGGAACACAGAAGACCCTACAGCAGAAGCTGGGCAGGGGGACTGCTCTCTCTACTAGGACAGTTCGCCCCGATAGCACAGACTCACCCCTTTGGATGGAACTCCTCAACACAGACACAGGGATTGCATAGTGCAACAGCCCAGCTTGCCTGTGCTCTCAGCACAGCTCCCCGCAGCAGGATCCATGGCACAGCACCCCCCTTGTATCTTTTGCCCTATAAAGCCTAATATGAAAAGTTAAAATGATGGTGTCTTTGGTGGCCTTGCTTTTTTTGTTAGGTGATGTCGATGACTATAGTGCTGAAGTAGAGGAGCTTCTCCCTCAGCATCTGCAGCCGTCCTCAAGTTCTGGCCTTGGCACTTCTCCAAGCTCTTCACCCCGGACCAGTCCCTGCCAGTCACCTACAATGCCAGAGTACTCCGCACCGTCTCTTCCCGTCAGACCCAGCAGAGCACCCTCAAGAACTTCAGGGCCCCTGAGTTCCCAGAGTGTGTACTTTACTTTAAATGTCCGTATGACTCTGTCTAGCAGTCTGGAGAACTGTTGGTCCTAGTTTGCTTTCTATTTCTGTGCTAAAACACTGGCCAAAGCCTCGGGAGGAAGGGTTGTTTGGCTTACACATTCGTTAAGAGAAGCCAGGACAGGAGCTCAAGGCAAGAACCTGGAGGCAGGAGCTGATGCAGAGGCCATGGAGGAACACTACTTCCTGGCTTGCTCTCCGTGGCTAGCTCAGCCTGCTTTCCTATTCCACCTGGACCACCTGCCCAAGGATAGCACTGCCCACAATGGTCTGGGCCTTCCCGGGCCTGCCTGATGGAGACAATTCCTCAGTTGAGTTTCCTTCTTCCCCAGCGACTCTAACAAAACTCACAAGTAAATATGGTTTAGCTTTTTAGCCCATGCACTGAGTGCCCTGTAACAGGAAGCGAATTTCCCCATCCATGACTCTTAGTGGAGCAGACTCTCAATCGCTGCTGCTGGCTGGGAATTGTCCTATTGATGTGGGTTAGGATTGTCTATGTCTCACAACTTGCGATTTTCTATTCTATGATAAGATTGTTTGTCCATTTGGGCTCCCTCCCCCTTCTTTGCCGGCCAGCAAGTTGTGTATGACATAGTTGAGACAGTAAAATTATGTCCCTTAATAGAATTCCTCAGCAAGTCAGCTCTTAGCACCTCTGCCAGATAAGAGGTCAGTACAGGGTAGCCTATGGTGCCTATAGTTCCAGATAGTGGTTCCTTTATTCACACTGAAGATATTTTACTATTCCTTTAGTGCACAGACTTTTTGGAGGATAAATTTGGGGCATTGTCATTACATATGTGCATTTCTTCCACTGTCCCCTGGTTGGCCCTGATCTTACCTACTCTCTTTTTAGGTTCTCCAGTTGACACTCAGCCAGCAACCCAGAAAGATTCTTCCCAGACCTTAGAGCCCAAGAGGCCACCCCCTCCCCGCCCAGTTGCTCCTCCAGCACGCCCTGCCCCACCACAGAGACCACCTCCACCCTCAGGTAACCGCTTACTCTTAGGGTGTTTGCTTAACTGAAAATTCTCCTCCTCATTTTGAAAGCATTGTGCATGTTTTCATGCTGCTAGACTCTGGATTCTGCTTGTGTTTATATGACCATTATTACTCCTTAAGCTTTTCTGAGAGGAGCCACGGGATGACGTGTCTGTCAAGCAGATTTCTTGAGCATGTGGTAGGCTGCCTCTTTGCCTGTGCACAGGGGAGGCTTCTTTGGGTCTTGCTAACTTGATGTATTTGAACATGTATGATGTTCTTGGGTAAAATAGGTTTAATTTTTTTTAAATTCCTCATCTATAGCTTTATAAAGACAACTAACATTTATTTATGGAAATTTTATTTTAAAACTGAAGAGCATACATGTTTTTAATATGTTTTACATGTGTCTTTAAATATTCTCTTAGCTAAATACAATGTTCACTTCCTGTGAGCATATGCATTGAAGAGTAGCTTTGTGTAGTGTCTGGATATTTACATAGTCATACATATGTGCTATCATGACTGTTGAAGCAGATCTTGACATCTCAACTCTTTATTTAATGTCATTTCCTTTCTGCTGCCTAATTTCTTATGAACTATAAGGGGCTAGGAGTCCTGCACCTGCTAGGAAAGAATTTGGAGGTAACCATTTACATTTGCTATCCTGGGTGAATGCTGGTTTATTGTTGTGGAGTTTGAACTCTATAATCAGACAGTTTAGATCTGTTTGGTAAGCATCAGAATGAATGACATTTATTCTCCATATTATAAAGTTCCAAACTTTATATATTCCTGTTAACGTACTAGAACTTGGTTTTATCTATGAGTAGAACTAATAAACTATATCTTATTTTGCATTTTGAATAACTCATCCAATTCTTGCCTCATCTGTTTATGCAAAACTATGATTTTCTTCTTTTCAGTGAGGCAATTTTTATTCAGTATTAAATGTTTTTGTTTAAAAAGTAATTTATTTAGTTAACATGAAAACTGAAAGTAGGGCTGGGAATGTACCAAGTGTACTTACCTGAAATGTACAAGCCATGGATTCAGTCCCCAGCACTTAAACACGGAGATAAAACTGACAGCTCATTCTGCAGGGTTCATTGCTGAGTTCATATCATCTAAGTCTCAAGAAAAGATGGAGATGGTACCAATCCTTCAAAGAGCTTAGCAGCTCCAGTGTTAATGACGCTCCTCCAGCCCTGGCCACACAGCGTTGTTGTGGTCAGCTGAGGTGAAGGTTTGGGTGGCACTGTAATGAGGCAGCTGCATGATTTAAGCAGGACCGCCCTATGAAATAGCTCTTTTTATTTTAGGGTGAATTCCACGTTACTAGGAAGCTAATCTGTAGAAATTAAATTTTAAAATGAATTTGTGAAAACTTGTATCATATTACCAAATCAGTAGCTTTTTTAGAAATCTGTTTTCATTTTAAAATGGTTCCCTTCATAAGTTCACTACCATTTATCTTATCCTGCAACCAGTAATCCCTGAGACAGTAAGCTTAGGGAATCCATCAGAAACTAACTCCTAAGAGATCAATGTCTTTTTGTAGAATTTTAAGATGAATTTGAAACTTTATTTATGATTATTTTTCTTTTTACTATCAAATAATGTATTAGTAATCTAGACATAAGAAATGAGATGATCAGCCAGGTGGTGGTGGTGCATGCCTTTAAACCCAGCACTCGGGAGGCATGTGAGTTCGAGGCCAGCCTGGTCTACAAGAGCTATTCCAAGACAGGCACCAAAATTACAGAGAAGCCTTTTCTCAAAAATCCAGAGAGACAGAGAGAGAGAATCATAAAGTTTTGCACTAGATTTTTGTTTTTTGGTTCCTTATTGCTGGTAATTTCAGATATGAAAAGGATCTAACATAAGTTCTTAGATCTGAGGAAAAGGAGGAATCAGTTTTGAGCTAAAGTAACTTTGATAACTTCCAAGAGATTTAAAGCAATAAAAGGCTCTTCATGCAAGAAATCCCTGCCTTCCATCCTGTGCTCTGGACTCTGAACAATATATAGCTTTTGTTCTCTCTCTAAAAAGGTGTTGGAGCCCCTCCCAGTCCTGGGGTAGCTAGGAGAGACATGGAAGGTAACAAGAATTTTTACATTATAGATACGGTTCTTGTTCTCAATGTCAGCCCCTCCAGTGTTTCATGGCTTACTAAATCCTACCAAAGTAGACACCTCTCCTTGTCCTTACACACATCGTATGCTTTTTTCCCTTTTCCTTCTCTGTTGTATGTACAGTTCCCAGTGGCTACCATTTACTGTCTTAGCCCTTAGGGTCCTGTGTTGTTCATACCTAGTCCTGTGTACTTGGACTATAAAATTACTGTTGAAAGAATGTCTTCATTTTCTTTTCTTGAATAAGACACATGTTTACTAATGCTCTTGATTAACCTGAAGGTTAGTAGATTAGTAACTGTAAGGTCCTAGAATCAAGTATTTTATAGATTTTTCTTTTTATAAAAGGTGTTTCTAAATATTTTTTGGTATTTGGCTAGACTTCTTAATTGGGCTAGATTGCTTAAAAGACCACTTGTTAAGGCCATTTGTTAATACTACAATTATTTATGAACTTCTGTATTTAATATAACCATTGTACTCGAATTTCTCCTCAAAATGGAAAGCTGAGGATAATGCTTGATGGCGTCTTTTACTCTTTCTGTATCCCTGAGTAATTTTCACTTCACTCTTAGGCTCCCTTCCTGAGTTTGAACTCTGCTGTGACACTCCATGCCAGTGTCTGCACTTGTCTTCTGTCCTGTCTGATAGTCTTTTGTAGATTCTGAAAGACCTCATCCTAAGGTAACCTCACCACAGGTAGACCTGTGCTATGACAGGCAGAGCTGTAGGAGCTGTGGCTCAGGAGCCATTTGTCTGCCAAGCTGTAAGGAGCAGCTGACCAGGTCTTCAAGGTTCATGGACAGAGGTCTGTGAAGACTGTCACCTTAGTGTGACTCCCTTTGTCTCCCATGCAGGTCTCTCTAATACTGCAGTTTCTGTCTTTACACAAAGCTACGTGCCTGTTTCGTTGCCGTCTCGTGCCTTTGTCTCTGCTGGCAATGAACAGCCAACCAGGTGATGCCATGCACTGTTGTTTTCTTGTTTACCTATGCTTGGTTCTTTTTCCTTTCTGTTCCAAAGCACCCAAAAGCCCGGGAACAACACGGAAAGATAATATAGGTAAAAACACTTGAATGTAGTTACTCCCCCTTAAAACTGGACCATACAATAGACACTTGAAATAGAAGTGCATGGTTTCTTATTTCTTTATACTTTTCACTTTTTTAAAAAACTTTCTTTTTTATACTTAAATACACAATGTGATGTCTTTGTTTCAGGACGTAATCAGCCTTCACCTCAAGCAGGAGTTGCAGGCCCAGGACCTGTTGGATATGCTGCAGCCAGACCGGTAGGTAACACCTGGCCTGGGAGTAAAGAGGTATTTCTTCTCAGGTCCAGTTTGCAGCTAATCTGTTTGATAACCTTGGAGAGAATCAGGGGACCTCCCAGGCTTCGACTTTCAACTTTAAAATATGGGAACTAGGAATCTCCAAGCCTTATCTCTCACCTTTCTCGCATACCTCCAAATGACCACACTAACATCTTGGTGTCTCTTAAAATATGAAGGAGTAATGTATTTTCTTAGTATCTCTTAAAATATGAAGAAGTAATAATGTATTTGAATAGCTGCTTATCATGTAACCTATTTAATCAATGGAAATGCAAAGTTATCCTTCCAGCCAGGTATCACTGGTGACATACAACTTTAATCTCAGCACTAAGGATGCAGGATCTCTGTGAGATAGAGGCAAGCATGCTCTATATAGTAAGTTCTAGATCAGGACTATGTAGAGAGAGAGAGAGAGACCTTGTCTTTAAAAAAAAAGGCTTTTTAAAGAAGGACTTTAATTAGCATAAAATTATAATACAATACTTAAACTGGTTCAGAAGATACTAAAACTAGGAAGGCAAATGGCTTATAAGATTTTTTTGCCATAGTTTATAATACTTTATAAATCTCTGGCTTCTGTTTGTTTAGGATATATTCTGCTTTATATACAGTTTCCATTATTCACTCAAATGAAGTTTCTCTGAGCTGTAACAGTTATTCAGAAAGAAAAAGATAGGGCCATGGTGGTGGCTCGGTGGGTAGAGTGCTTGCTACGCAGGCCTGATGACCTGAGCTCTATCCCCATATAGCTCATGTAATGGTGAAGAAGAGACTGCTCAGCAGTGTCCTGTGACATCACACATGTGCCATGCATGAATGCCTGCACACACATACCAGTAAGAAAGAATACTGTAACTTGGGGCAGTATAGGCTAGAGAACCACTATGCCAAGGTCTTGGGAACATAAGACACCACTTCTTATGAAAACAGAAACCAGTGTCTTTTTTTGTTTGTTTGTTTTGTTTTTGTTTTTGTTTTTCAAGACAGGGTTTCTCTGTAGCTTTGGAGACTGTCCTGGAACTAGCTCTTGTAGACCAGGCTGGCCTCGAACTCACAGAGATCTGTCTGCCTCTGCTTCCCAAGTGCTGGGATTAAAGGTGTGCACCACAAGTGCCTGGCAAAATTGATCTGTCTTTACTAGCCATCTACTTAACAAACTGAAGTCCATATATATAATACAATTCTACTCTTTAAATTAAACTGTCTGTAAAATATACCTCAAGATATCTGTTACTCTGTTCTACAAGGGCTAAGTCTGCCATATACTGACCACTACCACATTCCCATGGCACCTTGATTATGTAGGGATGGGGAGGGAAGTCGGGGTTTCTGTGAGGCTAAAAGTTCTCTTAACACCAGGCCGGGTGTCTTATATTTGTAACCTCAGGATTTAGGTGGCTGAGGCAAGGAAATTGCTATTGTGAGCCCAAGGCCATACCGATCTGTGTAGTGAGTTCCAGAGCAACCTGGGACCACAGTGTGAGGCCTTAGCTCAAAAAACCTAGACACAAACCAAGAAAATAAAAACAAACAAACAAAAAGGTAACTGTGGCTTTAAATAAGTATTATGGGTTTAGACCCGTCAACAAACATACAAGAATAGAAAAAATTTTTACCAGTGTGCAGTGTGTCTTCTGGCTTATCTAGTTAGACATTTAAGAATGTTATTTCATGTTTGGAAAATCAAGGAGGGCTGGAGAGAAGACTCAGTGGTTAAGAGCACTGGCTGCTCTTCCAGAAGACCTGGGTTCAATTCCCAGCACCCACACTGCTGAAACTCCAAGTCCAGGGACTCTGACACCTCACATAGACACAAATGCAGGCAAAACACCAGTGCACATATAATAAAAGAAATAACTTTTAAAAAAAATCTTGGCGAGGTTGATGCTGAAATCTCTCAGTATGTAATGTTTGTCTCCATTTATGTTTTCAGAAGCCTCATCTCTCCATTAAGTTAGCACTGCAGTGGTCAGGTCCCTCGCCCTGCATGCACCTAGCCAGGACCACATTTATATCCCCTGTATGTTTTGTGTTCCACCTCTATGCACATCTTTACCTTAAAGTGCAAGTAACAAATCACATATGAAGTTATTTTGAAGGTTAAATAAAAATGCCTATATATAAAAAAAAATGCCTATATCATACTTGCAAGTGCCTGGGCCACAGTACACTGCCAAAACCAAAAGAGAATGTATTGTGCTACTGTTTCAGCTACAAACAGAAAAAGTGGTGGGGTGGGGACTTATACCCAAGAGTCAGTGAGACATAAAAGCAGGCATTTTTTGACAGAATCCAACTGTTGAAGACAGGTCAATGTCACTAGTATATTTCCATCTCTAGGCAATTCCAGCACGTGCTGGAGTGATCAGCGCCCCTCAGAGCCAGGCACGAGCATCTGCCGGAAGGCTGACTCCTGAAAGCCAGAGCAAGCCCCCAGAGACATCGAAAGGTAGGCATGCTGGGAGCACACTCCCTCTGCACTTCTCCTTTCCTCTCTCTTTTTCCCGCCGCCTAAGATCCAGCTTGCTCAGATGGGATCTTCTCCCTGTGCTCCTGGAAATAAGGGGAACAATAGAATACCTTGGCATATTGCCCTAAAGAAGAAGGTGGCTTGTGGCTTTTCCAGCACGGTTAACATGACAGGCCTTGGTGTTTTAGGTCCAGCTGTCCTTCCAGAACCACTGAAGCCTCAGGCTGCTTTTCCTCCGCAGCCTTCTCTGCCCCCACCTGCTCAAAAGTTGCAGGAGCCTCTTGTCCCCATGGCAGCACCTATGCCTCCCTCTGGCCCACAACCGAATTTGGAAACCCCACCACAGCCCCCACCTCGGAGCAGATCATCACATAGCTTGCCCGCAGACTCCTCACCACAGCTGCAAGTAAGTGTTGTCTCTGGTGCATATGTTGTATAGCATAGACTCTTAGGCTATCTTAATGACCAGGGTTTAAGAGTAACTATGACCTGAAACTTTCATTTTGCCACTTGAAAGTAATAGCACCTTGAGATAACTTCAGTATCATTTGATTCCTGAAATGAATTGCACACTATTGGCTATTTGAAAATTTTAAGGATTTGTTTGTTTGTTCATATGTGTTGCTTAAGCAAGAAAATCTCAGAGAGCAGCAGGAGTGCTTAGGTAATACAAGGTTAGGAGGCAGAGATTCACAAGTTCAAGGCCAATCTGGTCTTTGTAAAGTGAGTTCCAGGCTAGCAAGGGTTAATCAGTTAAAGAGTTTTCAGATCCCCTAATACTGAATCAGGGTTCTTTAGGAAAGTCCAATTGGTTCCTCATTTGTAACTTTAAATACATTGTTTGCTTTAGGCCGTTTATTATTTATATGAACAATAATAATATAGTTCTCTTATTGCTGAGATGATGTTAAGTTTGGAGAGATGTAATCAAGACCTGTTCAGTGTTTAGACATTGGCCTGGTGGTCCATTTCCTGCAGACAGAGTGAGTCTTCACTGCCTCCTGATGTAAGCAGTAGTTAGTTCTGTGTTGAGCTGCCACTGGGTTCCTGGGGTTGCTGTCTTACAGGAGTAGCTCACACGGAAACCACAGGTGACCACATCCTTTCATTTGGGTCTCACAGAAGCCACTCCATGGCCCTGACATGAAGTCATGGACATTCCCGTTGTCTCATATCAGCAGCACTGCCATGTGATATATAATTGCTTTGCACTGTGCTCATTATAGTTAAAAGTGTTCTGTATTTACATTTGGGTTAGTTTTGTTGTACGCATGTAAGTAAAATTGATAAAATTAATAAGTACATTTTGCTGGATCACCATATACAAAATCTTTACTTGAAAACGCCATCAAAGCCAAAGCAGTGTATAAAGTTTTAGAAGTCCATGCTTTAGTCTGAAATACTGTGTATTGGCAGTAGTCTTTGAATGTATTTTATGAGAATAACTTGCATTTGTTTCACAGATATATGGTTATATTGACCTATTTGACAGGCCATTTCTAACATAGATCTCTGTTGCCAAGCAGAATCTACAGTAGCTAAGACTCAAAGTAGTCATTAACAGTTGGTACTTGCTAGACTGTTGCTTACATTGCTGAAAGCTAAAGAAAGCAATAGAAAATATAAAGTGTTCTCATCTGGTTAATACTAAAAGTTATTCTTACCTTTTAGGTTAAAGTAGAGGTTCTGAAGATATTTAATATAAACCCTTCAAAGAATAAATATCTACTATTCTTTTCCCTCTTCCTCCAACTTTAAAGATTTATTTTTGTACTGTCTATTTAAAAATTAATTAGAAGGCAGAAATCTTTGAAACTAGTTATCTTGAATACTGCCAGTACAGTTTTAAGGCATTCATTTTAGAGTAGACACACCTTCACTCCACCCACTTTGTAATGTTTGTATCCGAGGTCCATTTCATACTGATGACAGTGCCTTGAACCTTTAACATAAGCCTGTTCTTTGCTGTCCTGTGCCAGACAGAACTGATGCACATGACTCCAGAGTCATCAAGATGGTGGTGACTTAAGTCACAGAGCATCACACTGATGTATGTCAGTGGCTGGACACGGGCCTCTCATGCACATTCCTGTCATCAAGACAGTGGTGATTTAATTTTCAAAAAGATGTTCACTTTATTGAGAAAGACCTAGTTGAGCTTACCAGTGATAATAACCCAAAGGTGTAATGACCTCTCTAAACTGCACATTCTGTTTATTGCTCACAGACTTCAGTGTTTACATATAAACTTCACTATCAGAAGGGCCAGTGCCTTAAGAATGTCAGATTTTTAAAAATACAGCCAGATTATTGAAAGTTTGTGATTTAAACAGCAAAAATTGGTTTCTTACCTTGTTGTACCTTCCAGCCAGCAAATAATAAGGGAATTGATTTCCTAAATCCTTTAGAAAACTTGAGCAGCACAGAGCAAGGCTGGTGCTGCTCTCTCTGTGACCTGTACCTCAGCAGAGTGGTATTGGGTACATTTTCTCCGGTAAGCAGCAGTGATAAGAGAGCTGAGCTGACTGGTGCCCAACCTGGACACCGTTAAAGCTCACAGCCTGAGGTCACAGAGCCTGTGTCTGAACTGACAGCGTCACCTGCACGTGCTGTTCTTGAGCCCCGCACGTGACCTACAGCCACAGCTTTCTGAGGACTGTCTGGTTGGGGCTGCGACTGCTCTGGAATTGTCCTAACTCTTTCCTTTGATGTCTGTGTTCCTTTTCTCAAAGCAGGAGCAACCGTCAGGGTAACAGGTACCTGAGTGTTTATCAACTTCCATGTGCTGTCCATCCGTCTCCCCAGCACAGATGTATGAGGCTTTCGCGTCATACATCTCAAGTTTCACCCATTTTTAAATCCACTTGTTCACATTAATAAATTTTATTACCATACCATAAACTCATACCTGCTTTTTCTTAGTATTTTGGTTTTTAGGAACCATTTTAGTTCTTGCTAATGCTTTACCATTTTTTGCTTTGTTTTCTATACAAATTAACAAAACTAAAAAGTATAATTTCAAAAAGAAATGATTTGTATATGAAAGCCTACTTGGCTAATCCACTTTGGTTCTTGGTTTTAACAATGACATAATTACATAAACACAAAAACTAATTGTTTATTCCTTAGATTTCTTTTGGGAAGTCTTTTTTTTTTTTCAGATAATTTTAGAAGCCAGATTCTTTTTGGTAAGAAAGAGTTGATACTTTAAATTAAAATTAATAGTATTTAAAAAGCCCTTCCAACACCTTTCTCTGCAGAAGCTCCTCTGATGTCAGCACATCACCATTCTTCCCAGATCCTGCTTAGGTCACAGTTAATCCAGTGTGGATGGTGGTCTGGTCTCACTGTCATGTGCAGGCCAGTTTCCTCTGAGCCTGCTCAGTCCAGGGGCCGGGCTGCCCCAACAGCTTCTTGGTGGACAAGGGATTTAGGAGGGAGTGTGATTTTCATGGCTGCAGAGTTGACTCTGAGCACTCCTCCATGGCTCTCGGCTCACAGCCAGTGCCACTCAGCACAGCCTTTTTGGTTTTAGGATTTTTAGAATCAGTGTTCATATAAAATGGAGTGCCCCCACCCCACACTTTAAATAACCCTTGCTTTTATCTGTCTTGCTTGATAGGATGAGGAAGGTCCGTTAAGGAAAGTGTGTCATTCAGTGAGCCAGCTGTCATTAAAAAGCAAAGAACCTTTGAAACTCCACTTTTCCAAACAGAAAGAAAAAGACTCCATCCGCAGTTTTGAATTTATGAATATGTTCATAAATTAGCTTTTATTCCTAAAATTGAATTTCTATGGGGAATTTAGGTGAAAATATAGCCTCATAGATGGGTGTTGGAAGTTATTATACATATTTACCAAATGCTCTTAGCATATAAGTTTAAGTTTGTGGTAAAATTTAAAAGAACAGAATATGAACAAACTCATCATGTTGTTTAATTCTCTTTCTTACCATTTCAAAACCTGAATGAAAGAAATTATACTATCACATTTCTTTGACATTTAAAACATGGATTTAATAAAAGGATTTATTTAGTTATGAATTCTTCAAGAACATAATTTTACCTATTTCATTCTATTTATTAAACCATCAAAACAAAAACTTATAGTTACTTTTTAGTTTCTAAATTTGTATAGTTGCTCAAGAAAAGGAGAAATAATAAAGATAAGAAGAAAAGGAAATAATAAGTAAGAACCAGTCATTCAGTGTTCATTCTTTTCCAGGTAAAAACAAATGGAGTTTCTGGTGTCAAACAAGAGCCAGCGTTGAAGAGTGACCCATTTGAAGCTCTCTCACTTAGTCTGCTTGCTGTATCAAAGGCTCAGCTGTCTGCTCAGATGTCACCTGTTCTAACCCCAGACCCAAAGATGTTGATTCAGTTGCCTTCTGCATCGCAAAGTAGTGTTAACTCTTTGAGTTCTGTGAGTTGCATGCCAGCCATGCCACCAGTCCCAGCACGGAATAAGTCGCAGGGAAGTATGGGAACCTCAGCAAACCCGTTTTCCAGCCTGCCCAGCAGGAATCCTTTTACAGACAGGACTGCTGCCCCTGGAAACCCATTTCAAGCTCAGTCACAAGAGTCAGAGGCAACTTCTTGGCTGTTCAAAGAAGAGCCTGTTCCTAGCAGTCCTTTCCCTCCTCTCCTGCCTCTCACTCATGACACGAGCAAGCCATCCAGTTCACTTGATGGTTCTGAGGACAACTTTGATCTGCAGAGCCAGTCTGCAGTAAAAACAAGCAACCCCAGAGGATGGGTAACCTTTGAGGAAGACGACTTTCCCACAGTGGGAAGGTCCAAGTCAGTTTGTCCAGCGCTGCTGGGTTCCGCGCCAGCTTCGTCTGATGACTGGAGTAAAGGTGCAGGTGTTGCTTTCTGTGTGCTGCCAGCCAGAAGGCCACCACCTCCTCCTGCCCCTCTGCTCCCACCCAGCACGAGCTTGCCTGCAGGACCTTGCACAACCCTAGCATCTAAGGCCTCTCCCACACTGGACTTCACAGAAAGATAGTTATATGATGGGAAGGGAGTTCCTGCTGTTTTGCTTTGGCTATTTGTTTCTGTTTTGTCGGGCTAGACTCGAGAGAACGGGGCATTAGTTATTCATTATGTGCAATAAGTAATCATTAAGTGCACTGATATCTATATAAAACCACCACAGGGTGTGGTCAAAGCTGGAGTTTGTGTATATTGGAAGTAACCAAGACATCCTCTTACTAACTGGAGTTCTGGTCGTTCTCTTCAGATGAATAGGGGAGAGCAGGAGCCATTTTAAGAAGTGCTCAAAACTACTTTAAAAACTAGTCCTTACTCAGAAATTCACCTAAACATCACACAAAGCCGACAGCTGTAGCGGACATTATGCCAGCCTACTGCTGTTTGACAGTTGGTACTCACGGATATTTACCAAAGAGCTTCCAGAGTTACAGTTAAACCATTCTGAGGGCATTGCTTTAGCAAGAGGTCTATATGCATGTGTTTGTATACACACCGACATACATATTTATAAAACTTAAGTCTTGAGATACAATTTTACCCAGCAGTTCTGACAATGTCCTTTTTTCAGTATTTCATCATCAAAAAGATGGCTACCACCCAGGTGTGCTTTAGATACTTTCAGTTTTAAAGCCCAGAGTAGAATAACTGCTTTACAGAACTGCCATTTCCTATTATACACCCAGCCCTTCAAACTCACCCTCATTACCTCTATAATACCTTTCTCTGTGGTTACAGTTGGCAGTCCAGGCCTTGTGGTCAGTCACATGACAGACACTCAGACCAGCAGGGACAGAATAGCAGAGCTAGCGCTCTCTTCTGTGCGACCCTGTCCCTCTCCACCCCTGTTCACCGCCCTGCTCTGAGTGCTCTGAACTGGGAACATAGCCCAGGAGTGTGCCCTCCTGTGTGAGGCCCTAACCCATCTGTGATGCTGCGTTAAGGTTGTAGAGGCTATACCTCAAATTTGCTGTGGATTCTGTCTCCTGCACTGCCAGTATGCGACCCATCTTGCTCTTATTAATTTTGTGAAGAAGTACATGGAATTTTTACAAAAAAAAACATTGTATTTTGATATTGTTAAGTAAGCCAGTTGGGAAAACTCCCTAAGGTGTTGTTTGGTTGGTTGTCAGTTGAAGTTAAAATTGTCCTTACACATTAAGACTTTAGTGTTCTTTTTATATAAAAATTGCATATATACACCTAAGTTCCAAGGTCCACATGAACCTTTAAAGATGTGTATTGTGAGACTAGAAACAATGTACAGCTGCCGTCACATCCATGTGAAAGCACAGCACACTGTGTTGCACTTGTAATGTAGAGCGATCTGTTAGGACAGAGCACTTTGCAAATGCTCAGTGTTATCAAATACTGTATCTATAGTAGTCCTCGGCTACAGCCAGAAGGGTCTGTAGCAATAACTCTGTGAGGTTTCCATTGTGCTTGTGGGGTTCTAATCATTTCAACAGTAGTAGCTCTTAAACCGCAGTATTACGATAGCAGTGTGCTTCAAAATGTGAATTAGCTTGTTAGGATTGTGGCTGTAACATCTGTGTGACTAGTGTGTATGGTATCCACTCCCCATTAGCAAGCTAATCCATCGTTAGAAAGCTGATGCAGTGTGACTGCAGTCGTAAGCAGTGTGCCTCGGGTATAAACCACTGTAAAGTCTGTAGAGCAGCAGCTCAGCCTTGTCTGGCCTGGCACACTGCAGAAAACGCACAAAAGTGAAAGTTTGCTACAAAAATCTAGATATTGTGTATGAATATTTACCAGCTCTGGTTAACGCAGAGCAGAAAATAGACACTAAGAATCTCTGTGAATGTCTGTTCTCTATAGTAGACTGATGTTTATATGTATGTAAGAGTTTTATTGCTTATGTGGCATACAATATTTATAACTATATACTTTATAGAAGTACAGTATTAAAGTCAGTGGTATACATTCTGTACATATCCTGTGAAATGTGCTGTCATATGAAATAAATATGTCTTTACCACTAGATGGCTTCTTTACTCAAAAGGGAAGATTTTCTCAGCTATTTTTCATATTTTACATAAACAAATTTTATGACATTTGAAGAAAATAAGTTAGTGCTTTTTTTCTTTTTCTTTCGTGTGTGTGTGTATGGGGGGATACATGCGTGAATAAGAGGTAATTTATTCTGGAATCAAATTTGAACGATCATGGTGGATTTAGGTTACCCAAAATTCTATGATCTACCATGGAAAGCAGTTTCACGCAGTTTTATAGCTCTGTAAAGTCATAAGGCATGGCAACCTTAAAATACATCAATGGATACATCTTAGAGGCAACTACAGGATGATGCTGGAAGTTTTTTTGTGGGTATCAGAACTTTGTATTAACTTTTGTTACTGGAAGCTTAGTTTATAGATTCCAGAGGTTTTAGGGATGTTAGTCTGGCCGAGAGGAGGGCAGTGGATGGCTAGCTGTTGAAGGGACTAAGGTAGCAGAGACAGGTAATCAGCTCTGGACCTACAACAGTCGAATGTCTGCGCATCACTGCAGTATAATCAGTTACAGGGACAGCTTCTTTTTTCCACCAACAAGTAAATAATATAAAGTGCCACCACACACACACACACACACACACACACAAAGAAGTTTCCACTTCCGCCCCTCCTCCCAATACCCTCCCACTCCCCCCACTCCCTCTCCTCCTCCCTCTCCAGCCCTGAGAGCAGTCAGTGTTTCCTGCCCTGTGGGAAGTTCAAGTTCCTCCCCCCTCCCTCCAGGTCTAGGAAGGTGAGCATCCAAACAGACTAGGATCCCAAAAAGCCAGTACATGCAGAGGAAACAAGTCCCAGTGCCATTATCAATGCTTCTCAGACAGTCCCCGTGTCACATTCAGAGAATCCAGTTTGATCACGTGCTCGTTCAGTCCCAGTCCAGCTGGCCTTGGTGAACTCTCATTAGATCAGTCCCCTTGTATCAGTGGGTGAACGCACTCCTCACGGTCTTGCCTTCCTTGTTCATGTTCTCCCTCCTGCTCCTCATTTGGACCTTGGGGGCTCAGTCCAGTGCTCCAATGTGGGTCTCTTGTCTCAATCTCCATCCATCGTCGGGTGAAGGTTCCCTCTGATCCTGCCTTCCTTGCTCACGTTCTTCCTCCTTCTGCTTCTCATTTGGACCTAGGGAGTTAAGTCCAGTGTTCCAATGTGGGTCTCTGTCTCTATCTCCATCCATCGCCAGATGAAGGTTCTATGGTGATATGCAAAATATTCATCAGTATGGTTATGGGCCAAGGCCGGTTCAGGCACCCTCTCCTCTGTCCAGAGAACAATCTGGGGATCTCTCCTTGTACCTGGGAACCCCTCTAGAATCAAGTCTCTTGCAAACCCTAAAATGGCTCCTTTAGTTGAGATATATACTTCTCTGCTCCCATATCCATCCTTCCTCCCTCCCCCATCCCAATCCCCCAAGCTTTCCCCAATCCTCCTCCACTCCCTTCTCTCTAGCCCTCTCCCCTTCCATACCCTCCCCCACCCCGTGCACCCAAGGTTGCCTGGCACTCTTGTCTACTTCCAATATCCAGGAGGATAACTACATAATTTTCTTCAGGTTCACCTTCTTATTTAGCTTCTCTAGGATCACGAATTATAGGCTCAAAGACCTTTAATTATGGCTAGAATCCACTTATGAGTGAGTACATACCATATTCCTCTTTTTGTGTCTGGGTTACCTCACTCAGTAAAGCGTTTTCTATTTCCATCCATTTGCATGCAAAATTCAAGATGTCATTGTTTTTTACCGCTGAGTAAAACTCTAATGTGTATATGTTCCACACCTTCTTTAACCACTCTTCTATTGAGGGGCACCTAGGTTGTTTCCAGGTTCTGGCTATTACAAATAATGCTGCTATGAACATAGTTGAACAAATGCTTTTGTGGTATGATAGGGCATCTCTTGGGTATATTCCCAAGCGTGGAATTGCTGGGTCCTGAGGGAGGTTGACTTCCAGTTTCCTGAGAAACCGCCACACTGATTTCCACAGTGGCTGCACAAGTTTGCATTCCCACCAACGATGGATGAGAGTTCCCCTCATTCCACATCCTCTCTAGCACAGGCTATCATTGGTGTTTTTGAGTTTAGCTAATCTGACCGGTGTAAAATGGTATCTCATAGTTGTTTTGATTTGCATTTCCTTGATCGCTAAGGATGTTGAGCATGACTTTAAGTGTCTTTTGGCCATTCGAACTTCTGTTGAGAATTCTCTGTTCAGATCAGTACCCCATTTTTTAATTGGGTTAATTAGAGTTTTAGTGTCTAGTTTCTTGAGTTCTTTGTATATTTTGGAGATCAGACCTTTGTCTGATGAGGGGTTGGTGAAGATCTTCTCCCACCTGATAAACACCTTTAGTTATGTGGCAGGGTACAAGATCAGCTCCAAAAAATCAGTTGCCCTCCTATACACAGAGGATAAAGAAGCAGGGAGGGAAATCAGAGAAACATCACCTTTCACGATAGCCACAAATAGCATAAAATATCTTGGGATAACTCTAACCAAGGAAGTGAAAGACCTATTTGACAATAACTTTAAGTCTTTGAAGAAAAAAATTGAAGAGGATACCAGAAAATGGAAAGATCTCCCATGCTCTTGGATTGGGAGGATCAACATAGGTAAAATGGCAATTCTACCAAAAGCAATCTATAGATTCAATGCAATCCCCATCAAAATCCCATAAAAATTCTTCACAGACCTTGAGAGAAAAATAATCAACTTTATATGGAAAAACAAAAAAAAAACAGGATAGCCAAAAACAATCTTATATAATAAAGGAACTTCTGGAGGTATAACCATCCCTGACTTCAAACTCTATTACACAGCTACAGTATTGAAAACAGCTTGGTATTGGCATAAGAACAGAGAAGTAGACCTATGGAATCGAATAAAAGACCCAGACATTAACCCACAAATCTATGAACACTTGATTTTCGACAAGGGAGCTAAAGGTATGCAATGGAAGAAGGAAAGCATCTTTAACAAATGGTGCTGGCATAACTGGATGTCAACCTGTAGAAGAATGAAAGTAGATCCATATCTATCACCATGCACAAAAATCAAGTCCAATTGGATTAAAGACCTCAACATTAATCTGACCACTTTGAACCAGATAGAAGAGAAAGTGGGAAGTAGTCTACAAGACATAGGCACAGGAGACCACTTCCTAGGTAGAACCCCAGTAGCACAGACAATAAGAGAATCAATGAATAAATGGGACCTCCTGAAACTGAGAAGCTTCTGTAAAGCAAAGGACACTCTCAGTAGTTAATTTTCTTTATTCCTCTATTTGAATTTCCTCTCCGTTTGTTTTTCTTTCCCCTTTGTCATACTTAAAGCATGAAGGGCTCTTCTACTGTGTCTGAGCACCCTGATGTATAGTGCTGTGCCTGCTTGCTGAAGAGGAAAAGGGCCAGTCAAAGAAACACACCCTGGCTCTGAGACCCAAGCCAGTGAAAGAAATTAGCCCTGAACCAAGATCCAAAGAAATGCACCCTGACTCTGAAATCAGAGCAAAGAAACACACTTTGACCCTAGAATCAGAGTCAGTGAAAGAAATATGCCCTGGCCCTGAAATTAGAGCCAAAAGGCTAAAAGGAGCCAAGGAAATAAACACTTTGGTCCTGAAAGCAAATCTGCCCTTGACCAACTAAGCACAAAACCAACCAATTCCTATGCAAGAAAACGAACCAATCACTGAGCAGAAAACCATTCAATCCCTGAGCATGAGATCTAGGTAATCCGAGCTCAAGGGTCTAAAGTCTGACTAATTTTCACCCTGAAAATCTTCTCCCTGGAAAAATTCCGCCCCTAAGAAGCCCTATAAAAGTCTTCCACCTTGACAGAGGAGTCACTCTCCTGGATTCTTCCCTCCCAATAAACGGTCTGAATGTGTTTTGGGTGAAGACCTTTCACTGGAATGGAGCGGAGCAAAACTATAACAGAAGCTGTAATAGCTTCGCTGAGGAAGCCTCTCTCTAGCGCAGTACTGTAAACTACTAAGCTTACTGTGACATGTGGTATTCCCTGGCTCCCCGATTGCCAGAATACTTTTTCATCCGAGCTGTAGCGCTTAGTATTCCTTGGTTCCCGACTGCCAGGATCCCTTTCTATTAAAGCTGCAATGCCTACACTTGCCCTTTGTGAGATTGTGGGAACAAGACTTAGTCGTACAGTCTGGGGGTTCTCAGCAGCAGAGCTCGCCACTGTGACTTCCCCAGATCTGAAGCAGAAGGCATTTCCGGAGGCGATCAGTGCCTGTGCGGAAACGAGTCTGGGCTTGGGGGCGACTGTGGTCCCATGGTGCCCACCATCCCACTCAGTTCTCAACCTGAGAGCTGCCATTCTCCGTCAGCTCATCTCCCGAGTTCCCTGGACAGTCCGCTCACCCTCTAGAAGCTTGGTTTGGGTTTCTGTTGCCCGGACCACAGCCACTTCCGGTAGCGGCGACTGCGCCTCAGGCTCCGGCGCTGGAGGCCCATCAGGCTCAGTGTTTGACTGTTGCTCCTGGCAACAGCCACTTCCGCGAGCGTGCGCAGTTCTTTTTACTCACCGGGCGGACGCGTGAGCCCGAGTTCCGGGGTTCCGCCACCAGGCAGCAGTTAGTCTCTCTTCTGTACGGGACGGGCTGGCCTGCCTGCCGCCCTACCCTCGGCGGGGCCTTCGGCGCAGCTATGGTTGTGCTGCACGTGAAGAGAGGCGACGAGAGCCAGTTCTTGCTGCAGGCGCCCGGGAGCACTGAGCTGGAGGAGCTCACGATTCAGGTGACCCGCGTCTACAATGGGCGTCTGAAGGTGCAGCGGCTCTGCACAGGTACTGCTGGAGCACAGGGGAAGGAGTGGGGAGGGCTCAGGGTTTGAGGATTTGGGAAGAGTTGCAGTAACCTGGGGGTTGGGGAAGGAGCATCAGAGATGACCCAGGATGAAAGACCAGCAACTGGAGAAATCCAGGCGAGTCTGGAACTCTCGACTCAGAGATGGGCAGCGGGGAAGCCAAGTGCGGCCCAGCCAGGATTTGGCGTTGGGCCCGGGCCCGAGGGCAGTGGGAGGGAGCCGAAAGACCCCAGCAGAACCACGGAGTTAGCAAGTGGGAGGGTGGTGTAGTAGCCGCGGGGAGGGGATTGTCAAGTGAACTCCTTTTTAAGACTTTGAGTGCTTGGGTCCTAGCCTTGAGACCGCCCGTCAACAGCGAGAGACCCTGGGAGAGCCTTGGTGTTGTTTTCTGTCTCCTAGGAAACATGTGTTACGCGTGTTATAATTGCGTTCTAGACAATGCCTTAAAACCTGTTATATTTTCTCCTAATTAAATTTAACTGCTTTCAAAACAGGCTCAATATTAGATGACATTTTAAAAGTAAAGCATTTAGGGAGAGAAAATTCCGGGTCTTCTTTAACATTGTACGTTGAAAGTGTAGTGCAGGTTATTACGGTTTTGTGGGTGAATTTAGAACCCGGATGTACTCTACAGGTGTCATTGCCAGTCAGCACTATAGTGCTCTGCTATAGGACGATGAGGGTGCGTCACCTCAGCCCCTCTCCCAAGTGCCTAGTGTGCAAATGGAAAGTGGCTGTGAACGTCCCATCCCCTTCCACCATTTATCGTGTTGTATGTGTTGTTGCAGGTCACATATATTCCCAGTATTATAGAAACACACAGTTCTTAGTGTCTTCCTCACAGGAAGGGCAGGCAATATAACATGGTTCAAAGTGTGTGTGTGTGTGTGTGTGTGTGTGTGTGTAGGTCTATACATATAAATATGTATATTTATAAATATTTATTATATATTCTGGTGTAGATTTGAACACGTATGAGATAGGAAAATATAAGATCATTCAATTGAATAGTAAACATGAAGTGAATGTCCTCATTTTGAGGGCTAGTTGCTGTCGTAGCCTCTATTGCTGTGATTAGATACAATCCTTTAAAAGTCACTTTAAATGTTCAGCCTCTCAAAGTCCAAACCTCTCTAAAATATCAGTCTCATGATCAGGTTCCTGTAAAGTCAACAAGTTAACAGCTTTCTTATTCCAAGAGGGAAGGACTAGGTTCAGTAACATTCAAGTCAAAGCAAAGCCAAGCTCCAGCACTGGAGACAACAGTGACAGACGTTTGGGACTCTGCTCTTCTAGGCTCCACCCTGCTCCGCCATCCAAAGCACACAGAACACATCTCATATCTGAAGCTGGCTCCACTCCACAGCTGCTCCTGTCCTTGATTGCCACCTTCACCAGTGGCACCAGTTGCCTCCTGGCCTCGCTTCAGGGTCTCACCTGCCACATGATGCCAAGCTTGAGCCTCTCTTCGTGATCCCTTCAATGCTGGGGTTTCCCAGCAGCTGCACCTTCACCCATAGCCTGTCTTGGCCTCTTCCTGTTACCAGTCTCCACTGTCCACCATAAACCCCTTCATGTCCTCAGAAACTAGTGCCATGTGGTTTCTGCACTACCAAGTTTGGATGCAGGCATGAGATGGAGCTTTGGCTCCTTTGGACTGAAGCTTGTAGACAGATGTTTCTGTCCTGCCCAGTCCCACAGCTGTTCAGTCCCAAATAAACACACAGAGGCGTATATTGATTATAAACTGTTTGGCTTATTGCTCAGGCTTATTATTAACCAGCTCTTAGAACTTAAATTAACCCATACTTCTTGTCTATGCTTAGCCATGTGGCTTGGTACCTTTTCTTAGTGAAGCCTCCTCGTCTTGCTTCCTCTGAATCTGTCTTTGACTGCTGACCCCTGAGGAAGCATTTCCCAGAAGAGCGTTTTGCCTCGATGGTGTTGGTATCTTCTTATCCATGGCTGATTGAGCTGTGATTCACTCCAGCCAAGGGGTTCTGGTCTCTTGATAACCACAGCTCATTTCTCAGGTCCGGCTGACTAGAACCACAGGGTCTTCATACAAATTATCATGTGAGTGACCCAGATCGCGTCTTTGTTTCCCTCTGAATTTTCACGAGCCAGACCTCCATTGTCTGCATTGCTCTTGGGACTCATATCTCAGGTTCCCACATCAGCCCATTAAGCTCTGAGCTTAAGCATCAATGGCTCGTCCAGCACAAAGCACATTAACATTCTTGTCCCCAAACATGGCTAGGTCTGTCCTGAGACTCCAGGATGCTGATACCAGGTTCTGTCTTTGGTAACTATCTATAGCTGTGGGGAAAAACCAACTTGGGGAGGAAAGGGTTTGTTTCTTTTTTGACGGTTTTGTCTGTGAAGGGCAGTCAGGACAGGAACCTGGAGACAGGAACTGGAGCAGAGGCCATAGAGGAAGACTCCTTCCCTCAGACTTTTTTATGCCACTTGGGACCATCTGCCCATGGGTGGCACCACCCAAAGTGTGCTGGGCCTTCCCATGTCAATCAAATGTGTGTCCTACAACTTGTCTATAGGCAATCTGATAGAGGTCTTTTCTCTGCTGAGGTTCCTTCTTCCTAGATAGTAAGTGCCAAGTTGACAAAAACCAGCCAGGACAATTGCCTTAAATCCTTCCCAGTGATTTATCTAAATTGCTTATGAAGTGTTTGTGTAAAGTTTTATGAGATAATGTATGCGTGTGTGTGTATGGTGTGTGTGTGTGTGTGCATGTATGCGTGTGTAACTTGTATTGTATGACCTTGTGTTTTTGAGACAGGGTCTCATTGGTCTGTGCAGCTGGCTGTGAAGCACCCCCAGGGGTGCCAGCTCTCTCCTCACCCCTATAGTCCTGCCCCAGTACAAAGGTTTTAAGTGTTTTTTACATGAGTTCAGGGATCCAAGTCAGCGCCTCATGCTTACAAAGCAAGCATTTTACCAAGTGAGCCTCTTTGTACGATTCTCATACAACGTTAGCCGGATGCTCTCATCAAGCCTCGGATCATAGCTCTGATATTAGGAAGGTGGGCAAGTTTAAGCAACTGTCCTGCCTCTTTCACGAGCTTCCATTAAATGGGGTCATCTGAGATTCTCCTTGGAAAATGGCAAAGCCATGTGGTGGGCTGTGTGGTTAGGCATGCGCTTTAAATGACCGTTAATCTTTTAACTCCTGAGCACAGAGCCTTAATGTATGTGTGGGGGGTGGGGGTCTGAAGCTCACTGTGCTTCCACTGCCTGCGGGTGAATCAGTGCCTTTGTCCAGGATGAAGAAAGGTCTGACACACAGCTAGTGGTGTAGTTAAAATAGTGAACTAAAGGGGCAGACCTGAGACCTAGGAGCACGCACACATGCGAGTCTGGCTGTGAGTGATCCCAGTCAGGAGTGGCTGCCCTCTCTTGTTTTTCAGAGATGGAAGAGCTGGCAGAACACGGTGTGTTCCTCCCCCCTAATATGCAAGGGCTGACGGAGGAGCAGATTCAGGAGCTGAAGCTGAAGGATGAGTGGGGAGAGAAGTGCGTGCCTAGTGGGGGCTCTGTCTTTAAGAAGGACGACATCGGACGGAGGAACGGGCAAGGTGATCGACTTTCCCCCTCCTGCCTTTGCACGTGAAGGCAGTTCTTTATGGGCCAGCAAGATGGCTCCGCAGTAAGAGTGGCATATAAACCTGACGGCTTGAGACTGAGCCCCAGAACCGAGTCCACGCACGTACCCTGGCACACACAAGTGCGCCCACATCGCGTAAAAGCATTTTTAATGCACATCTGGAAAACTCTGCGCTGTGAACCTCCTGTGCTAACCCCATCCAGGCCTGCCTGCTCCTGTCGAGTGGCCTCCTTCACGGGGTAGATGAGCCATGCCAATTTGCCATTTCCGTCCAGAAATGGACGAGCGCAGAACCATGCTCCCTAAATCCAGGGGCGCTGTCTCCACTGTGCTTAGCTCTAAGCTCGGGAGTTAGGATTGGTGTTGTATGCCACATTTGGACAGTGCTCAGGTACAATAAAGTTTTGTGGGTCAAGCGGGCACACATGTTATAATCCTAGCACTCAGGAGCTTAAGGCAAGAAGATTGGGGCATCCAGTCCAGTCTGGGAACAGAGAGAGACCCTGACTCAAAACAAGCATGCATGCGTACATACATACATACATACAGTTTTATTTCCTTGAGCCATCCCAGCCATGTACTGCCTTATGCCTGCGTTTGAGCCACTATGACAGGGTTGAGTCACAGCTGTGTTGCCTGAGAGGCCTGGAATTCTTCTGTTCCCTTTGTTGGCGCTGTCCTCTCGGTGGTTCCTCTGACCTGGCTTTGTAGCCGTCACCAGACTGCATAAAAGCTGCTGCGGACTTCTCCCCTTGCGGGGAACTCTGCCTAGCCCCCCACATCTATGTCCCTCTTGTCAATTCCAGGCTCACACTCGTGTCTCGGGTTCCCCGGTTCAGGCAGGAGAGTTCAAGAACACCCGGGATTTTGAAAGAGGCCATGTGTTTGACAATTGTCTGTCCTTTTTTTCCTAATAGCTCCAAATGAGAAAATGAAGCAGGTTTTAAAGAAGACGGTGGAAGAAGCCAAAGCGATCGTGTCTAAGGTCAGCTTCTCAGGAGGGTGGGCGCCCCTGAGATGCGTGCCTTAGCGCCAGCCCACATCCCGTCCCACTGCTCTCCGCTCCCCACCTTTCTGCTGCTCTTTCATTTCCAGTTTTCTCTTTTCTTTCTCTGCTTCCCAGTGGCAAAGCAAAAAAAAAAAAAAAAAAAAAAAAAAAAACCTATTTGAGGGACCCTGGCTCCTCCTTTGCATGACGATGACAGGGAGCAAACAAAGTGTTTATCGTCTTCCATCAATGCAGGCTCCCCCATACAATTTGGAAAGCTAAGCAGAGGAGTTTTTACTGTAGCCCACAGATGCAGGGTTGGTAGAGACGCTCACTATAGAGCAGTATTTCTGTAATCATCTCCAGCCTTTACATACAGCCTGTTTCACAGAAGGAACACAATACCGTGAGAGGGAGAGGTGCTCCCCTGGATAGAAAGAATTCAGGGATACTTACCTGGGGCTGGAGAGCCAGCTCAGTGGATGAAGGTGCCTGACAAGCTAACTTCGAGAGGCCTGAGCTTGATTTCAGGCCCCACATGGGGTCAGAGAGCACTGACTCCCACAAATTGTCCTCTTACGTCCCCCCCCCCCCGCCATGTGCTATAGCACACACACAACAAATAAATGTAAAAACCCTTAGTATGTCACTTACCACATTTATCCACATGTAGCAGTCGCTGCCCCCACATTTGCATGTCTTGACATCACTGCCTGTCCTACACTCCCAGATTCACCCCACAAACTGTACTTCTAAGCATTCCCCAAGCTCTTAGCTAATCTTTTTTTTTTTTAATTCATTCTATTTCTGAGACTTTTATGTACAGCCTTGGCCAGCATGGTACTCAGTTGTAGCCCGAACAGACCTTGAACCCATGGCAGTCCTGCCTCAGCTTCCTGAGGGCTAGGGTTACAGATGTGCAGCTCTGTACCCCTGCTCAGTCTTTGAGGGACCCATGGAAAGCTGTTGTGTGTGACGTGAAGTCCCCGAAGTGTCACCAGCGCCTTCTGGTGTGCCAGGATCCGGGAGCAAACAGTAGATGCATGCTTTATGTGGCTCTTTCCTGTGTTCTCTTCAGAGCCTTCTGGCTGATGTCCCTCTAATTTGGTCCATGTTGTACCCACTGCAGCTCGGGATCCGTTTCCTAACACGTGGTGGACTCTGGTTCCCCCTTTCCACTCCCACCTGCCCAAGGCCGTACCTGTCCTAGGCAGCCTGCTCCATCTCCGGCTCTTCGTCCCCTCCTCCCAACTATCCTGCTGGGTGTGGGTCTGCCCTGAGCATTGCAGACCTCTCTGGTGTCCCTCACAGTCTGCTTCTGGCCTGGGCCATCGTGTCCTCAACTCAGCCCTGAAGTGGGCAGCAGTCACCTGGGAAGCAGCAACGCTCTGGTCCCTTCTGTGGCTGTGTTGGCAGGGTCTCTGGGGGCCTCATATGAAAACCGGCTGGGTGTTTATTGACTTTTGCCTGGTTCACTTTCAGAAACAAGTGGAAGCTGGAGTCTTTGTTACCATGGAGATGGTGAAAGATGCCCTGGACCAGCTTCGAGGGGCGGTGATGATCGTTTATCCCATGGGGCTACCACCATACGATCCCATCCGAATGGAATTTGAAAATAAAGAAGATCTGTCAGGAACTCAGGTATGCTTGGAGGTTGTGGGGCGAGGAAGGCGCTGGAGCCTGCCTGTGCCTGAAGGTCCCCCCGCCAGGCTCCAGGGTGGGACGCGTGTGCCTTCCCTCTTCAAGCCAGTTCCTTGTGCTTGTACGACTGACCCCAGGCAGCACTGGAAGTCATTCAGGAGTCGGAAGCGCAGCTGTGGTGGGCTGCCAAGGAGCTGAGGAGGACGAAGAAACTCTCCGACTATGTGGGGAGGAATGAGAAGACCAAAATCATCGTCAAGATCCAGCAGGTGTGTGAGCAGAGGCTTCTGCTTTATGAGTTGTGTTGTGTGTTCACCTTCGGCTCAATGAAGCCTAGTCAGTGTTGTGTGTTCACCTTCGGCTCGATGAAGCCTCGTCAGTGTTGTGTGTTCGCCTTCGGCTCGATGAAGCCTAGTCAGTGTTGTGTGTTCGCCTTCGGCTCGATGAAGCCTCATCAGTGTTGTGTGTTCGCCTTCGGCTCGATGAAGCCTCGTCAGTGTTGTGTGTTCGCCTTCGGCTCGATGAAGTCTCGTCAGTGTTGTGTGTTCGCCTTCGGCTCGATGAAGTCTCGTCAGTGTTGTGTGTTCACCTTCGGCTCGATGAAGTCTCGTCAGTGTTGTGTGTTCGCCTTCGGCTCGATGAAGTTTTACAGAAAATCTAAATGATTTTTAAACCTGTGCATACTCTCAGCCCTATTGGCCCCAGTTTAAAGTAGAAATTTCCTTTTTGTAATATCTCAACCAAAAAAGCAGGTCTACATGCAAAAATGTTCCTGGTAATGGAAAATTCAGCCAAGACATATTCTAGGGCTTCTGAGGCTGCTGGTGTTCCGTGCTGAGAAGGGCTGGAGGTGTAGGGAGCGTCCAGCTGAGGTATCTCCACTTAGGTGCTCCTTTTCTGTGGAGTTTTGGGAACAAGGCCTGTAGATTTCTGTTTCTCAGGCTGTGGCTCTAAACGCCCTCCCATCCACCCTGGGTTCGCAGTGGGTTCCTTGGAAATGGCCATGGTAGAGATGGCATCCACCACAAGTCCAGAGCCCCAGCAGTGCTGGTGCCCATGCTGCATGGTGGCATCTCGGCCTGCTGACTTCGCTGTTGACGGAGACAGTTACAAAATAAGCACGTAAAATGTTCCCATGTCCCCTGCACAAAGAATGTCTCAGACTCCAGTTTGCTCTGTGTTTGCCTTTCAGAGGGGCCAGGGTGCACCAGCCCGGGAGCCGATCATTAGCAGTGAGGAGCATAAGCAGCTAATGTTGTTCTATCATAGAAGACAGGAGGAGCTCAAGGTAGTCGGAGGGATGGTTGGGCTGGGGGAGGGTGGGGTCGGGGAGGGCAGAGCTAGACACAGAGCTGGAGCTGCAGCCTGCATCCCATGTCTCACCCGTGGGCGGGGTCCTATGACGACCACACAATGTTAGGAATGGCCTTTCTGGGCTCTCCAAGGCTGTCATGGACCCTGGAGGGTCCTGCTGGCATGGGGGGAGGTGTGGTGCAGGAAGTGACCCAGACCTTCCTCAGTCTACATGAACCACTCTCCTGAGATGCCATCCTGAGTAAAGCATGTTTGTTTCCAGAAACTGGAAGAAAATGATGACGACTCCTGTCTGAACTCTCCGTGGGCCGACACCACGGCTTTGAAACGACATTTTCACGGGGTAAAAGATATAAAGTGGCGACCCAGATGAGGCCATCAGAGCCACCAGCCCACCTTCCCAGGGCAAAATATTATAAATACTATAAAAGACATAGATGTTTCTATTTTCCAGTTTCTTTTAGTTTGTATTTTTGAAGTAAGGCATTCGTGGTTTTAGAACTTAATAAATACATACTCAAGAGAAACTGTATAGCTCATTCTCAGTCTAGGACAGTTGTGTGGCGTCTAAGGATGTTCTCTGGGGCGCAACAAAGCTTTGCGGGTGGACTTGTGTGGCATCTAAGGATGCTCTCTGGGATGCACCGAAGCTTCGCAGGTGGACTTGTGTGGCATCTAAGGATGCTCTCTGGGGCGCACCGAAGCTTCGCAGGTGGACTTGCACCCATATCCTTAGCTTCCTTGTCTTGTGTTCTCATGTGTTGAAGAGGACCTGAGCGTTTCCTCGGTTTTCTCTGCAAGATGAAATACAGCGGACGTGGAACTTGACCGCAGTGGCCACTAGAGGCTGCCAGCTGCAGGCTCGTCTTTGAGATGAGTGGAGAGGGATGGAGTCTGCTTTAAGGCAGGAGGGCAGCCGCTTTGAACTCCGGATGCATGTCAGATATTCTGCATATCAGATGTTTATATTAGTATTCATAACAATAGCAAGATCACAGTTAATGAAGTAGCAACGAAATACTTTTATGGTTGGGGTCACCACAACATGAGGAACTGCTTTAAAGGATTGCAACATTAGAAAAGTTGAGAACCAGTGCTCTAGGATAAACCCACTCACAGATCTGACCCAGGGGTCAGCTTGGCTCCTGGTTGGTGCCCCCGCCACCACCGCAGTCTTATCTGCCAGGAGGAGAGGCCGCCTGTGTTGTAGGTTGGTGGGCAGCTGTGCATAGCTAGGCTATGCATCCTGGCATCTCGATTCTATAGTTAACCTTTCAAGTCTCCTTCACTAGAACAAGACAGGAGAAGGGGCCCTGACCCTGGTGCAGAGCTGCTCCTCCTAGTGCAGTGCTACTGTTCCTGGCGTGCGCTCTGACCCTAGTGCAGAGTGGCTCTTCCTGGCGCGCGCTCTGACCCTAGTGCAGAGTGGCTCTTCCTGGCGCGCGCTCTGACCCTAGTGCAGTGCTACTGTTCCTGGCGTGCGCTCTGACCCTAGTGCAGTGCTACTGTTCCTGGCGTGCGCTCTGACCCTGGTGCAGAGTGGCTCTTCCTGGCGCGCGCTCTGACCCTAGTGCAGTGCTACTGTTCCTGGCGCGCGCTCTGACCCTAGTGCAGTGCTACTGTTCCTGGCGTGCGCTCTGACCCTAGTGCAGTGCTACTGTTCCTGGCGTGCGCTCTGACCCTGGTGCAGAGTGGCTCTTCCTGGCGCGCGCTCTGACCCTAGTGCAGTGCTACTGTTCCTGGCGTGCGCTCTGACCCTGGTGCAGAGTGGCTCTTCCTGGCGTGCGCTCTTACCCTGGTGCAGAGTGGCTCTTCCTGGCGTGCGCTCTGACCCTGGTGCAGAGTGGTTCTTCCTGGCATGCGCTCTGACCCTGGTGCAGAGTGGCTCTTCCTGGCGTGCGCTCTGACCCTGGTGCAGAGTGGCTCTTCCTGGCGTGCGCTCTGACCCTAGTGCAGTGCTACTGTTCCTGGCGTGCGCTCTGACCCTGGTGCAGAGTGGCTCTTCCTGGCATGGCCTGACCAAGTCCACGCTCAGCTTCCTGTTCTCCCTGTGCTACTGTTCACACCCTTGGGACTGATGACGACAGGTTTGGGCAGCTGTGTTGGCTCCGTGACCCCCTGCAGAACATACTGGTTCACCGGTCCTTTTCTTTTTAAACTCATTGTTCCCCCGAACCACTACCTGCCCCAAACCTGGTCCTATCCACAAATAAGTACACCCCAGACTTCTCTCTGTAGCTAGACATGCCCTAGAGACACACTCACCCTTCACCTTGGCCTCCAGGATATTGGCCCAGTTAAGAGGAAATTCTCCCTGCTCCCTGTAAGGGAGAGGAAGCACACTACTGTTCCCTTCCCTGGCCTTCCTGTTCCACTGCTCCTCCCACCTCAGTACCCAGGCTTCCCACCATAGCCTTGAAAGGAGTTGTGGGAGCCAGTGGAGGTGCCCCAAGTGAAGGTAGCCTGGGGACAGGTTCTGCCTACACAAAGGCAATCTTCTCCTGGAGCCAGCATCCCACATCTGTGATGAAGCCAAGCTACTTGTTCTCCTGCCTGGATGCATTATCAGAACACACTGACTCACATAGCATCATTCGCCTACATGAATTTGAGCCCCAAACCTTGAGGTTCTCCCAGAGGCGGTGGCCTCTGCCCTCTTCTGTCTGCCATCACCAAGCTACCAACCTGGTGGCTGCTCAGGACTGGCCTCTGATAGGCTGCTTTCTAGAGCCAAACGTAGCTGCCCATGCTTTATGGTTCTGCTATTTTGATTGACCAGATTTTGTAAAAACCAAATTTGTTTCTATTTCCCCTTACTTTGATTATAATTTTAAGTTTCTCTGTGAAATGCTTTGGACTTGGATGACATTTGCTCTTAGAACCTCTGATTGTATCTGGGGAGCCTGCTGTCTTTACATGTCTTTGCCCATGTATAGTCTGTGTGTAGAAGGTTCATGTTCAGGATTGTATGGAAGAGTGAGTCAAGGCATGTAATCACAGCAGCACTTTTTGGGAACTGCGTCAGTGTGCCTTGGAACTGGGGTCAGTGCCACCAGATGTGGTGCTGTCCATGGCCCTGACAGTGGCATTTGCTTCATGTGGCCCTCCTGAGCCCCACTTCTTGCTCTAAGGGAATAATCAGCTGAAGTGGGGTTCCTGGCATTCTCCCACCTCTGTGGGGTACACTACACAACCCTCTCATCCTGTCTGCTTCATACCCTGCTGAGCGCCAAGTGCTCAGGACAGCAGCTCACTGAAGTACCCAGAGTGGAGTGACCCCTCCATAGCCATCCATAAAGGGGCCTACTGGCTGTCACTCCACTGTGTTCACCCACCTTGTGCCTTATCCCGGTCATATAGCTGATGAGGTTAGAACCCGGTACTCTCTGAGAGACTCCCAGCAGACTGTCAGCCTAACTCCAAGTCTTGTTTCTTTGTGATCCAGTACAGCTTTGGGTCATCACAAAAGGGAAGAAAGTAGCCCTTACATACACCAGCTGACTATAGCTCTGTATAACCAAGGATGCTATCAACACCACTTCAATTTGACAGCACTTAAAATTCTTTAAACCCTCCAACTGCTAGTGAGGCAGTTTGAATGTTTATTGACCCCATAATCTCATAGGGAGCAGCACGATTTGTTGGAGTGGGTATGGCCTTGTTGGAGAAGGGTGTCACTGTGGGACAGACTCTGAGGGTTCCTGTGCTCAGGATACTACCCAGAGTGTCAGTCAACTTCCTGTTCCAAGATTGTAGGACTCTTAGCTGCTCCTCCAGTGACACATCTGCCTGCAAGCCACCATGCTCCCTGTCCTGAGACAATGGACTGGATCTCTGAAACTGTAAGCAAGTCCCAATTAAATGTTTTCTTTGTAAGAGTTGCCATGATCATGGTGTCTCTTCACAGTAATAGAAACCCTAAGACAGAAGTTGGTACCAGAGACTGGGGTATTGCTGTGACAGGCCTGACCATGTTTTTGTTTGGAGGAATTTGGACTTTGGTACTTTGGGTTTGGAAAGCAGTGGGATTCTTTAAGTGCTGCTTAATGGGCCATGCTAGTAGGAGCATGGAAGACTGGTTCTGAAGGTGATTTGAACTGTGAGGATCAAGAGGTTTCAGAGGAGAAGAATGTTACTATGTGTTAGTATGTGGCCTGGAGGCTGGTCTTGTGATATTTTGATGAAGAAAGTGGCTGCCTTTGGCCTTTGTCCAAAGTGTCTACGTGAGGCTAAAGTGAAGAGTTTAGATTAATTCTGTTGGGAGAAGAAATTTCCAAACAGCCTAGTGTAGACTCTGTGGTGTGGTTATTAGTGGTAACGCTAATGTGATGGATAGGAGCAAAATGATCACGATAAAGTGCAAGATGGAAATTCTGAGCAGAAAAAGAGCAACCAGAAGTGGAATGGAGCTAAATTCTGTATTCAAGGAGATACATGGATTAAGGCATGAAATATAGGCAGTGGAGACCTCAGGGAGAGATCCCGCCCAGCTTAGCTTCTAACCTGTGAAAAGGAGCTGAACAAAAGCTTAAAACCAGGTGTGGTGGGGGTACACATTTAATCCCAGCACTGGGAAGGCAGGGGCTGGCAGATCTGAGTTTGGGGCCAGCCTGGTCTACAGAACACGTTTTGAGACAACCAAGCCTAGGCAGTGAAGGACAGAAAGATGATGATGATGTAACTGAACAAGAGCCCCCATGTTCCAGCTCCAGTAAACAGCAGAACTTGGCAGCTTCAGCCACATGGTTCTGGCTTTAGGCTGAACAGAAGGAAGGAATTGTGGAATAAAGACGCTAAGGCCAGGCATGTGTCAGGGTGTCCCTGAATGGAGACCCAGAGAGGCCATTGCACGAAGCTCATGAAGCTGTGAAGTTGAAACCTGGATTGCCTTGGACGCCCCAAGATGCTGGAGATGCCAGAGCTGTGGGATACCTGCCAGAGAGCCGCTAACAGGGAGTGGAGCCAGCCCAAGAGAAATAAGTGTGCTGCTATCAACACAGCCGGAAGGAGTTGGAGATGCAGAGTTTGAAGTGTGCCCAGCTGGTTTGCAGTCATGTTCTGGTCCAGTGTTTCCTCGCTATGCTCCCTTCCCTGCACTTTGGAATGTATATTCTGTGCCATTGTATGTTGGTAGTATGTGATCTGCTTCTTGGTTTTGATTTTTACCAATGATTACAGTTAAGAGATTGCATGACTCTCAGAAAAGACTTTGAACTTTGGACTTTAAAATGTTGTTGAAACTGTGATAGACCATGGGAACTTTTGAAATTGAACTAAATGAATTTTGCTATTATGGTGTTGTTGCAAGCTTCTGGGGCCAGGGAGTAGAATGTGGTAGTTTGAATGTAATTGTCCCCTGTTGACTGAGGTTTCTGTCCTGCCCAATCCTGTAGCTGTTTAGCCCCAAAGAATCACAAGAGGGCTACATTAATTATAAACTGATTGGCCTATTAGCTCAGACTTCTTATTAACTCTTAAAGCATATATTAGCCCATAATACTTGTCTGTGTTAAACACGTGGTTCGGTACCTTTTTCGGCGAGACAGTCACATCTTGCTTGCTCTATCTCTGGCTTCTTCTCTGTCTGGGTGACGCCAACAGACTGAATCTTTTCTCTTCCCAGAATTCTCATTGCCATGCCTCTACTTCCTGCCTGGCTGCCATCGACCCTCCTGTACTTCCTGCCTGGCCAATCAGCATTTTATTAAAAATAATTCAAGTGACAGGATAAAAGCCCATTGTCCCACAGCAGTCCCCATAATCTCATAGGCAGCAGCACTACTAGGAAATATGGCCTTGTTGGAGGAAGTGTGTCATTGTAGGGCAGGCTTTGAGGGTTCCTATGCTCAGGATACCACCCAGTGTGTTAGTCGACTTCTTGTTGCCTGCAAGTTGTAGGACTCTCAGCTATTTCTCCAACACCCCATCTGCCTCCATGCCACCATGGACTGAACCTCTGAAACTGTAAGCGAACCCACGCAATTAAATATTTTCTTTATAAGAGTTGCTGTGGTCATGGTGTCTCTTCACAATAATAGAAACACTAAGACAACTAACATCTGTCTAACCAAGGTTCTGTCACAAGATCACTAGGTTACTTTGCTGCAGGGAGTGTGCCAACCAGCTTGTAATTAAATGCCATGTGCTTAGGTATATGCTTTGAGTCTTGGCCCTGTGACTCCTCATCCAGAGCCTGAGCAGCAACCCTTCCAGAGACAGCAAGACTAGATTCTGTAACATGAGGGCCTGTTCATTGGGGTTTCTGTCCCACCCAGTCCCCCAGCCATTTAGTCCCAGAGAAAATCACACAGAGAGTCTACATTAGGTTATAAAACTGATTGGCCCATTGTCTCAGGCTTCTTATTAGCTCTTATCACTTATATTAACCCATTATTCTTATCTATGTTAGCCACATGACTTGGTACCTTTATCAGGGGGGCAGGTCACATCCTGTTTCTTTGGTGTTCTGTGCAGGACTGGGAGGAATGGGCTTCCTCCTTCCCAGAATTCTCCTGTTCTCATTGCCCCACCTCTACTTCCTATCTGGTTGACCTGCCTATACTTCCTGCCTGGCCAATCAGCGTTTATTTAAAACATGATTGACAGAATACAGACAATTCTCCCGCACCAGATTCCAGGACCTTCCAGAGACAGGGAGATGAGATTCCAGGATCCTTCCAGAGATGGTGAGATGAGATTTCAGGACCTTTCTGCATGACAGAGGGCTCAGGGAGCATTGATGGTTCCTAACACATATGCCTAGTACCTTACAATCACTTGGGAATCCAATTCTAGAGACTTATGATACCTCTGGCTTCAGTGGACACCTAACTCACTCTCTCTCTCTCTCTTTCTCTCTCTCTCCCTCTTTTTCTCTCTCTCTCTGTCTTAGATCTTCAAAGTATTTGAAATGATGTATTCTTCTTTTATAATTTCTAGTACCTACAATACATATGTAATGACAGAAACTCCCACAGTCATCTCGGGCTCAGAGCTGACCTGGGTAAAAAGCAAAGTCACATACGGTAGAGCAATGAGAGAGGAAAAGCCTGGAACCACAGCACTCAGGGCCGCCTTTGTCCAGCTTTCCTGGACTATCAGGAGCCCAGCTTCCTCTCACCATGCTGTGCCCACCCCTGAAGTGCCTCACAAGGAGACAGAGAGAAGCCAGACGGGAGTGGACAGAATTGCGTAGGACTGTAGCAAACAAAGACGCGACGTTGCGGGGGTGCTGTGCTCCAGCACTGAAAGGCTGAAGAGGGACACTTCACAAGAGTTCAGCTCTCGAGTCGTGGCCTCTTACGACGCCATGTTGTCAGGTCATTCACCATTCCAGGATCCGTTTCTCTCCTGGCAGCTCTGATGCCGTTGCCCTTACTCCAAGTGCAGTCCTCCCATCTGCACCCAGAGAGACTGCGTCTCAGTTTCTTCCTGTTGATAAAATTCTCTGACCAAAGAAAGCAGCTTAACCGAGTAAAGGCTTATTGTAGCTCAATTCCAGGCTGTCATCCATCACATGGGGAGGCCAAGGCAGCAGGAGCTTAAAGCAGCTGGTCACGTGACTGCAACCAGGAACTGAACAATCAGTGCATCTCAGCTTATACAGCCAGGACTTCCTGCTTAGGGAATGGTGCCAGTGGGTGGGTCTTCCTGCCTTAACAGGGTCAAGATATGTCCCCAGGGACAGCCTTAGAGGTGCATCTTTTGGATTTTAGATTTTATTATATTGACAACACGAACCATCAGACTAGGATTGTAGCTCAGAGGTACAGCACTTGGCTAGCATGTACAATGGCCCAAAGCTGAAAAAAGTTAGACAAATGAATGGTATCCAATATAAACAATTTTTAAAATGCAACAATAAGGATCAGCTCAAATTTTAAAATGATCCAGCCAGCAGTGGTGGTGCACGCCTTTAATCCCAGCACTCAAGGAGGCAGAGGCAGGCGGATCTCTGTGAGTTGGAAGTCAGCTTGGCCTGCAGAGTTCCAGGACAACCAGAGCTGCACAGAGAAACCTTGCATAGAAAAAGAAAACAAAACAAAAGATCCAAGGAGTTATTGAAGTAGAAATAACATTTATTGGATGACTAGCTGAGTAGCGCTTACTAAGCTAGATCCCATCCCCTTTTCCCCAGGGCCTTGATAGAATGGAAATCCATGGAGTGGAGAAAGCCCTGCTGATGAAGCTCTGGAAAATCCCCCTTTGAGAGGAACAGATGGTGTTGTCTCCCTGACAACGGTAAGGGCCAGAATTTGAAGGTGTTGATGGATCCCTCTCACAGGAGAGTGACTAGCATGACATCCAGACACCTCCTGGGCTGGAACTGTAGGGAGCTGACAATGGCAGCTGTGCCTGGGAGAGGAGCTTTTCTAGAACACTCTGTACCGACTCGACGATGGTGACGGACCTGTGGCCCTGTCCCTGTGGACTATGTCGGGAAAAACCACAGTGTAGTGAAGTGTGGGCACATGGAAGTCTTCCCAGAGCCCAAGGTAGTCAGCCATCTTGGCAGGGTCTACCTTGCCAGGAGGCCCTACCGCCAGTACGCTCCCCTTGATCTCCTTAGGGTCACATTCCTCGGACACTGAACATGTCAACCTGACATATCATCTTCAGCTGCCAAGCGCAGAAAAGGGCATTGTCCTCACTGACAAGGTGGATTTCACCTCTCACACTTGACTTTCAAGACCTTGAGTGAATCTTGCTGAAATAAATGTTCACCTTTGGGTTTGGTCCAAGTGTGTGAGGTTTTGGTGCCAACAGTGTTTCTCTTTCTTTCTTTTAGAGGAATATTAAGAGTGACTGAAAAGCGGATTTAGAGTGAAAGGCATCATTCACCGTGTCTTATAAAATGGAAGGGTGAACGCTATAATATTTCTTAGGGAAGTGGATTTAAAGAAAATGAGATTCAGAGCCCAGGGCCATTTATTGCAATGTGACGTCAGTGTCCTTGTGCGCCTCTCCCTGTTCAAGCCTGAGCAGGCAGCAGGTGGTGAAGATCAGGGTGACCAGCACCCGGGACTTCCCAGGATTGGTTCCCAGGCTTGGCACTCCAGAGCCTGGGTTGTAGAAAAGCCCCTACCCCAATGGTCTAGGAAGCCCAGTCACCCTAGTGGGGCAACGATAGCTGCAAAAAGTGCTTCCCAGACCCCACCAAAACCTGGCAGGGCGGGGGACCACATTTCCTAGTAACCATCCTCACGTGGTGTCTACATCATGTGCTGGATCAAGTTCCAAATGCAGCTGTGTACAAGAGCTTGAGAGATATCACCCCAATTCTAAACTCACTGGGGGACACTTGTCACCTTCAGGACCAAGACAGGTGCAGTCAGCACCAGGGCCGTGTGGCAGCTTTAGATGGCTGTGGCCACTAACCCAGAGGAAGGGCTCACAACCATTCACACATCATTTCTCTTTGACTGGATGTTTCGAGTTCCTGCCACCCTACCTCCCTACTACAACAGACAGTAATCTAGAATTGAGACCTCACCCGTTCCCCCTCTAAGCTGTTTTTATCACAGCCACAGAAATGAAACTAAAGCATCTTCTAAGGTCAGATTCTGGGTGGACAAGGATTGGGAGCAGAGGTGCCTATTCTGCTGAGTCTTTGCTGGGTTCTGTCCAGCGCCCCTGAGCAAAAATGTCTGTGAGCACGCCTGCTCCACTTTTCTGGTTAGCCCATGGGTGGACAGCGAGTCTACTCAGCCGCCAGTTCATATGCCTGGAGTCTCTGCTCTGCCCCGCCCTCCCGTGGCACACTGCCCCCGTCCTCCCATGGCACCACTGCCCCCCCCGCCCTCCCGTGGCACCACTGCCCCCCCCCGCCCTCCCGTGGCACCACTGCCCCCGCCCTCCCATGGCACCACTGCCCCCATCCTCCCATGACAGCACTGCCCCCGTCCTCCTGTGGCACTACTGCCCCCGCCCTCCCGTCACAGCACTGGACAATCTTGCTCTCCAGTGACTGCTCGTCTCCCACGTGCGTGCACACCACGGCCATCAGCCTCTTCCTTGTCACCTTCAGTGACTTAGAAGCCACTGTTCATTCACATGCAGCTCCAGCCAAAGCTCCCAGGACACTGCTGACACAAAGACCCATGTCAACTCCTGTCAGTCTTGCTGTGTGGCTAATGACGCCTTGTTCCGTGAAGCACAGAGCACCTGTCAAAGCCTGGCTTGCTCACTGACTTTTCCCATCCTGTAAAAAGCCTAGCCATTCACTTCCTCTTTCCTGTAACTTCAGGGCTCAGAGGCGGTGGTGTGCAGTTCACAGATCCTGGAGAAACCGCTTGGGACAGGACAGCATCCCCAAAGCTGACGTATGGTGGATGCCCGAGGGCTCTCCATTTGCTGTCCCCGTGGGAGTCAGAGATGCAGGGTGAGGGTAGCAGGTGGTCAAGGTGGCCAAGGACCTGTTAGCCATTGCTTAGGGTCAAGCACCCTGCTGCAGAATAGGCCCACATAATGAGCATGTGGAAGCCCAGGTCGGAGGTAGGCAGGGCTCTAGCTGCTGAAGATGTGGATCCACAGGGCACACACCCCCAAAGTACATCTCAGCATCTTTTCGTATGAAATGATGTCTAGCCATGTTACCCAAACTTATGGACTCACGTTATGTCTGCTCCTGCCTCAGCCTCCTGAGTAGCTGGACCACAAGCACGTGCCGTGATGCCTAATCACTCAGGATTCTCAGTGACTCGGGGAGAGTTGTGGAATCCATCTTTTTAGGCATCCTGAACCATTGAAAAGCCTTGGGCAGAGGCTGCACATGGCCTCCAGCAAAGGCCAGTGGGGCTTGGTCAGAGAAAGTCTGAGGATGGAAAGTCAAACCCACCGAGACAACCTAGCTCGATGGTCCCAGAACCCTGTTCTCTCCTCAGCACGTCCCAGGAGCCGCATGTTGTCTCTGCTGTGTTCTCTTCTCATGTGACCCCTGGTGTCACTGCGCCCTGGTGTCTACCCACACAGCTGGCGGGGTGAGGTGGGCATGGACAGAAGGTAAAAGACAGAGCGCAGAGGCCAGGAGAATGAAACAGAGCAACTGTGAGCCACGTCCTAAGAACCATGTCCTAGGAGAATGGCCCCACCCACCCTCATCCCCAGCCAGCCTCTGCCATCATCTCTGCCTGGTGGTGCTCTCTCAGGGTAGCACCCATAGCCCTCCTATGGGCTCTGTCTCTGACTTCCTTGACTGGAGCTCCTGAGAGCTGAGGGGTCCCTGGATATCTGACTCCTAGTGTGAAATGGGGGAGTCAAGTGCTGGGAGCCAGGGGACCAGCTCAGTCCCAAGAGTAGCCAGGCATCTCAGAGATGACTCCTCTCCTGTCTGAAATGCAGGCACACCAGCTTCTCTCACCCCCTTGCCCGCCCCTTCCGCGTGGTCTCACGGATTCTGGTCTGAAGGCAATGAGTGCTGAGTGTGGGTTCCCTGCCATCCCAACTTCGTTTGCTCAGTCAGATACCCAGGTTCTGAGAACAGAACACCACAGTGATGCAGACACTGACTTCCAAGGACGACCTTTCCTTCTCTAGGTGAACTGATCCAGAAATGAGCCACTCTGGATGGGCTGTCTCCCATGGTGATGCTGAGGCAGGTGAGTTAAAGACAGACCAGGCAATTCTGAAGGGTTTGAGGTAGGAACAATGTTGAAATGGGGTGCAGTAGAGATCAGGTGATGCTGAGGTTGGGGTAAGGGTGAGATGGAGACCAGGGGATGCTGAGGTTGGGGTAAGGGTGAGATGGAGACCAGGGGATGCTGAGGTTGGGGTAAGGGTGAGATGGAGACCAGGGGATGCTGAGGTGCTCTTTCCCTCCAGTCAAGACTCTGAGGGTTGTTCTCCCTTACAGGTCCCCACCTTTTCTCTACTCACCACGATGGTGCCATCTCTCTTCCCAGGTCCTAAGCTCAGTGTCTGACACAAGCAGAGCTTGGCAGTTAGTAGAATAAGTAAATGACTAACAAAAAGATGAATGGAACTGGGTGGTGGTGGCACACGCCTTTAATCCTAGCACTCGGGGAGGCAGAGGCTGGCAGATCTCTGTGAGTTCAAGACCGCCTGATTTACAGAGTGAGTTCCAGGACAGCCCGAGATACACAGAGAAACCCTGTCTCGACAAACAACAACAACAAAAGATAAATGGACATAGACAAGGGAGGAAGGGGAGAGGAAGCTGCCAACCTGGTAGCCTGGCTTTGTCTTAATGTGTGGAGTTGGGGTGCTTGGAAAGAACCACTAATCCAAGAGTTCATCAATGGGGTCAGTATCTACCAGATTTAGCACATGATGCCCAAGTACTAAGTATGAAAATAATTAAAACGTTGATAGAAAACAGGGCCATGGGTATGTATGGAAGAATTGGCTGTGGTTGAGGGTAACACAGGAGAACACTTACTAAACGTGTTCAAGGCTCTATGTTAAGCCTCAGTGCCCCATTCCAATAATAATAATAATAAATAATAATAACAACAACAATAATAAGACAGGCATGGTGATGCACATCTTTGATCCAGGAGGCAGGGGCAGAGGCAAGCAGATCTGTATGATCTGGATGAGTTCAAGGTCAGCCAGACCAACATAGCGAGAGCCTGTCTTGACTAACAAAGGGGGGCTAGAGAGATGGATAAAGGGCACTTGCTGCTCTTCCAGAGGTTCTGTGCTTGGGCCCCAGCACCCACATGGTGACTCACAACCATTTGTAGCTCCAGATCAAAGGGATTCAACACCCTCGCCCTCTTCTGACCTTCACAGGCACCAGGCATACACTTAGTACATAAACATACATGCAAACAAAACACTCTATATAAAATAAAATACCCTTTTTTAAATTTAAAAAAAAATCACCTTTAGCTAGTCTGAGTTCAGGCACTATTGCAAACATGCACACACACACACACACACACACACACACACAACCATGCCAAATTCCAACACAAAGGTGTATCACATTCCCTCTGTAGCAGCTCAGTGCAGGCAGCGCAGGGCTCTGCAGCATGTCATCGGTCTTGCCTAAAGGGGCTTTGTAAAGAGCTCCCCACACCCTCTGCCTCTGAAGCAACTATTTGTGTAACTGTTGAAAACTATTTACACAAAACCACAAAAACATCACTTAAGAGTCGCTGGAAATTGCCCTGAGGGTGTAGAGTAAATGGAAAAACTTTTCCAAGAAAAACAAAACAACAACAAAAAGTCCCACTGATCTCAGTAGGGACAGGGTCAGCCTGTAGCAGGGACCACTGATGACCTCCCTGCTTCCTGTCACTGGAGCTGTACCCTGGACAGCGCAACCAGGAAGATGGGGTTCCCTCTCCCCCAGACGCCAGTCCAGGGCTGTGGTTTCATCCTGTCAGGGCAGACAACTGGAAAGCCGTATAGCTCCATGTCATAGACAACCTACATTGGGTGAGCACAGTTGAGAGACCAGGACTCTCCCAACACCCCCCCCCCCCACCTCCCAATCTCTGCCAGGCTTTGGGCTGCTCCTGAGGTATTTATCATCCTCAGACAAGCTCTGCTGGGAGCACAGGTCGTGGGCAGAGAGAGTGAGAAAACCTGGGACTGCCACCCCAGCCCTCCTTCAGCGCTCTCTGCCGATTGGTACCACTCTGGGAGAGATGTCGCATCTCTGTTCCTGGACACTGGAGAGAACTTCTGCTTCAAGACAGAGGCCACCCTGCTGGTTCTGCTGTAGGGGGCTGACTTCATCTGGAACCGAGCCTGGCAAAGTGCTTGCTTTAGGACTCTCGTGAGCCACGGTGACGGAATAAGGAAGCAAGCCAAGGCTAGCAACTCCAAGGTACCAGTAGCAACAAGTGGGTCTGTAGCCCCACCAGAACTCAGAGGATCATGGGAAGAGGCAGCTAAGAAGGGCCCCTAGGGAGTCGTCTGTCCCCAAAGGGTAGAAACCTGTGCACAGGCCCTGGGCTGCACCCATGGTGTGATGTGTGTGTTACTTCACAGCCTCCTATAAAAGCACAGCATGGTGACATTTTATCACTTCTCCTTCCCGATCCATCTAAGAATAAGTTGCCCCAGGGCCAATGAGATGGCTCAATAGGTAAGACCCCGACCCTTGATAATCCCTGGACCACACATATTGACAGGAGAGAATTGACTCCTGCAAATTGACCTCTGACCTCTACATGCACACTGTGGCAGGTGCACACACACAAAGTGAATGAATAAGATTTTAACTGGGAGAAAAGGAGACACTGTCTCTGTGTACAAGCTGGGTGACTGGAGACTCCAGAGGAAAAGTTGTCAGCTCACGTGATTCCCCCTCAGCTGACCAGCACCCACCTGACTTTCCCAGGGTCTGGCAGCACTGGGTCAGAGCTCAAGTTCTAAGGAAGGAAGTTTGGGAGCTCAGAGCAGAGAGGCAACTCACCGGGTTCGCAAATTCTTCACAGATGAGTTAACACATTCTCTCTCAAGTTCATTGTTAGTAGGGAGAGAGCATTTTCCTTTCTCTTTCAGTGAGGTAATGTCATCTGTTCATACATGCCCCTAATTGGACTCCCTCCCTTCCGCAGAAAGGACACGAGTCTTTTCCAGGTCAGATCTGTGCTTAGTCATCTGAACACAGGCCCCCTCCACCTCCCTTTGTCTTCCCTGGACTGTCTCTGTGGCGATAGGAAATGACAGACTCTGGTTTTCTTTTCTTGAAAGCACTCGGTTCGTGGAGTCAAGAGCACGGACTAGGGAAAGTGTGGTGAATTCATGGGTCCCATGCAGTCGGAAGTGACCAGCCTTCCCCTCTTTGTTCTGCCTGCTCTCAGCTCACCACCGCACGGGCAGTTCCCTTAAGAGCAGGAAGACAGTGTTTCTACCTCGAGATAAGTGCTCAATTGGATTTTTTGCTGAAGCAATAGGAAAGAAATGCAATTAGGCTGTGAGCAGCCTTCAGGAGCAGACTGAGACCCTTTTCAACCGGGCTTTGCTGGAAAGAATTTGTCAGGCTCCTGCCTTCCTCTGCAAAGGTGAGACTAATTGAGCCTTAAAGTGCTTGCAGGCAGGACTCAGGCAACAGCTCTCTAAGAATGCCAACTTCAGCTTCCCCAACAGAATTGAGCTGCAATTTGGCAAGATTAAGCAAATAGTGAGTGGCAGTCTTTATTATTATTATTAACTATTAAATAACAATCCAGGGCAGGTATGGTGGTAAAGCTAAGGCATGGGGTTACAATTTCTAGGGAGCCTTGAACCACAAAAAGACACTGCCTCAGAACAATATACAGTGTTTGACTGACAGATGAAAAGGAACAGCTGTCGCACATCTGGATGGAGTACCTTCAGAGGGCTTTCTCCTCCAATACGACAGCTTCACAGTGCAAACACGGACATCCTTTCTTCTAGCCATTGAGACGCAGCCCATAGCTTGTACCTCTCCCGTTTTAGCTACCTTCCCCACCCCTCTCATTTCCCCAACCTCTCTAATAGTCACCCTTCTGTTCCCAGCTTGTCTGAGAGCAACATTTTCTATCTCACACAGGAGTGAGATGTACCTGGTTTATTTCCTAAAACCAGTCAGGATGGCTACCCCGAGTCACAGCCATGTGGCTGGGCTACTAACCCCGCTCACTTTCCTCACTCATTCAGAAGGACATTAGTTCTTCTTTTTCTTTGTTATGTCTCTTTTTCCTTCTTTCAGATACTTGTCAAAGCCTACCTAGCCTTGCTTTCTGAGATATCATGGGCTCTCTGACTCTGTTTTGTACCGAGCGATACCCCAACCTCAGCCTCTGCCGTGTGGTCGCTCACTCACAACATGATTTTCCTGTCTCCATCTTCCTCCTCTGGATAGCAGCTAAGGTTCACAGCTGGTCTGGCATGTGGTTTTTCTTTTCAACTCAATAGAATTGCTTTCAAACTTCAAATAAATTACTAAATAGTTAGAGACCAATGTCTGCAATCAAGCTTACCTTCTGGCTCTGGGTCTTTACATTGCCAGAATATTCTTTCACCTCTGGAAGACGGTGGGTTTCTCTGACCTGTCCCCAGGTTCTTGTAGATTTTCACAATCTTCTCAGGGGACACAGGAAGGGAGGTGACAGCAGCGGTGATGATCTAGAAAACGTTGGTAGTAGCAGCTGCCACAGAATAAGTCATGTGTTGCAAAGCAAACAGAAACCAACACTGCAGGGAGTGTGGCCAGGACAGGAGAAGGGACTTAAGTCCTGAGGCCATGACTCTGTGGGGAGCAGTTTCCAGGAGAGTGAGCCTGTAGCATCTCCATGCTGAGTGAGGCATCAGGGTTAGAAGGTAGGCAGGTGACAGCATACCCAGGAGAGTGCGTGTTGATGTGTGAGTGTCGGTGTGTGAGTCAGTGTGTGAGCGTCAATGTGTGTCAGTGTGTGAGCTCGGTGTGTGAGTGTCGGTGTGTGAGCATTGGCATGTGAGTGTCGGTGTGTGAGCATTGGCATGTGAGTGTCGGTGTGTGAGCTCAGTTTGTGAGCTTGGTGTGTGAGCATCAGTGTGTCGGTATGTGAGCTCAGTGTGTGAGCTTTGGCGTGTGAGCTCGGTGTATGAGCGTCGGTGTGTGAGCGTCTGTGTGTGAGCGTCAGTGTGTGAGCTTTGGTGTGTGAGCATCAGTGTGTCAGTATGTGAGCTCAGTGTGTGAGCGTCTGTGTGTGAGCATCGGTGTGGGGTGCTTTACTGTGGATTTGATGTCTGCCCATACCTCAGCTGATGAGTGGCAGAACTGTCTGTGGCACTTGGGCAGGTGTCTGTGTCTAACTTAACACAGTGGATTGACATCATCCAGTGGAACTATTGTATCTTAAGACAGGGTCTCGTCTATTCCGGGCTGGCTTCCAACTCACTTTGTGATGTGACCTTGAACATCTGACCTTTCTGCCTTCAGCTGAGAGCTGTACACCACTACACTTGCTTTATGTCCTGCTATAGATGGACCTATGATGTCATTCATCCTAGGCCAATACTCTGTCAACAGAACTGCATTCCCAGACCCAACAGTAGAGACTCTTGAAGGGGATTTCCGGAGGGACTGCTCTTTGGAGAAATCCTTGTGAGGAAGTGAGGAGAGCCATTTCTACACAGAGGAGGGCAGGTAGGAACCAAGCACAGCTACCTTTTCCATGGCTGGGAAAGTGGGCTGGTGGGCACCTGTGTCATGCATTATTTCATTGGTGTGTTAGCAACGGCGAGGCTGTCCACATGGCTTCCCAAGGCCTACTTGGTCCTAGGTGTAGACTTCTTGTCCCCAGAGCAGTGGCAAACACTATGACACCCCAAGGTCCCAGCATCCCCTCTAAGAGCACAGGACACTCCAGAAGAGTCACCGCAGGCAGCACGTGTTCTCAAAGTCAGCCTTAACACAAGGTTACCAAGATGGTGGCCTGTGCAAAACTCCCAGCCGAACTTTCTGTGGCCCAACTGCTTGGGAATGGCAGGGACTCCTCTGCTCAGAGACACACACAGTCGTGGAGGGTGGCAGCCCTTGGGCACTCTGAGCTCTCTGGGTGCCCCTCCAGGTGGGAATTTCCTCCATGCCCCTCACAGTCTGGCCCAGCAGCCAGTTCTCATCCAAGCGTGCTTTGGGTTTTACTGCTGGGATTCTTGCCCCAAACACAGTTTCAGCAGGACCCATGAGGCCAGGAGAAGAGGGGGGCCTTCTGCTTTGGAGGCCAAACAATGAAACAAACAAGATTGACCTATGCCTCAGCAGCCTGACGTGCAGGCACCCTGAAGGGTATGGGGAAGAGTGTACATACATGAGTCAGTGTGTATGTGTGTGTGTAAAAGAGAGAATGCACATATTTATATATGTGTGTATGTATGTATCATATATGCATATGCACATATTCATGTGTATATATGTGTGCACATATGTATGCATGTGTGTATTGTGTACTAGGTACGTTGTGTGTATATGTATATGTATGTACGTATGCATGTGTGTACATATGTATGTATATATACTGGGGGAGGCAGATACTCAGGGAAAGACACTCTGGAATTTTCTGTGGCCGTGTCAGTGTGGACACAGCTTTCTCTAACTGGTAAAGGGAACTCCTTCTCCTGCAGTTTTCTCTTTGGCCCCATGAAGAGAGACATCATTTGACAGCACTTATGTTCACAAGCCTGGGAGAGACTTGCTGGGCACAGACCCAGACTAAGAAAGAGGCTACTTTGAGAGCAAGGACGACAGCTCGGGGCTCAAGGAAATGAAGAGACAAGGAGTCTCTTTGGATGCAACAAAACCAACATGGAGAACTTGGGCACCATGGCTGAAGTGTAAGGACCAGAATTTGGATCCCAGGATCCACATACAGTGTTGATGGACGCGGGGCCCACCTGTCCTTCCAACCTCGGAAGGCTGAAATGAGGACTCTCCAGAACAAGCTGGCTAGTAAGACTAGCCTTAATCGATGAGCTCTAGATTTGATTGAGAGACCCTGCCTCACTGAATAAGATGGAAGAGTGACAGAAGATAATTCCTGACATCAGCCTTAAGCCTCCACACGCATGCACACACATGTATGCACACATGTGTGTACTGCACACACACATGCACACGTGCATGCCACACCACATGCAAATGGAAAAAAGAAAAGTTGGGTACTAGACACCATCTCATTGTCTGCTATAACCCAGAGGAAATGTCTCTTAGGTGACATTTAGAATACGTCACTCCACATCCCTCAAGTTCTCTGAGACTCAGGAACCCCAGAGAAATTTAGTTTCCACTCAGACAACATGATGTCTTTCCTGACCTAGCCCTTTCTAGCCATGTGCTATGCCCCCGTGCCTCACCTGCCAGTACTTGCCTGCAGGCTTTGACAAGTTACTGTAGGGTTGAGGGGAGAGGCAGAGCTCACTGTAGTAAGCACACATCCTCGTGTGCTTTCTCTGGCTGTGATACACACTATGACCAAAAGCAGCTTGGGAGGAGGGGGTTTATTGGGTTTGCACAGATGCCCATTACAGCCGCCTATCATTGAGGGAAGTCGGGGCAGATTGGAGAAAAAGTTCTCTTGGCAGCAGAAATGTGGGGTCTCCTGTTCAGAGGGCACCAATTGACAAGGAAGCTGACAGTTGGGACACACGAGCCTGACCCCTTAGTGTAGTTCCTCCTACTAGGTCCTACATGCCCCACAGCTACTGCTGGGACCAAATGTTCAAACACAGCCTACAGCATAACAATTCCCCCACCCCCTTGGAATAACGAAAACTGCCTTTGCCACAGCTCCCCTGCTGTGAGCCTCCTGTCCACTAGGGGCAGCCTTCTAAATCATGCATTACAGATTCTATCCTGCATGCTTCCTAAGCACCGTGATTTCCCTTCACTGGCTCCAGGCACCAGCTCCCAGCAGGTAGTACCCGCGCTTTACAGAGATTTCAAAGTCATCCCCACTTGCTCCCTATCCAGGCTGTTGGTTACTGGATTTTACCACCAGAAGCAACATGGTTTTAAATTTAGACCCGGGAGTCTGCAAACTTTTACTGTATGGAACAAAACCAGGTATGAGCTAAACCTGCCTCTTGCATGCAAGTGTGCAACTCCCAAGCAAGTGTGCAGCCCCCTGAGCTAGTGTGCAGCCCCCAAGCAAGTGTGCAGTCCTTGAGCAAGTATGCAGTCCCCAAGCAAGTGTGCGGCCCCTGAGCAGGTGTGCAGCCCCCGAGCAAGTGTGCAGCCCCCCGAGCAAGTGTGCAGCCCCCAGCAAGTGTGCAGCCCCCAAGCAAGTGTGCAGCCCCTGAGCTAGCATTAGCTTTTATACTGTGAAAATGTCAGCCTTGGGTGCCACTCCTCACTCACCCCCTCCTTTAAATATATGTAGTGTCTCTCACTGGCCCAGAACTTGCCACCATGGCTAGGCTGGGAGTGAGTGGGGGAGGGGCACCAGCCTTTCTTATGAGTGCATGCATTCTGGAGAGCAAATTCAAATCAGAGCTTGCAGGGGAAGCTGCTTGCTCACTGAGCCATTTCCCAAGGCCCCAAGATGGCTGACTTTTTTTTAAGCTGGTGAATCTGGGTGTCCTGACTCACACCTATACTCCTAGTGCTCACTAGATAGGAAGAGCGTGAACTACATGTGGGATCCAGTCTCAAAAAAAAAAAAAAGTGAGCTGTGAGACTATACCAAACACAGTGCACAAGTCCCTGTGTCCCCAGGACAGTGGACGGAAACACCGTGTTTACCTGTCCCATGGGAGCTGACGGAAGCCATCACATGTGGCCTCCTTCAGGTACAGAGGTGGCCAAAATAATCATGGCCTCCAGGGCCTGAGCAGTTTCTCATCTTTCCCTTAAGAGATCCTGTGAGTCTCTGCTCTAAACAAATAACGTTGAGAATTCAAAATCATCTGTGGACCGGGCATGGTGGCACACGACTGTAACATGATTGTCACATGACTGTAAACCAAGTACTCAAGAGGTTGAAGCCATCAGACCTCAGCTCACAAATTCCAAGCCAACAGAGCGATGCTGCCTCAACATATAAAATAAATTAGTTAGCTAATCCATTAATTACTAAATACCTGGTGAGCTCTTGTTTTCTGTCCTATGGGTATAATTAAAGTGTTGTTGGTCCTTTCCTTCCACACTGTAGGTTCTGGGGATTGAACTCAGGTCGTTCAGGCTTGGTGGCAGTCACCTTTTACTCCCTGAGCCCTCTCACCACTTCCCATCACTGTAATGACTATCTGTGGGTCCCCTGTGTGCTCAACTCACCCGTGTACCGTCTCATGGACATGCATGAACCAGCACCTGCGTCAATGTGAATATCAATTTCATAGAGAATTATCAATGAGACATGCATTCAAACAAGTACAAGACACCAAGTCTTCTTCCTCCTCATTTATTCCGGGGTGTGCTGTAAACAGAGAGACGTCCCTTTGGCAGCTTTCCGGTTTCACCCTTCTCGGATGACATGACAGATTCTCCTTCATAGAAGGTACAAGAGGGGGTGGGGAGACAGGGCATTCTGGATCCTTCCCTCTTCAGGAAGTGTGATCTCATCCAGATGTGTCTGGTTTTCAGTAGAAGTGACCCATGTTCCTCGGGATTGAGGAGTCCAAGCCGCTGTTCAGCCATATTTCTTGAATGATTTGCTCCCTGCGCTCAATCCTTTCTGCCAGCTCAGCGGCCTCTATGGAGCTGTAGGCTGGATATGAAGTCCTACAAAACCTGGGCAGTTCCACAGGAAACTCCGAGTCCGAGGACTCCTCTTCTTCTGCCTCCTCCCGGCTGTCCTCCTCAGCCTTGTCACTCGCTAGCACCAGATGCTCCCGTCCCTGTCCCAGCTCCTGGAAGTCCTTGGCACAGGACACTCTGATGACCAGGGCACACAGCGTGAGGACCAGGCCGACGCAGACACTAGACACAAACAGCAGGGCAGCTCTCTCCGGGTGGGCTGTGGGAAGAACAGAGTGAGTGAGGGTCTGAAAGGGTTAATTTTGGATTTGCCATCCATCCTATCAGAGAAGCAAACAGGGTCATGTGGCAAAGTGGGGCAGACTCGGAGTTCTTCCCAAAAGGACACTACTATCAGGGAACAAACATTCAAATATGACCTTGTGGGGGACATGTCAGATTCTAATCATAGCAAGCAGCCACCGACAATATGTAAAGCACAGGGCCTGAATGGGTCCCAGTAAAACTTTATCGGTTTGATCTGGGAGCCCTTGATTGAACACTTTTATAAATGCTCAAGCTGAGGCCCAGAGGGAAGGCCGCAAAGGCCAGCAGCCTCTTCAGGCAGAACCAGGACTGAATCCTGGGACTCCTGGAATGGGCTTTGGTGTCCCCAGAATTTTCTCAGTACCTCTCAGCTGCCCAGAACCCTATCCAGGCACACCGCCATTCCTTTTATTGTGGGAAAAACAATGAAGACGGTTGTCTTCCCAGCTGCTGTCCTTCCCCAGGGGTCTGGACTGGAGTCTCTCAATTCCAGGGCGCTAGAGTCCCTGGCAGTGAGGGATCGCACAGTTGAGATGGAACCAGGACACTTTATCTTCCCGAAAGTGATACCTCCCCGGCCGGCTCCCTTCCCGCGGCCCAAACCGTCCCGAGAGTAACTCACTCATCTTTGCCACACTTTGTGACCCTACCCCTGCCTGGCATCTGCCCACTCTCTTTAAGACCCAGATGTCTGAAATAGCATTGATTTTGGCTGAAGAAGGGACAATAGATCACATCTGCCATGCTATCAGTACAGTGTGAAGAGTCAAAGTATACAAAGGATTCAGTCTCGCAGAGACACATGTCCTTTGAAACAGAGAGAAGGGCCACTTTCACCTCTGGGAGTGGTGGCAGATGGCCTATCTGGAGGTGCTGACTCTCAGAACGAAGTCACTCAGCATAAAGGATACCAAGACCAGGGCATCAGGTCGGACCTTCCCTCTAGCTTCCGCACAGATCAAAGCCGGCTCCACCTCCCCAAACGTCACACTTGCCTCCTGACGCTGTTCAGATGCTGCTTGAGTGCCCCTCACAATTTATGTGTTGGAATTGATACCTCAAGCGAGGGTTTAAGAGGGAAGAGCCGTAATTCACTTCCTAGCTACTCATGGATGGGTCAGAGCCAGCTCCAGGCAGAAACTCACTCCTACTTCAAGTTTCTGAGGACCAAAGGTCACTCACAGACCACGCCTCCTTAGCCAAGCAAAAGTGCCACGGTCTGTCAACCATAGACTCAGGTTAGCGTCTCGCTCTGCCACAAACTTGATCTGTTACTCTACATTTATTTAAGGATTTTTTATTCCACACTGAAGTCTGAACTTTGGGACACCACACTTGTGGGGCTGGAGCTGGTGCTGGAGCGCTGAGTCATACCCTGGCACCGTTTTTAAGGGATTGAGATTAATCAGATTGAGTGAGTGAGTCCTTGGGGCCCATCAATCACACACTACCACAAAATCAGGGTCTCTCCCCCTCCTTCCTCTCCAAGTGGCAGGGTCTGGGTTCTACTCCTGGAATTCAGGGGTTCCTCTTGCCACAGGACTCTGTGGGGGTCTGTGGCCGAGGCTGGGGAGGATGAGAAGCTCTCAGCAGTCCCAATGGGAATAAAACTTCCTCTCCATATGGAGTGACGGCCACACAGTCACCAGACTGTAGGCAGATGGCACCCTAGAGATGAGCTGGCCTAACCCCTGATGTAGCCTAGAACTTTCCAAAGCCACCACTGACTGGGACCTGGGCTTAGGCCAGGGTTCTGCCCACTGCCCAGGACTTTACACAGAAAGCATTTCCTCCATTTTCTAGAACCAATGGACCCTCTTCTATCATCTCTTGATAGAATGAGATGAACAGATAGAATCTGTAGATGAGGCTGTCTTTCTGTTGTGGTTGAACAGAACCTTCAGAGTGTTTCTGTTGTATTCTAAATTTAGCCCCAGTCCATCTCAGGCTAGAGGGAATGACCCCAGGAGTTTCAGAATGGGTGCCAGGGGCCTTTAGGCCCCATTTGTTCTTTAGATACTGGTCTGGGGTCAACACAAACTCCAGCTCAAATTTAGTCACACCCAGATAAGCCAGCAGAGGCCTCCATCTAGGGTCCCTCTCTTGTGGGACTCGGCTGGAGTCCTCCAGGAGGAAGAAGCACACAGTGTTTGGGGACAGGTCTGACAGCACTCAGGGATGTGACGGGGCTGCCTGTCAGGGCTGGAGACCCGGGGACACTTTAGAGCCCACACCCACGTGACTGCCCTGTGCCGCTCTCTGTTTGTCTGCCCTGAGGGAGTCGTGCAGCTGACTTGGGATGTGTGATGAAACCTCTCCTCCTTCATACAGCTCCTCCGATGTCCTAGAATTCTGTTCTGAGAACTGACGAGGTTGCCTTGGCTGTGCTCCCAGATCCCAAAGACACCCCCAAAGTTCTCATTAGGCTTGCCTGAGGCTGAACACACATGTACACACACCACAACCCTGAACAGTAGGGACAGTGGCTGAATATTGAGTCATGACAGGCAGGCCTGTAGGCACAGATGAGGTAAATACACAAATCCAGATGCCAATAAGACACTAATTTGGTGTTCTGGGAGGGGTCATTTATTTATTTCGAGAGCTGACTAAATAAGTCCCTCACAGGGTGCAGGGCTTCTGCTGAAGTGTCTAATGAACTATATTCCTCAGAATATACACGTACATACATAAACACATGCACACACACTACCATCCCCCACCCGAAGTTCCCCATATCATAAACAAGTGCCACCAGCCTTACCTACACTCACACAAGCAGTATACACCATACATGTACCCCACCCTACCACACACCACAAACGCAATACACAAATGTCCATACACCACATATATACCATACACACCACCCATCACACTCACCACATCTACCAAACATACCACAAGTACACATAGATTACACCTATCACACACTCGCACATGCACACACTGCACACACTCACATACATGTGTGCACATGCACACACACTTCCCCTTTCTATGAGAAATGTCCTTGCAGATCACATGAATGGCCAGAGGGAACATTATTTAGCAGAGACCCTTGAACACTCTTGTGTCCCTTCCATCAACCTCCAAGTTTCCCTGCGCAGGTCAAGCCCCTCGGTTTTGGCAGCCTGTCTGCTTGTTCATCTACTTCACTGCATTAACATGGCAAAGCTACTTGGTGGCCTGACTTTCCCTCAGTTTACAGGGATATTCCCTGCTCAAGCCCTTGGCTCCCCAGCTGCTCTATCCAGTGGCCTCACTATTGAGGAATGTGTCCTATCAAATAAGAGCCTGTGTCCAGCCTTTGGACCCTAGCCCCGAAGCAACCTGCCTTGGCTGTGACTTGCTAAGATGAACATAATAAAACATCTCTCAAGAAAGTTAAACAACATCCCATCCGGTCCTCACATTCCCAGGACGGAGCATTATTCTGGGTTGTAGACAGCTAACGAGATGGCTCTGGATAAAGGCTTTTGCCACGTAAGGCTGACAAGCTGACTTTGATGATCCCCAAACAGCGGTAGGAGAAAACCGACTGCACAGAATTGTCCTCTGACATTCATATTCATGCCATGGCATGCGTGCACCACAGACACAGTTTACATGTGTGTGTGTGTCTGTGTGAATGGACACCCACAGAGACCAAAGAACGGTGTCCGGTTCCCTGAACTAGAATTACAGGCAGTGGTAAGTCTCCTGACATGGATGTTGGGAACTGAACTTGGATCCTCTGCAAGAGCAGCAAATACTCTTAACCACTGAGCCATCTTTTCAGATCTATTGAAAAAAGTTGTAAATTATTAGATGATAAAAGTATAAGACAGACATAATACCAACTTGGGATTTATGATTCAGCCATTTGTGAGCTACTCACCATGCCCTGGTGTACCCCAGAACTGTCTAGATACGGAGATACGACAGAGATAAACTAGATGACAGCCGTCTGTCCTTAGGTAGCGTAGACAGGCAAACACACCATCCAGAGGATGGTGGAGCACATGAAAGGACAGAGAAAAGGATATTTACATCGCGCTGGGTAAGAGATTCCAAAGCCTGAAGACAGAGTTCTTTGCAGAAGCTGATTGACAGCCTTGCCCCTCATCCAGCATGAAGCAGGACCCAGCCGCTGTCCATGGTGCCCTTGGAAAATGGTTCAACTACTCTGACCCTTTGCTCCTTTACGTGCAGAATTCAGGATCAGAGCCCCACTCCTAAGTGTTGCTGCTCTGGACTGATTATGTTCCCCAAATGCATGCTAATGCCCTAACCCCTAGTATGACTTTGCAGACAGAACTTTCTGGAGCTCATTAAGGTTAGCAGAGTTCACCAGCAGGTCCTCATCTGATAATCGGACTAGTGGGTTTAGAAAAGTTCACACTGGCCTCTTCCCACCCCCACTACCCCAACACACACACACACACACACACACACACACACACACACACACGCACGCACGCACGCACACAGGAGGCCACAGCCAGCAGGTGGCTGTCTACACGCCAGAAAGAGGCCCTCGATCATGGGCTTCCTTCCAGCCTCCCTCCAGAATTGTCCGACAATAGAAGTTGTTCCTTAAGCTACAGTCCACAGTGTTTTGCTGTGGTGGCTAAGAAGACCAAGGTGTCTGAGGGAGGATGGCATCCAGCAGCAGCCCAGCCCAGCATGGCTACGCCGCAGCCAACAGCATCCCTGCTTCTCTTCATCCTCTTCCTCCGCCTGAAGGGACTTTGAAACTGTAAACATACTTTCAAAAACCAGACGGTCACATTTGGCTTTGACAGTCATCGGGAGCAGAAAGAATGGACAAGGGAGAGAAGTGTAAGGGACAAAAAAGGCAAATAACCATGCAGGATAAGGCACGCTCACGGGAGGAGCGCTGAGTGGGAAAATGATGCAGGGACGGGGTGCTGGGCTAGGCTCTCTAGCTCCTGTGTTGAGATGTTTCTCTAAGCCTTGATTTCCCTCGGAGGAAGCTCTACCCCATATAAGCCCAGCTCCATCAGGCTTAAATAGCGACATTCACGCATCCTGATACTGGGCATTTTACGGAAGATCTTGGAGTTTCTGGCCTCTATACAGTTTTGATTAATGTTCCCCTGAGACCTAGAGTTTGGTTCTCATGGTGGCCTTGGGGGGTGCTGTGGACTTTTAAGGGGTGGGATCAATGGGAAGCCTTTAGGTCACTAGGCACGTACCATCAAGGGGATTGTAGGATCCTGCTCTATTCCTTTCTCTCCTTCTCCTCTAGTTCAAAATGTGATCGCTCATGATGCCCCACCCTCACCACAGCCCAAACCGATGGAGCCACTGAATCTTAAACTTGACCTCAGAACCATGAGTCAGAATGCACCTGTTTTTACTCGAGGAGTCCTGGGTCTTGTATTAAGGAATGTGGCTGGATGACGGCGCTTTCCTTGAGCAGGAAGCCAGCGCTGAAACTTGCAGACAACATTCCAAGGTACAATCTGTCCTAGGTCATGCGGGAAAGGAGCAAGGAGTGCGCATTCCTCCTCAGAGAGCACTGCACATGGCCAGGCCTGGAGCAAGCCGTCAGCCCTGGGGAGACTAACCAGGAAACCTTGGCAACCACAGTCATTCTCCAGCCTCCCGTGGCAGGACCAGTTGTGCTTCTTATGTGGTCTGCCTTGTTTTTCTTCCAGCTGTGAGTAGAATTCAATAATCCTAATTCTTAGATCTGGGGAATGCATTTCTATCTTTCAAGGGGGGGGGGATTCCTTTGGAGACCAAACCCTTAGCAACTCAGTTTTATTCTTGCAGATTCCTTGGTTTTATGGCTGCAGCTGTATTTGCATCCCGGCCCTGTGCTTCATAATACTGCCGGGACACCCTAAAAACCGCTTTTCCCTCGTTATCAGAGTATCTGTCAGTGAGGCAGCGAGTAAACCCTTCTTCACCCCAAGAACCTCCCACTTGTTTACCTACCTCGAATGTAAGCAAATGCAGCCAGAGAGTTGCTGACAATAACACCATCTTTCCGCACAACCCTCGATCCACTTGGGTCGAATTTTATACCTACAACATGCAAAGGCCGTTGGTCAGAGGACTATGGGGTGTACCTGTCCTGAAAGCCCTGTTGACCTTCCCCTGGGCCTGCCACAAGAGTTAAAAGTCACAGATATCAAACCACTGGGCTTCTGACTAAACCGTGGAAAACTCAACACTGAGTGTGGAGGCCTAAATGCGAAATGTCCCTGTGAGCTCACATGCTAGAAGGCTTGGTCCCCAGCTGGCAGAGCTGTTTGGGAGCCTGTGGAACCTTTAGAAGGTGGATCCTCACTGAAGGAAGTGGGTCATGGAGGTGGGCTTTGCAGTTTATAACCTGACCCGGCTTTCAGCTGTCCTCTGGGTCTTGACTGTCTCACTATCCTGATGCCATGATGGACCACCTCCTTTCCTAAACCAGGAGCCAAAATCAAGCATTGCTTTTCTCGGGTGTTTTGTCCCAGTCACAAGACGAGCAGCTCATGTAGAAGCCATCTTTGAAAATGTCAAATATTAGGGAAAGGGATCCAAAGCATTTCAAAGTGTTGGTTCCAACTTCAGGTGTAGCTCATGCACCCGGCTCCAGAACAGAACGTGCTAGTCCATGTCAAAGGCAGTGGCATCCATCATGCTTCTAGGAGGCTGGGTAAATAATGTCTCATCTTACCCAGGAACAGTGTCTGCTCTGTGCACTACAGATACACAGCAAACCTTGGGTTGTGGAGGGAGGCATGGGAGGATTGTTTGTTTGATATCTCTCTCTCTCTCTCTCTCTCTCTCTCTCACACACACACACACACACACACACACACATATGTGTGTGTGTGGCTGGTCTGCTTTTGGATGCAAGGGCACTGCCTGGATGAACACTAAGCAGGTGCCAATGGGCCAGTACTGGAGCTCAGGGAGCCCTGGGAGGATCACACAGGGCAGATGTCACTAAGAAAGATGTAGATCTGGGAGCTGCACTGAAGGACAGGGATCCTTTAGGATCAGGTGGGAGCCCAGTGAGGGAAGGAGGAAGCTGAACTACGGAGCCTGGTAGACAGGGTGGTGTGAGTCAGAGTGTGGAGAATGCTCTGGGCTAAGGGTGGCTTCTGTGTCTTGGCATTGTGTTTCTTATAGTGGGAAGGACACATGGAACAAAGCACAGAGCCAGCCCTCTGTGTCAGAGATGCCCACGCCTGCGAATTCAACCGCAGACAGAGAAAAAAGACGCTCAGAAGAAATCTGAACATGTACAGGTTTCTTTCTTTTCATCATTTCTTAAACAAAACAGCACGGCATGGCATTAACAATGTGACAAGGATTGCAAGCAATCTGTGTACAGCAGGGTTGTGTGGACTCTGTGTAAATACTGCCCTGTTTTATTTAAGGGACTTGAGCACCTTGCTGGTTTGAGCATGTATGGAAAGTTCTAGAATCGTTCCCTAAGACACTTTTATGAAAGTAAAGTAAACCTATACTTCACTTTCCTAACTGGGTGCAGGCATAACAAGTGAAATAAAATAACACAAGACAAAACCTTTGCAACCCAAAGTTAGCATCTTATGCATTCTGTGGGAACTCCGCAGTTTTTGTGAAGAACTCAACAGGCTAAATTTGTCTGTATGTCATTTAAAAAAAAAATCATAGGAATTCAAGGCCAGCCTGGTCTGCAGAGCGAGCTCTAGGACAGCCAAGGCTACCCAGAGAAATCCTGTCTCAAAAAACAAAAACCAAACAAATACAGGCTGGCAGTGATGTTCGGTGGGTTTAGCCGATGGTGTGAGCTCACTCCCAGGACTCACAGAGTGGAAGGAGAGAACTGACTTCTGTAAGTTGGCCTCTGACTTTCACACCCACACACATCCATACCCACTTACACACACACATGAATCAATAAATGTTAAAAAATAAAATCAAGATATCTATGTCCCTATTTATATGGGTTAGGTGGGGAGCAAAGGGGAGAGCGACCTTTAAGGACTGGCAAGGTCAACTGGCTCTGGGTCCCAGCTTTTCAACAAGCTCCTTGGATCACCAGGAACCCAAGTTGTTTCTGAGAATATCTGTTCTTCAAAGTGATTTTATTATTATTTCCTTTTAGGAAGAAAAGGAGGAATGGAAGAGAATGTGGTAAACTTATTTTACTTTGATTTTAATTCTTTTTTGAAGTCAGACACTGCCGTATGTGAGTGCCAGCCATGCCCTGTTGTTACCACCAGAGCAGCCCAACCCCTCGGGCCTTTCCCTCCAGCCCCATGTGCCTGACTGCACTCACGGGCTGTTCAACTTCACTTAAGAGAACATACTATGAGTAAGCTATAAAAATTACCGTATTCATCATCTTTCTTCAGAGAAGGGTTTGGATTAGCAACAGCTGGGTCGACCGCTGTGAGAATGTTCTTGGGAACTGAAAGTCAAAAAGAAGTATTTGAAATACACGGTATATTAAAAACACTTTTGCATTTAATAGATATTCAAGGTACAATGTAGATAAAGATTTGCAAGATACTTTTCAGGTCACTTATTGCCTCTCTCTGTCTCTCTCTCTCTCTCTCTCTCTCTCTCTCTCACACACACACACACACACACAGTGACACAATTGGCACATACGAGGTCATCAAATGCCCGAGACAGGTGAAATCTTCGGCCTATCTCTGCAGCATTTTTCTAAGGAGCTGACATTGTGGAGGTGAACAGTGTATCTGATGCTGCAGAGGGCCCGAGTTTGTTCCCAGCACCACGCTGGTGGCTTAGCACTGCCTGTAAGTCCAGCTCCAGGGACCCACCTCCCTGTTCTGGCCTCTGCAGGGGACCTCTGCACAAACGCATGCACATGGATATTTAATATAAAACAGCTATTTTCTCTTAAAAGTTCCCGAAGCTAGGAAAGCTGAGGCAGCAGAGTTTCAAGTTTGACGCTGGCTTGGGCTACACACCAAGACCCCATCTCAAATAAAACCAATGAGGGAAATAAACAAACTATGGTACACTCATCTAATGGAAAAATGCTAGCAATAAAGGGAGCACAGGAATGAATCTCCGTGGGAGAAGCCAGGCACCAAAACCACCTATTGCATAATTCCATTTCTGTGAGCTTGCCGAGAGAAGCTCAGTCTAGGGACAGAAGTTGATTAGGACTCCAAAAGGTGGACAGGGTGCAGAGCATGGGACACTTCGGGAGAGGGGCATGAAATCGGAGAGAGTTACCCAGCTTTAAGTGAAGTCCACCAAGGTGTCTCATGGTGGGTGGACGCCAGGCTGGAAGAATGCCTCAGAAAGCTGTTAATGGAGACGAACATATCTGAGAGACAGGAAAGCAAACTGACTAGTCAGGACCCCCTACCCCGCTCCTCCCCCGCCTTTTCTCTGAACTTTCTCCTCATTTCTTCATAAACCAAGAGGAGCCAAGCAATCTGGGCTCACATGGTACACTAGACATAAGAAAGGATGTTTCGTGGGAGATGGATCAGCAAGGTCATCCTTGGCTATGTAGGGGGCTCATTCAGGACTAGCCTGGGCTACCTGAGATTCGGGGGGGGGGAGAGAGAGACAGAGAGACAGAGAGAGAGAGACAGAGAGAGAGAGAGAGAGAGAGAGAGAGAGAGAGAGAGAGAGAGAGAGAGAGTTGTGAAGGAGAAACACACTGCTGCCAACTGGGAGAAGGGAGCGGATACCAAGTATTCTAGCTGCAGAAAATCGCTTATTTTCATTTTTGCCTCAGCCCAGATGATATCTAGCGGCAACAGGAAGGAGAAGTGAAGCCAACACAAACCAGGCGAGATCTGCAGCATTACTTTCGCGGAGACCTTGAAAGTCATCTCCAGCTACAAGAAAACCCCACTTCCTTCTCTGAGTGCTTAACTAAATTCTTCTGGAGACATCCAGGACCAGCAAGCAGAGAACAGCCCTAAGCTGCGAACCTCCCAACCCAGGAGACCCTGGCACCTTTATGCCTGTCAAGGATGAGGTGGCTTCCCGGGGAGCCACAGCGAAGGTGCTGTGAGAGACCCTCTCGGCAGGCTGCAGGACACAGCACTGACCCCAGGAACACAGCAGCACCGGGAAAAATGCTTTCTACCTCAATTACCTCTTGCTCATCTCTGAGTCTCAAGAATACTCTCTCTGATCCCCTGGCAGCAGTAAAACCCTGGGTGTGTTGTCTTTCCCTGCCAGACGTGGCATTTCTTTCTCAGGTCTGTCTCCTGGCTCTGTCTAAAATGTGATCAGACAAGGCTCCCAGCTCTCTGCAAATGGCAGAGGCTGTAGAGATTCAGAACCGCAGGGAGAAGCTTGAAGGAGAAGCACGTTCTCGGATGAGCTTTGTCAACAACCCAGCAGATCATGCAGCTATGAAACACAGGTCACCGCAGGAAGCCTGCTTGTTTACTGTGTGATCATGGCACATGTCCGTAATTCTAGTCATGTTACACGCCTGTAATTCTAGTGCCTGGGAGACAGGAGGGTGTGAAATTCACAGTTGTCTTTGACTATATAGTAACTTTAAGACTGCCCTGGATGACATGAGACCCTGTTTTTAAAAAGGTTCTTCAGACTGGTTCAGAATGGATTACAACAATGCCGGTATGCTTAAACTGCCTATGACGGCGGTTACATAATTTTGTGGATATTCTAAAAACCATAGACTGTTTGTTCGACCAGGCACATTCTGCAATTCTATCTCAATAAAGCTGTTTCAATAACCAAAGCCTAATGAACGACATTCTTCAGGGGAGGCATCAAGTTCTTCGTTGTTGGGCTTCCCCATTTCCCTTCTCTTCCATGCTCATTTCAGAAGAACAACCAGTATGTCAAGATTATAGACCGGACCACCACAGTATCCTGAAAACCGCTGCTGACTTTCTTTGGAGTGGTTTCCTGAAGACGGAATCCGAGTAGAGCATGGGTTTCACTTCCTTCTAAAGACACTGGACCAGCAAAGGGGCTGCTGCAACACACGGGGGAGCCTGTGCTGTACTGCATCCATGCTGAGGGCATGCAGCTAACACAGCTGCTGGCAGCACAGTGGGCTGTGTCAGGTAAGGCCTCCCAAAGGTACAGGAAGCCTAAGGAGGAGCCAGGTTCACACGGCATCAGTACACTTCAGGGCTCCCTAAGAACCAAGATAGAAATCGTTCGTTCTCAGTGACCTCAACTCTGTCCCCAGTTGCGTATTCTATCCCTACTCGTCCCATCCACGGCCAATCTGATTACCTGATGTGCTCCCAAAACAATTTCTGACCAAAGAAATCCCTATGGCTTATCTGATGTGAGTGCCATAAACAAGGATAACTGAGAGAAAAGGTCTGGGGTGTTGTGAGGTGAGCAGCGGTAACCAGCTGAGCTCTTTCTGTCAGCAGCCAAGTGGGCGGCACCCTTTATGGCAAGCGCCAGTGTGAATGGACCCGAAAAGTGTCCCTTCCTTTGATTTCAACTAAAAGCATGCTGGGAAAGAGATGTTATGTACAACCCAAAGCATTCCTGTCTGTCATGACCATCATTGCTGTTGCTTTGAGATAGGAACTTCTTCGTAGCCCCGGCCAGGTCTTGAATTCCCAGCACTCCTTCTGCCCTCAGCCTCCTGAAGGCTGGGGTTGCAGGTGTGCTCTGTTCCGCACACGCCCTGTTTGTCACCTTTACAATAGGAACTCCAGAGGAGTCTCTGTCCATCATTTTCACCTTTTAATGTCTATGCTATGATGCTGGGCTAACCCTAGGAATGTTTTAGCCATCTTTCCTGCTCACCCTATGAACTCAAACTGAGCATGCTCAGTATGGTAGATCACCCCCAAGGTGCTCTCCTAGCCATATAAGCTTGAAAGACTCTAGTGCACACCCCTTACTTGCTGCAGCTAATAAAACTCTCTCCGTTCTTCCCTCTTTTGCTTGTGCTTATTGGCCATGCATGGCCCACTATGTGCAACTAAAGTGTCACACACACTGCTGTTTGGATGTGGCTCCCATCTCCCGACAGGTGTGTGTTCATGGAGCTGGCTGAGAGATTTTTCTTACCACAGGCATAGGCGACAGTGAGGTATTTTTTCACTCCTGGAAGACAGGGGCTTCCGAAGTGGTAGTTATCAACCAGGACCTTGCACCTCTGCTTCCCATAGCACCTCCTGGACAGGACTTGTAACGCTGTGTAAGACAGGCAGTCTGAAAGGGAAGGGGCGGTGAGAGTGTCAGGCTGGTTTGCACTTGACTGTACAGCTTACAACACTTGCTATTCATGGATGCACTGAACTTCCGGTCAAACAAAGACTGTTTCTCTGCTGATCTGTCTTGTTGAATCATCCAAGATGCCCTGCACCAGCTTGGCCATCAGCCTTTGGGACGCCCTGAGCTAGGCCTAAGGACCTGCCGTCACCACCTTGAAATTCTGATGTAGTCCTTGTCAAAGCACCTGGATGTCTGCCTTGCCCTGGGTTCTGCAGCCTGGCACTGGCCGTAGATACAGAGCCCAGAATGTGGCTTTTATTTATTTCATGGTCACAATGTGTTGAAGTATTTGCCTTGTTTAAGGCTTTCTTCTACATGACCACAAGCTCCGTGTGGGAATATGTCTACACTGCTCATCACCTGACTCCCACCGCCCAGTCCCTGTAGGATCCTGGTAAGCAACTGATAAACAGATGTAAGAATGAACTAGTCAACAGGCACAAAATCACACGTCTTTATCGTGGGTGGATTAGCTATGCTGTGCTTCGGTGGTTCCCTGAAGTGTTGGGGTGCTGATATGTGTTGCGGAGCTGAGATGGCTCAGCAGTTAAGGGCACTGCCTGTTCTTCCAGGCCATCTGACTTGTTCCCCACACCCACATAGAACAGCTCACAGCTGCCTGTAAATCCAGGAGGATCTGGTGTCGCTTCCTGGCCTCTAAGGGGAAGCCATGCAAGCGTTGAGAGGAGGAGACAGGTGAGCCCCTGGCACTCACTGGCCAACCAGCCTTGTCCGCTTAGTGAGCTCCAGGCCAGGGAGAGACCCTGTCTCAAGAAACAAGCTAGCTGGCATGTGAGGAACAACACCTGAGGTTGACCTCTGGCTCATAGACACACATCCACACATGTGTGTTCTCACACACACAAGCACATACATATACACATACAAAATAGTACAAGAGGTCTTGAAGCAGGCTGCTGGCTCTGCCAAATCTTGTAATACCCTGGACTGTGACAAAATGCAAGCCCTCGGATGCTGATGGGAAGCCAGGGCCATGCTCTTAGATTTCTCAGCCCTTGCAACGTTGAGCTAAATAGACTCCTATTCCTTCCAGGTTACTTGGTTTCAGCTCTTTCATTAACAGAACACCGGCTGCAGTAACAATCCTAGACTCATGCGTCTGCTGGGGTTAAGGATCCTCAGGATGTCAGCAGCGAGAAAACACAGCAGAGACGGAGAGTTCAGCATCAGGCTGGCCACTGTTCCCGCAAAGCCTCAGTTTCCCTACTTGGACAATGTGATTGTCCTCTGATATCCGTCATGGACAGTATCTAATGTTGGCACCCAAGGGACCTGGTTAGCATCACTGTCAGGACGTTATCACTGTCGCTGTCATCGCTGTCACTGGTGTTAGACGTCACAGTCTTAGATGTCCTCCCACAGCCTTATTGCTACAGCATCGCTCCCCAGCTTAGCACTACGGAAAGGCAGGCAGGCCTGGTGAAAGACATGACCTCGATGGGGGTGCTGGCCCCTGGCTCCTTCCTCTTCCTCCCTTTTTGGTGTCCTGGTCATGAGATGAGAGCTTTGCCGAACCACACTCCTACAATGTTGTGCTCCTCAACACGAGCCCAAAAGCATGAGGACCAACCAATCATGGACTGGAGCCTCTGAAAATGAAGCCAAAATAAAAACCTCCGGTCTTCGTGTGTTGGTCCCCAAATAAAAACCTCTGGTCTTCGTGTGTTGGTCCCCTCAGGTGTTTTGTGCCAGTGCAAAGCTGGCTAACACAGGAGGGAAAGCCTGTTTGTGAAACCTTCACAGCCTTTGTCTAAATTATCTGCCTTCCTGTCCTTGTGAAGGAAAAATGTATGTGCTGCATCCACAACTAGGCTTAGAGCTTAAAGCGGAGGTGCGGAGGGAGGTGAATGGGGACTCTCGAGGATGGCGGAGGCCATTTTGATTAAGAGGGAAATGCAGGTTTATCACCCCAACACACTTCTTTTAAGGTCCTTTCCAAGGTCTTGAGGATTAGCATGGCTTGAAAATGGAAAAGTATGCACGTGCATGCTTGGTTTACAAACAGTTCTTCTGAGATAGCATCTCATTCTACATACAGCCCAGGTTAACCTTGAACTTGTGACAGTCCTCCTGCCTCAGTCTCCTAAACACCAAGATTGTACGTGTGAGTCACCATGCTTGGTAACTTCTTTACTGTGCTCTGTTTGTTTTATCTTTGAGACAAGATCTCAACGTCTATGCCAAGCTAGAGCAGAACTGGTGACCTCCTGCCTCAGTGTTCTAAATCTTGGTATTATGGGCCTGGACTGAAGTTCCTTAAATGCAAAAATAAAAATCTGTGTTGAAATAGAAGTCAGTGTTTAAATGGTTAGAGCCTTGGGGTATGTTGTTTAAAATGCAAAAGTTTCTGCAATGGTATTCGAGCTATTCTTGTCAAACTTAGCTTTACCCAGAAACTATGGAGGGTCTCTTCTCTCAGACACTATGGAGGGAGGGTTTCTCCTCTCAGACATTATGGAGTGTTTATGCTTTCAATATTCTACCACTTTATTTATTGCTTTGTAGGTATGTAAGGCAGAGTAGATATGTTTTTGTTGTCCTCAGCAGCTTCACTGACTCCACCCTAAGTTTGGTTTCCAACCTCATATTGAGATCCTGACACCCACTTCTGGCCATCTCAAGTACTGCACACAGATATGGCTCGCGCGCATGCACACACACGTGTGCGCACACACACACACACACAAATAAAAACTTTTTTAAAGAGTTCTGTTTCTTCTAAGCCACAATTTGTATGTATACACCAGACTAAAACCAGCCCCATCTCCACTGGCTTTCCCTACCCTCTCCCCTAAGTAGGAAAGTCTGTGATTCTCCGGGGAGTACAGGTGAATACGGTCTCTGTAGATATTGCCTAAACAGGGAAGACTGTACCTGTGTGAGTTTCAAAATTTGTCTTGGGAATCTGAGGTTGTGAAATATAACTCTTGTTTTTTTCTTTTTACAAAATATACCTGAGTTCATGTTTTCATGTATAGATAAAACAACACAGGAGAGAAAAAAATCCCCAGCAAATGCAGCTCTTCGGGAAGGAACCCCCCTGAGCTCATTAACCTTTCTGAGCCGGGTGTGGGTACACATGCCTGGGAGGTTGTAGCATGAGGGCCGGCTTGTTGGGGTGTCTGTTCCCGCCCGGTACCCCACAGCCAGCAAATCCCAAAGAGAAATCACACACAAGACTCCATAAGGTTATAAACTGATTGGCCCATTAGGTCAGGCTACTTATTAGCTCTTATAACTTATGTTACCCCATTATCCTTATCTATGTTAGCACATGGGCTCAGTACCTTTCTCAGCTGGGCAAATTACATGCTGCCTCTTCGGTGGTCTGCAAAGGAGTGGCTGAGGGAGCTTCTGCTTCCAGAAGACTCCCAGTCTCTTTGCTCCACCCCTACTTCCTTTCTGGCTTTCCTGCCTATACTGCCTGCCTGGCCAATCAGCGTTTTATTAAAATATGATTGACAGAATACAGACAATTCTCCCGCACCAGGAGGTGTTGGCAAGAGGATCAGGAACTTGTGGCATTCCTGGGCTACATGAGACCCTCCTTTCAAACAAGAGATGGACCGGCAGTTAAGAGCACTTGCTGGTCTTGGAGAGAACCTGGTGGTGTTTCCAATGGCTCACAACTGTCTGTAACTGCAGTTCCTGGACATCTAATGCCACCTTCCTCTGACCTTCATAGGCACCAGGCCCGCACGTTCATATATGCAAGCAAAACACGCATGTACATAAACTAAACAAATGAATCTAAAAATGTTTAAATGACCATCCCTTTGCAACTTTTCTCTGTGTAAATATCCTTCCCTCCTCAATGGTGTCACACATATTTAACTTTGTATGGGGCTCTTCCCCTTTATCAATAAATTTGTGACCATTTAAACATAAGCTTTATTTTCAGATTTTTATTTTTAAGTGTGTGTGTGTGTGTGTGTGTGTGTGTGTGTGTGTGTGTGTGTGTAGGTCAGTGTGCAGGTGTGTGCATGTGAATGCTGGCCCCTGTGGAGGAGGTCTTGGGATGATCTAGGGGCTGGTGTCACAAGAGGCTGGGAATCTGGTCTGGGATCTTGGCAAAAGCAGTACCTACTGCCAACCACTGAGCCACCTCTCCAACCCACCAGCTTAGTTATAAAGAGCTGCCTTGTTTTTCATCTGCTTGTAACACCTTGTGTGACATTCAGATTCTCCCTCCCCCCTTTTTTTTCTGGTTTTTCAAGACAGGGTTTCTCTGTAGCTTTGGAGCCTGTCCTGGAACTAGCTCTTGTAGACCAGGCTGGCCTCGAACTCATAGAGATCCGCCTACCTCTGCCTCCCGAGTGCTGGGATTAAAGGCGTGCACCACCACCGCCCATCTTCCCCCCATTTTTAATACAGTAAGCAATATCACGTTGAACCTGCTTAGAGGTAGATGTCTGCATGTGCATGTGGGCCTTTTCGTGGGAATCCTTTGTCATAGATTGCTCTGCCGGAGCATGAGCCCTGGGACACACTGGCAGGATGTTATTTCGGGAAATAGTGCCATTGTGTACTACTGATGGAAACGAATGTTCTAGAAAGCTGACTTTTCTTAGAGCTATGAAGAAATAGATGCCTGACCATCTCTTTTTTTTTTTTTTTTTTTTTTAGAGGTGTTTGCTATTAGTGTTTTTTCGAGCCAAGGTCTCATGTTGCTTAGGCCGCATCAAACTCAAGATGTAGCTGAATATGGCCTTGAACTTCTGTTCCTCCTGCCTCCATCTCCGTAAGTGCTGGTATTATAGACATGCATCTCCATGCCTGATTTATGCAGTGCTGCAATCAAACCAGAGCCTGGTGCCTGCTGGGCAGCTCTCTCCCAATTGGGCTACATTCTCAGTGCAGCCTGAACACAGGCTTAATGACTAACAGGGAAAGAACACAACCTTCCAGGTCTAGGATAGGAGGACCCCTGCTGAAACAATCTGAGCGCACTCCATATTTTAGTGAGAGAACTTACTTTAACAAAGACTTTATCTCATCACCAGGGCTTTTATCTTAGCTGTGACTTTAGGAAGTGACCAAGGTAGCTCAGGGCTGACTCAGGGCTGGCTGTGCCCTTGTGGGTGCTGAGCTCAGAACCATTCCCAGGATTTTGCTGTTTCTTTAAAGGTGGTTCTGCCCCACCCACACAGGTTTTGTCTGTTGCTGCCAAGGTCCCTTCTCCCCAATACATGTGATAACAAGATACTCGACCATTTGAATTCTTGCTTTTTGGCAATTGTTTAACACTATGACTGAAGTTAATCACTCTTGCAAGCAGTGTTTATTTAGATAATTGGACTGGCTGCTCTTAAGTGGCCCCGTCTTGGCAGTGGGGAGTTCCTGGCACCTTGATCTTGGCTGAAAAGTCCAGGCCTGCCCACACTTGGCCTTGGGACAGCCTTAGCTTAGCCTTTGAGGCCCATTGTGTGGTTTCTCATTCTCTTATTAAGGAAATGGCAGAATCCCTGGAGCCCACCCAGAAAATGTGACCATAGCAGGAAATGACACACCGTGGTGGAGGCACACCCCGGTGCCCCGCTCTTTGGGAAGGCTCCCTCCTGGCTCGAGTTAAAGGGCTGCTCTGACCGGTGCTCACAGGGCTGGTGACGGCCCATTGAGCTCGTGCCTTGCCTGCATTTCCCCCTTTCCCAGATGAGTTTTAGTGGTAACAGGCCTGGCTGGCTTCGAGATCTTTCAGAAATACCTCTGGCTGAGCTATCCTCGATGCAAAGAACTCAGACCTCATTGTGTTTGACCCCATAGGACTTAAGATGTCACTTTCTGTTGGCGCTCATTAGCTGTAGCCATCCGCGTTGATGTTCATTGCTGGGGTAGCAGCAATGTACCAGCTTCACGCCCAGAAGCCTGCTTCCTGACAGTTCTGGATGTTGGAAGTTCAAGACTGAGGTGTCAACAGAGCTGGCTCCCTGGGGCCTCGGACTGACTTGGCTGTCTTCACGTGGCTTTCACACACTGCACATGCCTGTGTCCCGATTGCCTCTTATTATGAAGGCATGAATCTATCTGGCCAGGGTCCACTTAAATGAGCCCACGTCAACTTAATCTCCCCTTTATAGATTTTATTCCCTAAGTCAATGCAGATTCTCAGGCACGGGCAGTAAGGATTCCAGTGTGTAAATTATAGTGGGGCATCATATGACATTCAACATGGTTTGCAGCCATAGTTGTCTCCAGGGATTTATGTCCATGAATACCCTCTTCGCACATGTACCAGGTGAGATCTATGCAGTCCGGCAGACAGAGATGATCGACTTCTTAGTCTTTTACTCCCATTCCCAGGAGAAGCCAGCTCCCACTTTACAAAGACAGCCCAGGCCTGTGAGGGGAGGAACTGAAGCCTATTACCAGAACCAGTGCCAACTTCCTACCATATCAGTTGGTATGATAGGTGATACCAAAGTGGTATCAGCACCTTGGAAGCTCAGTCCTCCAACCAGAGCTGTAACCTCGGGAGACCTCCCCACATCCAAGGCAAAAGCATCCGCTCTCAGATGCCCCTGAATTCCTATCCCACAGAAGCCGCAAGACGATAGCGTTTTATCAGAGCCCATTAAAGTGTGAAGTGTTTTATTACATAGCAATAGGAAGTGAATACACTGGTTGATATTTCGGAATGAGTGGCTTAGGTAGCAGCTTGGGGACAGGGCAGTGAACAAGTTAGGAGGATCTTGCGGAGAATTTTGAAGAAAAATTAGCATCGAGCATCCTTATACCCTGAAGTCAAGAGAAGCTCCAGTGTGTCTGCCCCAGCTGAACCCTGAATGGGGACAGCAGGCTAGACATTCCCCCAGGTGTCTGGCCATTGATTTAGGTATCAAGCAATGCCTGTTTATCTTTCTCTCAGCTATGGTAGCACAGGAACAGTCTACCTGCAGGAAACAGTTGTCAGAAGTCCTGCCCTAGACGAGGCTGTGATGTGCAACCAAAGGAGATGACCTCAGTGCCCACCTTCCCATGCTTGGCCTAGCCTGCTGCCTTTCATATGGGAAATGAGGGGCCACTGTCTTCTCTGGGGCCCCAGAACACAGCCACAGTGTAAGCACTCTCATGGCCTTGTGCTCAGTAAGACAGCATGCCCCATTGATAGCCAGGCTCTGAGCAGCCCTGGGGATGCTTGGCACAGCACAGTAGCATCATTGCTGTGACTTTGAGGGTGGCACACACACAGTGAGATATACCATGGGGAGTCCTCTCCTAGTCAGTCAGTCAGCTCCTCTGGAAATGGTTCTACACGTGACACAGACAGAATCTAAAGTGTCAGCACTAACGGAACTCGGGGGTCTCTTACTAATAATACATTAATTCCAGCACTCGGGAGGCAGAGGCAGGCAGAACTCTGTGAGTTGGAGGTCAGCCTGGTCTAAAGAACTAGTTCCAGGACAGCCAGGGCTACACAGAGAAACCCTGTCTTAAAAACAGAACAAAAAAACCAAAAAATAATACTTTAAAAGGAGACATAAAGTTGGGAGTGAGGCAGGATGGGAGGTCCAGGGGGAGCTGGATGGAGGCAGCAGGCGTATAAGACTGTATCCATGTCTATTGTAAACATGTATGGAAATTCCAAATAGTAAATAAAATGTCATTTTAAAATACCAATAGCCAGCCATATGTAGCAAATCTAAACTACAAGTTCAGAAATATTAGAGTGTGGGTTATTCTCTGATCTTCTAGGAACTTGAAAAAATATTATGGACTTGCTCAATCAGTCAAGTTCACAGGGAAGAAAGGGGGAGAGAGGCTAGAGACGAAAGTACCCATTACCCATCCAAAGCATGGGGACGTGTTCATCGTCATCCATCATTCAAGGGAGGCAAATTACAGCAATGTTACAGGACTGTTTACAAACCTTAAGTTGGAAACCTTCAGAAAAATCAAACATCAGACAGCCGAAGTTGCAGGGCAATCCAAACTTCTACCTCACTATTTATATATGCAAGTTGGTACACATTGCTTCTGCATGCAAATTGATAAGTTTATACATATAAGTCAGGAAGCATCTGATGATATAAACAGACCCCACCCTCTTTTGATTTAAAACATGTGAGAATTTATCCCAAAGACATAGCCTATTAAAAACTACCATCACATAGTCTACAAAATGTATTCTGAAACTCAGAAACAACAAAACCCTCCCAGTGGGGAGTCCTCTGAGCAAGATGGCAGGCAGTGCTGGGGGTCGCTTGGCCACTCAGAAAAAGACCACTGCTATAAAGTTAAAGGAAAAAAAGGCCAAAGGAGAATTACAAAATTCATTCTTAGACATCAGGGCTTAAGAGAAATTCAGAAAAATAAATATCTTGTCATTTGATGGGTAAAATTGTATCTGAATCTTATTATTATTGCTGTTTGATGTTACTGTGTTTGTGCCAAAGACAACGATGATTTTTTAAAAAGTTCGAGAAATATCTTCCTCCCAGCCTTTGAATGCTGAAGTCATGCTGAGCTGTTGGTGAGCCTCTATATGCCTGACAGGCCGGCTCATCTCCACCAAAGCGTGGGCTTCCAGAGGGCTGTGCTGAATCGAAAACACGCAAACCCGCCAGACTTCAGCTCATATGCATAGGAAAATACACACACCAATCTGGGAAGCCAGATGCTCTGGGACGCCAACCACAGGGCTCCCCGTCAGAGGCCCCTGATGAGAACCAGCCCTCAGTTCTCGTGTGCGCATCCATCTGAGCCCATGCCAGGTCTAGGGTGAAGGCCAGTGCGCCTTTCCCCTTCTTCAAAGTCATGAGCCTGGGCCGCAGGAATGGCTGGAACAGCGAACAGAGATCACACACACATACACACTGGCAGCCTGTGGCCCGGATGTGGCTAGTAGGCATGTTTTCTTTGGTTTGTTCAGTGTTTTAAAAGTTGGAACATTTCACTTAAAGAAAAATCTGGATTTCCAGAATCTCGGGAAAGCTCAGAGGCCATGTTAACATCAGACCCACATCCCAGCCTGCAACCTAGAGGGTGGGCACATGGCCATGCTTACAAGGGACTCTGATTCATTCACCCACCAAGCATTCACAGGGCACCCATCCTGTAACAAACATTGCTCTGGTCACCGAGAATCCCACAGACACAGTCCCTACAAAGCTGAGCCTTTGGGAGGATGGGCCACCCGTTCATGGCACGGACAGGGAAACCTCTCCAAGGTGACATTCAGGGTGACCCCTAAGCAGAGTGAAAGAGTGTGGTGACAGAACAGGCCAAGTCAAAAGAACAACTTGTGCACAGGCCTGAGAGCATGGAAGGGCACAGAAGCTACAGAGGTCATGGGGGAAGGCCATAGAGAAGCAGCGGGCTTCTAAGCCTGGTTACAATGGGCAGGGTGCAGGGTTTTACACAGCGGGGGTGTGGTCTGTTTAACTTAAGGGAAATCTTCCAGATGCTGCTCAGTGGAGAAAGGAGGGAACCTGGTGGTCCAGATGAGAGATGCTGAGAGAAGCCTGGGTGCCAAGAGATCAAATTGGAGTTATGCTGTCACCAGGGGGAGACCCTAAGATCAGAGAGGAGGTGGATGGGCCACCTAAGGAGACATGAGTGTGCTTTGTCAGCTGGGTGACGTTAAGTATATTTATACAAAAGGGGCAAACTGGTAAGTTTATGGGGAGTACTGGCTGGGTGCAGTCAGCCGCCTTGATACAGTTTACCTGTCCAAAGAGTAAAGGCTTCTTAGCATCCAGTTTGACAAAGAAATGTTAGCCTACAAAGGTTTGCAACTTCTAAAAGATTTATCTATTTTTACTTTACGTGCGTCTCTGCATGCATGTATGCATGCACTGGAAAGGTGCATGGAGACCAGAAGGGGTTGTCTGTTCCTCTGGAGCTGAAGTTCTATGCCGTCATGAGCCACCATGTGGGTGCTGGGAACCAAACCTGTGCCTCTGCAAGAGCAGCCAGTCCTCTTCACCACTGAGCCATCTTTCCAGCTCCAGTTTGCAACTTTATAGCTAATTTTCAAAGTGTGTGTGTGTGTGTGTGTGTGTGTGTGGTGCATGCCTGCATAGAGGCCAGAGGTCAACATTAAGCATGTCTGACTTCTGCTCGCCCCATTTATTTATTTATTTATTTATTGGCAAAGGGTCTCTCACTAAATCTAGGTCTCATCAGTTAGCTAGATTAGCTGGCTCAAAAGGTCCAGGTACCTTCCTGTGTCTGCCTCCTAGTAATGAGATTACAGGAGTGCACCCACACTTGACTTTTTAAAACGTGATTGCGAGGGATTAGAACTCAGGTCCTTATGCTCGTGTAGCATGCATGTTACCTACCAAGCCATCTCTCCAACCTGAAGGTTGGTGACTTTGCATGCATGGTTCTGACCGGAGGAATGAGTATAGACTTGAGGCAGCCTGGGGACAATTGCAAGCCTAGGAACAGAAGGGTCCGACGATGGCCCAGGCCATGCATGGTCCCTTCTCCTAATGCTAGAGGCATGGAAGCACTGAAGAGAGGAACTGTCTCAGCCAGTACACTGCAGTCCCTGTCTCTGCACACTGCAGCCCCTGTCTCTGCACACTGCAGCCCCTGTCTCAGCCAGCATACTGCAGCCTTGTCTCTACACACTGCAACCTCTGTCTCTGCACACTGTAGCTCCTGTCTCAGCACACTGCACCTTCTGTCTCTGCACACTGCCGCCCCTGTCTCAGTCAGCACACTGCAGTCCCCATCTCTGCACATTGCAGCCCCTGTCTCTGTACACTGCAGCTTCTGTCTCTGCACACTGCAGCCCCCGGCTCAGCATACTCAAAGTGAACTGACAGAGAGGGCTGAATCAGTTGCTCCTAGGCCACTCTTGCGAAGTGGAGCAGAGAGCAGAGCCATTAACAGTCACGACCGACCCTCACAGGTGCCATTTGAGAATCACAGTAGCTGAATGCTGGTGCCTTTGGGACCTTCCAGGGTTACCCTTTGACAGGCATCCCCCATTCTCAAGAGAAGAGCCCATAGGCCGGTGAGATGGTTCAACAAGTAAAGGAACTTGCTGCCAAACTTGACAACCTTGACTAGTCACTGGCACCCACATAGTAGAAGGGAGAGGACCACTTCTATGAGTGGAATCCAGATATGTACTTTGGTGCATGCAAGTCCCCCTATAAACAGATACAATAAGACAGGGTGAATTCTCAGGACATCGCAGGCCTCTGATGCCACAAATTCCAGTTACTATAGTGAAATGCTTGGGGTCATGTAACTTTAAAGAAAAGAGGTTTATTTGACTCACAGCCCTGGTTCAAGGTCAAGCAAGGGTCCATACTCACTATGACCTTCTTAACAGCGGAGTCAGGAGGAAGTGCTGGGCTTCACACACAAGTGTGTGCCTCTTCTCATCCTTCCTTCCTCTGCTACAGTTACTAGCCGTGAATCACGTGGTCTCCACTCAGCTGACACTGTCTAATCCTAAACACTGCCCAAAGGCCCCACTTCTAAATATCCTGACTGGTATTCTTCCTTGCTGGTACCTTCCAGTGGAGAAGTACATTTCAGCACACGGGCCCTCAGGGGCACACTGAAGACGCCTGTAAACCACTGCACCCTTCCCTGACTCCTAACGGTCATGTCCACCTCCCAATGCAAAATTCTGTCTTTCTGTCTGCAAGAGGCCTACAGACTTAGTTCAATCTTACCTGCACTTAAAAGCCCCACATCTCACTTGAGACTCAAGCTGACTCCTCGTAAACCTGTAAAATCAGAACAACTCACCCATTTCCAAGATTGGAAAAGTGGGATAGAATATTCATCTCAAAGGAAGACTAAAACCCTGCAGGGAGGATACTAAACCCCAGCATGCCAAATTCAGCCCCTCTAGCACACTGCGGGGAGTGTCCCAAACCTTGCAAGGCCTTTTCTGGCCACAAGGCTACTCTCTTGCAGCCTTTCTCAGTGAAGGCTGCATGGTGCCCTGTAGCTGTACCTTTCTGAGAATGACACAACCTTAGCTCTGAGGAAGGAGAGGGAGAATAGACCCAAGAGTGAGATCTAAGGCCCTACACAAAGGAGAACAGAGGAGCGTAAGAGAGAAGTCTGTGGGCTATGGCTAGAGGGGGCCCACTAGAATTGACTACAGGCACCCCAGGAAGTCTGTGGTGAGCTGTGGCTTTTTACAAGCTACAGCTTATAAAAAGACAGTGTGAGAAATCCTGCACCATGCAAATGAACAAAGAACCATCAATTGTGGGGTGTAAAAGTCCACATGATTTGTATGGTTAAGGTTCCTTCTGACTTCCTCTCTTGAGAGTGTGTTCTTTCTTAATAAATGCTCTCACCTTGCTGACTACTATCCACATCCAATTCCTTGTTTCAAGCACAAGAATCAGGACTTCAGCATTCACCCACTGCCTCCACCAACACCAGCAGCACTATGTCTCACCTCATTTGAGGGCTTTCCACAGGCGCTCCATCCCATGGTCAACTTCTGCCAGGCTTCTCAAGGCTTCCCTTTGAAATCTCAGGGAAACCACCATGCCACCACAAGGACTGCCTTCTGTACACCTGAAAATCCAGCACGGCCTGGACGCCAAGGGCTAGCACCCACAGAAACTTTACTCGGACCTGTCTGGCTCCAGACCTTTTTCCAGTTGTTCCGATCACAGAAACTGGCGTCTGTCCACGCTAATCTCTCCGGTACGCGGTTTCACAGCCACACCCTTACATTCTTATTCTCTGCTCCCTCCTTGGCCAGAATCAGAGTTTTTCAAATCTTTCCCTTTGGTCCTGAGTTTTACTATACGTCTGACTAAAAGCAGCCAATAATGGCCATGCAGCAGCAAGAATCTTTGTTGATTTGAAATCTCATTTACCCAGTGTTGTGGTTGAAAAGAAAATGACCCTCAAAGGGGGTAGCACTCTTAGGAGGTGTGGCCTTGTTGGGGTAGGTGTGATCTTGTTGGGGTAGGTGTGACCTTGTTGGGGTAGGTGTGACCTTGTTGGAGGAAGTGTGTCTCACTGGAAGTGGTCTTTGAGGGCTCCAATACTCAAGCTATGCTCAGTGTTCTAATTCACTTCCTGTTGCCTGCAGATAAAGATACAGAACTCTCAGCTCTGTCTCCAGCACCATGTCTGCCTGCACACCACCATGTCCTGCCATAGTGGTAATGGACTAAACCTCTGAAACTGTAAGTCACCCCAAGTAAATGTTTTCCCTTATAAGAGTTGCTGCAGTCATGGTGTCTCTTCACAGCCACTGAAACTCTACGACAGCTAATCAATGAGTCCATTATCTTTGCATGTGGTGTGCCCCAAGGTTTTAGGGTGTGGACCCCACACAGTAGGGTTCTTTGTTACTTCATATAAGAATAGCCTCCTCCCTATTTTCTAAGAGGCTCCTCATTTCCATCTAGGCTAATTTGCTAGTCTCTTCTTCTCCCTCATGAGAACTGGCCAGTAACATTTGTCTTATAGCCAAGCAAACTTTTCCCAATCCATTGCTCCAAATTCCTCTGAGCTCTGCCTGCTACCCAGTTTCAAAGCCACTTCCACATTCTCCAATAAAGATATAGTAATGATCTCATATACTCCCAGGGCAAATTTTCTGTATTAGTTTCTGGATTTTGTTTTGCTATAATAAAATGCCCGAGCTGAGTGACATTATAAAGAAAATAGGCTTATTTTGGCTCATGGCTCCGGTCCAAGGTCAAGAGCCTGTATCTGATGATGACTTTCCTGGCAGTGTCTTAGGCAGCACAGGGTACCACATAACAAGAGACAGCAATGTCTGCAGATGTCTTCTCTGGTCCCACCCTCTTCTCTCAAAGGATTTGATCATGGGGCTCCACACTGATAATCTTATCTGCTTCTAGTCACTTTTTTCACGCCTCCAATTGCCTCAGGAGCATTAAGTTTCCATCACTCTAATGCCTCCCATCAGGAATTAAATTCTGGCACATGAACCTTGGAAAACATGCAAGACAAACATCACAAGGCCTTCAAAGTATGCACTCCTAGTAACAATACAGCATAATACACGCTTGTATTGATATTATACATGCAATATTATAGAAGGTATTATAAACGATCTTTCGACGTTGCGATGCAGCGTTGACATCTAGAAATGTGTTTGGCCTTTTCCATAGCTCTCTGAGGATGTATGTGGCTGCTGGGCAGCAAGGTGGACACTCCTGGTAATAAAGGGAGCAAGCCTGAACCTGCTCAAATACAGGAACCCTCCCCCCTAAGTATCTACGATTTGTGCTTGGGTGAACCCACAAGAGCAGAACTGTGCATTTGAGAGCCTGCTCTATCCGTTCCTTTCTTGTTTTCTTATGGCCTCCTTTTGCACTGCTGGAAGGGTACTCTATAACTGGCAGAATATTGATCACTGACGACCTCTGTTTACACTCAGGGTTTACCTCTGCGTAGAGTGACTGAGCCACCAGTAGAGTTAAGACTAGGGACAGAGAGGCCACCATGGCGAGGACCAGCCTCTGTCCTTGACTTCCTCTCACGTGGTACCAGCCACACCTCACTGCCTACCCACGACCACACTCCACTCAGACAACAGCCTAATTATAGCCAAATAAAGTCACCCACCAAAGGGGGGCAGCAGCTCAGCTTCTGAGGAACAGATGTCCCTTTGCTGGGTCCTCCGACCATAGGTGGCAGAGTAGATATTGAGGAACTTAGACTCGTGGCAGTGCAGCTTCAGCTCCTGGTCTTCACACACGGTCTTGTTTTTTAATTCATCTGCAGAAGAGGCAGAAACAGATTAGCCTGGCTTGGAAAGCATGGCTGGGGACCATCGAAGCTGCAGTTGCTCGCCCTGTGGACCTGCAGCCTGAGAAGGGCACAGCGGGATGGCCCTGCCTGCCTGGTGTTTCAGGTCCTGAGGGGTGGGGGAGACCCCTTGCGGGAAGCAGGTGGGGAGCAGCCAGAGCAGAGAGCAAAGACCCCAGGAGTCACATTAATGTGCAAACTGGGAAAGGCTTAAGGCATGGGCCAGGGACACTTAGGTCCTGGGGAGTTTCTCTCGCTCCATTTCAGAGCAAAGATTCATTAACCGGAGGAAGCCCCGTCCTGGCTCTAGACTCCTGTGCTGCAAGCTCTTGCCACACCCACCTCCCTGTCTATCTGAATCTGGTGGACTTTGTTTACAAAGAAAGCAGAGTGTGGCTGGGGTACGAAGAGTTCCGTTGGCAGTGTTTGTTTGTCTAGCATACGTGAAACCCTGCATTGAACCTCCAACACCACGCAAAGCAGATGAGGTGGCTCACACTTGTAATGGGGGAGGTATCTCTCTCCCTCTCTCCTTTTCTTTCTGGAAACAGATAGCCCTGGCTACCCTGGAACTCCCTTTGAGATCCACCTGCCTCTGCCTCCCGAGTGCTGGAATTAAAGGCATACACCTCTTTGGAAAAGAATCATTGCTGACTCTACAGACACAGAAGACTGCAGCATCTTCTCCCATTTATTCTACCTCTCCTTTATTCATGGTTCCTCTCTCTTGGGTTTAAGTTACCTTTAGTCAACCACAGTTTAAAAGCATCGAACAGAAAATTCCAAGAGCCTGCACGCACACAACTTTCATGGGAGTAACTGATACTGCTATTCTACTTCATTACTGCCTGACTTAGAAACTAAGCTTGGCCATTCACACGTGTGTATGAGAAGAGACAGCTGGGCTGGGGATACGGCTCAGCAGTTAAGATTATGCACTGTTTTTGTAGAGGACCTGAGTTTGATTCCCAGCACCCACATTAGGCAGCTCACAGTCTCTCCAAAGGGCTCTGACATCTCTGGCTTCCATGAACAACTGAAGTCATGTAGGAAGATAAGGCCCATCAGACCAAAAGGAGCCAATCAGGAGTCTGCCTGGAACTGTCAAAGGTTCTGTCTGTGCCTAGCCAATAAGGAGCTACCAAGCACTGTTTCCTGAGGGCATATCAACAGTCGCTGTCAGAGGTGCTGATCGTGCCTAGCCAATGAGAAATGAGCTTGAGATTTCAACTGTCAACTGTCAACCCAGCCTGGGTGCTGGGAGGGTATGTAAGCTTTTCCCTCCTGACTCCAGGCATCTGTGGTCGTTGACATCGTGCCTTTTCACCCCCTTTCCCAAGGAAGACGTTGGGATCCAGTGATATATTCACATGAACATACACCCCCAACACACATATTATTTTTAAATAAATCTTTAAAAAATATAAAAAAGAATCTTCTTTTTGGTTTGGAACATCCACTAGGATCTTGGGATGTATACAACACAAAAAAAGGAACAACTCTATTTATTATAGCTATATGATATATATATATATATATATATATATATATATAATGGGGATTGTTTGAGAATATGTCCTATGTGAACATCATGGAGAACACATACACAAGTCTACATAGCACAGTCTGTTCCATGCCTATGATACTTCTTTGGGTTCTTTGTTTGCTGTAGTACTATGGGTGGAACTCAGGACTTCTTGAATGCTAGGTACACCTACTACTGAACTACATTCCCAGTTCTACACACCTGTGATGTGAGGTGCAGCTTCCGGCCCCTGAGCTGCAAGCCTGCACAGCCTGTTGTGAGGAGCAGCCCCTGGCCCCAGGACTGCAAGGCTGCACAGCCTGCTGTGTGGTGCAGCCTCCAGCCCCTGGGCTGCAAGTCTGCAAAGCCTGCACAGCCTGCCGCTTTCCTGGAAGACCAAGCCCTACTGTACCACAGTGCCAAGTTGCTGTGTCTTTAAAACTGAGAAACGCAGGACACATGTAGTAGAAATGCCAGGTGACAGGTATTTTCAGTTCGGTTATAATTGTTAAGGACCTCTGTCACATATTTGGCTTCTCACCGAACAAAATGTGCCACGACCATATGTGAGGCATCAAGAAGAGGCAAATGTTTCCAGGCAAATGGATGACCAGTTTGCTGAGTTTCTGAGTGTGATGCAGGAGAAGCTAGAGGAGGCTCGGACAGAAGACAGGGATGCTCTCTGGCTGCACTGGGATGAGAGAGCATGGCTCAGCATACTCACTAAAGGTTGTTGAACTGTTCACTTAAAAAGGGTGGATGTCATGCTATACCAATTATACCTCAACACACTTTGGAAATAATGACACTTGGTAGTGAGGGTTTTCCTTCAGTCCGATCCTGAGCACATTAAATGTAGCTTCATGCAAATCAGCCTTTTGACGCACTATCTTCGTGAAGCTTCCGAAAAGCATAGGCAAAAAGAGTTCATGACAGGCTGCTCCAGCTTGCCTGTGTGGCCTGGGCTGGCCTGGGCTAGCCTGGGCTGGTTGTCTGGAGAAAACCAGCTTCCCCAAGAAAGCTCTTTATATATCTCCTGAGCTCACATTATCTTCCGCTCTGCCTGATTCCGTATCCGGAGACACCTCAAGACTCAGTTCTCTCAGATGTGACCTGAGACTCTCTGATGAGTCTTGAAGTCGGTTAGTGAACAGTGACCAGCAAAGTTAAGAGCTATAGAGCAGCTGGGAGTGGTGGCACACAGCTGTGGTCCCAGCCCTCCCACAGCCCAGGCATTTTGAGGCCAATCTGAGCTACATAAAAAGTCCCATCTCTAACCTGTCTCCAGAAAAAAAAGAAAAAGACAAAAAAGAACGATTAGAAATCATCAAAAATGTTAAAGGGCATTCCATACGGATAAACACTGGCGTGATTTTCCAAGATCGTCCTTCAGTCATGGTCATGGGAGCGTACGTCATGTCGGGCCAATAAGTACAGTGTTTTCCTTACTGTGGGCTGGAATCTGAGTGGTTTGGAGGCTCCCATCATAAGCCTTCCGGAAAGCAGATGTAACACACACCAGAGCCGGGACAGCTGGATGACCTCTGACAGGACCAGCAAGGCTTAAGCCCAAAGTGAAAACATGAGAGGGAAAATCAGCAATGAACCCCACCTTCCCATGACCTGGACGCTCCTGTGGCTTTTCACCAAAGCCCAAAGAAGCAGAAAGACCCAACCATTTTTATCACAGGCCAGAAGACACTTCAGATCTCAAGACACCTACCAGTTTTAGTGGCGAGCCCTGGGGCTGGGTTTAATATAGTCCACCTCCACTCCCTCATGCAAGTTGCTTTCTGTGATTTTAGGTAATCCGCAACCAATCACAGCTTGTAAACAGTAAATGGAAAATTCCAGAAGTCAATAATTCCTAAATTTTAAACTATTCCCTATTCCGAGTAAGTGTCGTACTCTTTGGCTGCTGGGTTCTGTCCATACAGGATATGAATCTTCATTTGACCAGCGTATCCACTCTGTATATGCTACCTGCCTGTTAGTCCCTTGGTTAATTTTCTTAGTTTATCAGATCCATTGTCAAAATATTTATATTCATATAACCCTGATTTTACTTCCTGACAGCCCTAAAGGACAAGAATATTAATGATGGCAATTTTATTATAACCATGACTATAAGTTCTGTTTTATTATTGGTTGTTATAGATCTCTCCCTGTGCCCAAACTAAACTCTATCATGGGTGTGCAACTCTATGAAAATCATAGTCTATACAGGGTTTGATAATATCTGTGACTTCAGGGATACACAGTCCCTCTTGGAGCATCCCTCGGGATAAGGTCAGAGATTATACCTATATCTACATCTATATATCTATAACTATATATCTGTATCTGGGAACATTCCAGGCAGGTGTCCAACCTGATCCCATACATAGCTGGTTATGAATGCAGCCAACACAAAATCCTAGCTTACTTTGTACATACTAGCATCATGCAGCAGCCTGAACGATTGGGGTGAGTGCAGCAGGAATTCTAATTGGTCTTAATAATAAAAGCCCAGAGTCAAATATCAGGGTAAAGGCTGAAAGATCAGGGAAGTAAAGGAGACAGCCACTAGAGAGAATTTTTGCCTCTACCGAATCTGCAGACTGAAGCGGGCAAGATCCTGTCTCCAGGAATCCGCAGACTGAATGGCCTGAGCTCCTGTCTCCTCCTGCCTTATATTCCTCTCTCCACCCAACCATATCACTCCTGTCTCCACCTCCCTAGTGCTGGGATTAAAGGCATGGGATCCCAAATACTGGGATTAAAGGTGTGAGCCATCACCACTGGCTCTGTTTCTCTTTGAGACTGGGTCAATCTTGTGTAGCCCAGGATGGTCTTGAACTCACAGAGATCTGACTACCTTTGTCTCCCCAATGCTGGGATTAAAGGTGTGTGCCGCCACTGACTGACATCTATGGCTAACTAGTGGCTTAGCTCCACGCTCTGATCTTCAGACAAGCTTTATTTGTTAGATCACAGGTGTGCCTGTCAGAGGGATCAACATTCAATCAGAGCAGAAGCCAGCCTGTCAATACGCAGAAGATCCTCAACTTCTCCAGTCATTTGACACACAAGAGAACCAATGTAGCAGGCCAGAGAAACCGGTGTCGTAGTAAATATTTCAAAGACCCTTGATCAACTCCCTGAAATCTCAAGTGTAACATTTTGCAGTTATATCCAAGTAAAAGCTTGTCTTTTTCTAAATAATAAGATCACTGATTTTGCTTGTGACTTTGGGGTGTGTTTTCAGTAAGCCGAGTCTGCAGTTCTTCTGTGTTGTGTCTGAGTAGATGCTCAGTCTCACCAACACCAACAGTTCTCCTGCCTTCAAAGGCCCAAGATGACAAGTGTCACTTGATGCATAAGACAAGACACACCAGCGAGCTGTGCAATGAGAACACCTACATCTACCCGAGCAGAGCACCTCCAACAGGGATGGGAGGAGCCAGAGCACCTCCAACAGGGATGGGAGGAATCAGAGCACCTCCAACAGGGATGGGAGGAGCCAGAGCACCTCCAACAGGGATGGGAGGAGCCAAAGCACCTCCAACAGGGATGGGAGGAGCCAGAGCACCTCCAACAGGGATGGGAGGAGCCAGGGCACCTCCAACAGGGATGGGAGGAGCCAGGACAACCAGACTTCTCAGCAAACTGGAACCTTTTTGTTAGTTTGATTTCTACTGTTTGAGATACTTACTGTATAGACCAGGCTAGCCTCAAACTGAAGATCTTCCTGCCTCAACTTCCCAAGTGCTGAAATCGCAGGTCAGTGTCGCTATACCCATATAAGTCTAGAAACTTATAAAAACAGGACTCTCTCTCTCTCTCTCTATCTATCTTTCTCACTCTCTCTCTCTCTCCCCTGTCTTTCTCTCCTTAAATCAGCATTTTAAAAATTATAGTGTTTGTTTTATTTGTTTACATAATGTGTATGAGTGTTTTGCTTGCTTGTATGTGTATCACTTGTGTCTTTGGTGCCCGCAGAGGCCAGAGAATCCCCTGGTACTGGAGTTACAGACTGTTGTGAGTCTCCATGTGGGTGCTGGGGATTGAACACAGATACTCTGGAAGAGCAGCCAATGTTCTTAATTGCTGAGCTGCTGTGGGACCATGGTCTGTATTCTGTCGCTTGCATTTTAAATAAATGCTGATTGACCAGTAGCTAGGCAAAAAGTATACACAGGGTGACCAGGCAGAAAGTAGAGGTGTGGCAACAAGAATTATGGGAAGAGGAAAGTTTCAGTCTTTCCTCAGTCGTCACCCAGACAGAGAGAAAGTCAGACACAGAGCAAGCAAGATGTGACTGCCTCACCAAAAAAAGGTACCAAGCCACATGGCTAACACAGATAAGTATTATGGGCTAATATAAGTTATAAGAATTTATAAGAAGTCTGAGCTAATAGGCCAATCAGTTTATAATTAATGTAGACCTCTGTGATTTCTTTGGGACTTAACGACTGCAGAAACCTGACAGGACAGAAACCTCAGTCAATACAGAGCTATTTCTCCAAACTCAGTTATTACAATTTTTAAAGCACACCATGGAATGAATATTAGCCATGTCTCCGAGTAACTAAAGCTCACTCACCCAATGCCATCAAAATCCACTTAAGATGATAGGACACCCATGTGTAAGGCCTCCAGACACCCTGTCCCCGCCACAGGTGACCCATCTTGTAGGAGAGAGAACTGTCATATGCCACATTGCTTCATTGCTGTGGGACAATGGTTTGTACCCTGTCAATTGTATTTTAATAAAATGCTGATTGGCTAGTAGCCAGGCAGGAAGTATAGGTGGGACAACCAGACAGGAAGTAGAGACAGGTCAATGAGAACAGGAGAATTCTGGGAAGAAGGAAGTCCTAGTCTGCAGTCCTGACCCAGTCACAGAAGAAGTAAGACGTGACTGCCTTGCTGAATAAGGTACCAAGCCACGTGGCTAGCACAGACAAGAATAATGGGCTAATATAAGTTATAAGAGTTAATAAGAATGGGCCAATCAGTTTATAACTAATGTAGACCTCTGTGTGATTTCTTTGGGACTTAATGATTGCGGGAACCAGGCAGGACAGAAATCCCGACAACACTTCCTGCTGTGTTGAGTCCTGCATTGAGTCACTTGATTGCTGCAAATGTGCTGTCACCTAAGAGCACATTTTGGGATCTAAAGAAGCAGGGAACTCCTAACCTAGCTGCTGCTTTCTAGGAGGAACAGAATTTGGCAGGACCTGGAAGAGAGCTCTCACGTGTCTCTGTTCAGAGCTCTGGGCAGCTGCCCCAGGGTAAGTCATCACTGCCTCTGCAGAGAGAGCAGAGGAGCCTGAGAAGGCAGAGGCAGGACTCTGCTGAAAGGCAACAGCCATGACTTCCTGCAAATCTCTACCAGATAGAGAGCCGTGCTAGGACCCCACTTTCTGTGAATCTCTACCAGATAGAGAGCCGTGCTAAGCACCCCACTTCCTGCGAATCCCTACCAGATAAAGAGCCGTACTAGGCACACCACTTCTCCTACAGTACACACAGAGAGTCCTTGACCTGCAGAAAACTATGGCCAAATAAATCCACAGTGAGTTAAAAAACTGTCAAGTTGGAAATACAGATGTCATTTTTATATGTTTTTTAAAAATTAGATTGAAATACATTTAACACACCCAAGCTACAAATACGTCACAGTGTCTCCTTGTAGTCACAAGACCAATTGAGGATCAGTGAGATGGATCACTTGTATTTGCTGTCAAGCCTGATGACCTGAATTCCATCCGTGGTACCCATATTTTGGAGGGAGAAAACAACTCCTATAAACTGTCCTTTGACCCCTACATACACGTCCTGGCATGTTCCCACCCCACTCAGTCCAGTGATATTTTAAGGGCCAGCTGGGAGCTATGACTGGCAGGCCTGCTAAGTGTTGCAAAAAAGAATCATATTGCATATGATTACCTCAGGGAAACACAAAAGCCAAAATTCGCTGGATTCAATCCCCTGCACCATAAACAGATACGTATTCAAAGTCTAGTTCCCCCCCCCCCCAGTGCACAGCACTTTGTGCCAGGGACCAGTTTACTTTGACATCACAGCAGTGGTCCGTCAAAGGTGGGAGAGGCAGCAATCTACCATGGCAGGAGCAGTTTTTTATTGGCCTTGCCCATAACTGCAGCTGCAAGGCAATATTAAAATTCAGATGGGCATTGGCTTGCTTGGATTGTGTCCTACAACTCTGTACTGACTATGTACCATGCCGTTGCCAGCACCCAGGACCCTGCCAGTGTCAGCCCTGGGCACATCCCTGCTTGTCAGTCAGGCACAGCATTGACCAGAATTACATTAAACTGTTTATTGGAATGCCAGGGAACCATGACTTGTCTCAGCTTTACAAACTTTTCAGCAGCCCATGTGGTGTGGAAGGGACGTTATCTTCACTTCACAATTGAACAATGGCGCTTCTGAAAGTGTCCAAGATCACACAACCTACAGCAGAGTGTCACCTACCTAGAACTGCTTAGATCCAAGGCTGCCCTGAGACCACATTCCACAGAATGAAGAAGGGAAGGGGGGATGTGCAGTACATTCAGCAAAAAGAGATTCAAGTGAAGTCTGCTGGTCAATCAACTCTGCAAAATCCAACCAGAGAGCCAACACAGTGTGTGGTGCCTGTCAGTTCCCCTTGGGCCAATGCTCTCGTCATGTGGACTTTTCAGAGCACAACACTGGGAAGAGACACACAGGTCACTACACAGTCACACTGGGTACAGCTATGAGCAGTGCTCACAGCACGGTAGGGCAGTGTAGACAGAGGCTGCTCAGTTTCCTGACTGTTTAGACCCGAATAAGCACACAGAAACTATACTAATTACAAAACTGTTCAGCCTATGACTCGGGCATATTTTTAGCTAGTCTTACATCTTGAATTAATCCATTTCTATTAATCTGTGTATTACCATGAGGTTGTGGCCTATCAGTAAGGTAAGGTTAAAGTGGGTGTCTTTCTCATTTGGCAGCTACACAACATCTCCCTGACTCTGCCTATACTTTATATATCTCTGTTTGGGTTTTTCACCTGGCTTTGCTCTGCTAAGCCATTGGCCAAAACAGCTTTATTTATTAGCCAATGGTAATAAAACATATTTACAGCATACAGAGGAAAATCCCACATCATCTCCCCTTTTCTGTCTAATTAAAATGGAAAGTTTTAACTTTATCATAGTAAAATTACATATACAAAACAGTTATCAAGCAATAATTATTGTTATAATATTTAGTCCATTTACATTTGACAAAATACTCTATCATCTAATCATCTATCCTATCTTTGTGAGTCTAAAGTTTTATATCCAATTCATCTTTTACCATAACTAAGGGAAACTATAACTATCTATCTTCAACTTTTCAAAGACTCTAGAAAGATATACTATTACCTAAGTAAACAGGAAGTGCATTATAAGCAACTTCAAAAACTTTAGAACTGGCAGAGACATCTTGCTGCCTGGATAGTCACAAAGTTTTTCTTTAAAGTTGGGGTATCCATCTATAGTTTACAGGCCCATGGTATCTGGCAGACTTTTCCATGAAGCAGGGAATTTGGAAGACTGCTTTGCTATATTGGCAAAGTCACTTTCTTTTTTGTATACTGTAGAATGTCTGCAGACTCTTTCATGAAGTAGGAACCCTGAAGGATTGTCTTACCTTTTAAAGTCAAATTTAGCAGTCTTTTTTTGTGGGTCCTGCATGTCTGGTTCAAACAGTATACCGTCAAGCAGTCCAGGCAAGAGCAGTTTCTTGCCCAAATGGCTAGCAAACTCCATAAGGAGCCTCTTTGATGCCCATTATCCTCTTGAAGTAATTGGTGCTGCCAGAAGCAGATCTGTCTCATTGTTGTGAAAAGTCTTAAGTTAACAAATGCTTTAAATGCTATATTCTGTACGTCTTTGAAAGGCTTGAAGAATGCCTATCCATCTGAAATATATCTCTGTACATCTAGAAAACCTAACTAACGTGCCTACAGTTTGACTATTAGAGATAACTATCTAGAAATTTGTATTTTTTATTTATACATTACATTTTAAATGAGGTGTATAAACACTATACCTTAAACAAGAGTAGAAATACATATACACAGTGTAACAAAAAATTGACCTTAAATACATATCAGTAGACCAAGATCCATGGAAAACATTTATCTCTATATCATATACCCCCCCCTTTTTTTAAAAAAAGAAATTGACTGTGACCATTAATCACTTATAATCAACCCCCTTTAAATGAAAACAAACATTTATAAATGATCATTTTGGGAATTTGGGAGTAGTTTTCTCCAAACTTCTTCCTGTTCTTTGTTGGGCAAAGTAATTTTGGGGTTCAGAGGCCTTTTAGGGGCTCTTCTTTCATCAAACCACATTAGCCGGGAAGGAAACCACAGGTTCTCATCCTCTGTGGAAACAAAATCAGGACTTCTTTTCCAAAGTAACATATCCTTTGACTCAAATTTTGAAGAGAAGATACCTTTAAAATATATATGTTGGTTTAGCTTAGCAGCCCCCAGATCAAATGTCTCTTTGCAATCAAAAAATTCAAGGAAAATACAATAATGTGCATAATTCAGACTCTCTGTGTAATTTCCATCTTAGTGTGGCTTATTTTTCTTTACTCCTTCAATCTATAACTGTCTGTACTCTTTGATATTACTTTTACTGTCTCTTTAAAGATTTTCCTTCTTTTTATAACTGTCTATACTTTTACCTCTCTCTCCCAAGCCTACATACATTTTTAAACACACTGTGTCTTGTTTAGAGGTCTTTTATGTCTGAATCCACCCTACTGTGTATCTTAAGTTCTTTTCTGACCAGAAGAACCTTTTTTAAAATGCTAAGTGGGTGTAACAGGACCAACTCCATGGCCTTGCCTGTTTGTTCTGCCCAGTCCAGCATGGCAGGGGTATGTTCACCACCTTTGTGGGTCATGCTCACCACCCCAGCTCCAGGAACACAGCGGGTTTATGTCACTATTAAGCAACTAATAGCACGCTGCTCACAAACCCCATTTAAGTGCAGGACCTTCCAAAAAAGTCAGAGTTCAAGCTACCAGCACAAAACAGAAAGCCGCCATTTCTTAAAGAAGCAGGGCCTCTGCTTGGAGCCAACAAAGAGAGTCTATCTGGAAAACAAATGCGGCTACCAAGAAGCTGTGCTTTACTCTGTTCTTTGCGTCTAAAATTTGTGGCTACCAAGAAGCTGTGTTTTACTCTGTTCTTTGTGTCTAGAATTTCTTTTCAAGCTTTCTCAGTTTTTATGTGGATGTAGTGATTGCACATTGGGAGCCTGCTTGTTCATTTCCCAACTGCTCAGACCCAAATAATCACACAGAAACTATATTAATTACAACACTCTTCAGCCAATGACTCAGTCATATTTCTAGCTAGTCTAACATCTTGAATTAACCCATTTCTTTTCATGTGTATCACCATGAGGTTGTGATAAGGTACGGTTCCAGTGGGTGTCTTTCTCCTTTGGCAGCTACATGGCGTCTCCCTGACTCTGCCTGCTCTCTCTATATATCTCTATTTGGATTTCTCCCCTGGCTTCGCTCTGCCAAGCCATTGGCCGAAACAGCTTTATTCATTAACCAATGCTAATAAAACATATTCACAGCATACCGAGGGGAATCCCACATCAGAATAGGGACTGGAAAACAGGGTCTCTGCTGGTGGGAGGGCTGCAGAAAAAAGAGGAAGGCATAGAGAAAAACCTCACTTCTGCCTTGCAAAATGCCATGACTCCGACTAATGACCGGGTCACACTGCAGCTCTATGGCTCATCTACTCTTTATCCATTCTCCTTGGGGCAGCCAGGGTGGGCTTTGCCTGCCCCACATCTCCCTGTGTAAACATTGCCCTGTTTGTCCCCTCCAAACTCATGCTGTACAGTCCCCATCAGGAAGCTTAAGAAGGTAAAAACTTAACCTAACTATAGTGTTTAGAGATGGGACCTTCAGGGAATCAGGATTAGAAAAGGTTAACCAGGGGAGCTGGAGAGATGGCTCAGAGGTTAAGAGCACTGACTGCTCTTCCAGAGGTCCTGAGTTCAATTCCCAGTAACCACATGGTGGCTCACAACCACCTGTAATGAGATCTGGTGCCTTCTTCTGGTGTGCAGGCATACATGGAGGCTGAATACTGTCTACATAATAAAGAAAAGAAAAGGTTAACCAGGTTGGTGGGGGGCAGGGTGGCACGGCCATGTTCTGTCTCCAGCCCATGGTAATCAGGCTCTTCCTGCCTCAGTTGCTGACAATCTGAACAACTGCTTTCATCAGGGAAGGTGGGCACTGGGGGTAGGGACAAAGAAGGCAAATCTAGAGGCACTAAAGGCATAATCACGGTTTTCAGCATCAGTTGCAGGGGGTCCATGAAGAACTTGGAGACCTCAAAGTGATGGTCCTGAGCTGTTGGCTGAGGTAGGGGCTGTTGGGATATGGTGGGGGAGGGGGAGAGGCTCACAAAGAGATGTCCAGCTGCTCTTCAATGTTTAAACTTGTTTGTAGCTATTTATGATTATGTCTGTGCGTGTGTAAGACAGTGTGTGTTTGGGTGTATAAGGGAGTGTGAGATTGCGTGTGCGCGCGCGCGCGCGCGCGCGCGCGCGTGTGTGTGTGTGTGTGTGTGTGTGTGTGTGTGTACGTGTATGCAGAATAGGGCACAAGGCTGGGGCAAGGTGTGTGTTGATAAGGTGTGGGAGGGTCTGTTTAGCGTGCTGAGTGGGTGTGTGCACGCTCACTAATGGAAAAGCGGTGTGGATGTGAGTGTATTTGCATGCCCAGTACCCAGGGGTGATTCTGTCGTACCCGTACCCCTGCTGTCTCTGGGAGATGGCTGGAGAAAAGCCTGAGAACTGCGGACTGCCTCCCAGCATGCCATAGAACAGTGGTTCCCCCGTGACCCTGTAGCCCCACTTCCAGCACCAGACTACTAGGGTCTTAGAACCGACAGAGAACAAAATGCGAAAAGTGAAACAGTTGAGTTGGGACAGCAGCGAGGAAGCTGTAGAAACCATTATTCCTAGCGTGGGGGCACACACTATTACCACAATTTCTTTTCACCGAGTTGTTCAAGCAAGACTGCTAGTAAGACAAGCGTTGCATGTGGGAATCCTAGCTGTTAATTTTTAGACGTGTGTGTATACGTGGGAGTGGGTGAAGGGTGTGAAACTGGAAAGGGGGCCAGGGGAGATTTTAAGGAAGTGAAGAAAAATGAGTAATAGAATTCACGTGACATGAAGGTGGCAAAGGGACCACTGGGAGTGGGACGGTAGAGGGGACTAGGGATGGGGAGGGACGGAGTGGGATAGGATCAACCAGACTGCACATAAATCACCATTACTTTCTATGCTGACTCAAAAGAAACTAAGAAAAGAATGTCTCCTGGCTGAGCCCGGCAATTTGTTGCAGGCATATTCCAGGTGCCTGGAAATGAGACCTGCTCCTTTGAAGAGGGATTTCTCAGAGCTCATAGTGGGTTGATTACAACCCCTGTGTGCATGAGGGGTGGCAAAATCAACGGAGAAAGCACAGGAACCAGGACAGAGGAGATTGCTCTGGCACACGCTGGTCCACGAGGATGGTGGCTGTTGCGAATTAGCTTGTTATGGGAAACAACCAGGTCAGCTTAAGGATAACAATTATATTTTTAATGGTTATAATGGGAGTCCGACTTCCTCCGTGTTGTGCAGAGAGGGCTCGCACCCGGTCTGTCCCAGTTTTCTTCCTGGGTTCCAGGTAGCCATGCCTTAACTAGGCGTGATTGGTTAACAGAGCTTCCCCATCATCTCCCCCTTTTGTTTAAACAAGATCAATCCAAACCCAACACAACTATATACAACAGGAACAGATACCAAATATAAAATTACAAACAATATAAACAATATTAAGCAAAGAACACATAATAGAAGTTTTACTAAACATTCTATTTTAAGGAGTCTAAATCTTGCATTGGAATTAAGTTTGGCTAAATCATGAGGAAGGTAACTACAACTATCTAATCTTCAACCCCATCAAAGATCTGAGAAGGGAAACAATATTACTTGAGTGAGCAGGAAGTGCAATTAACTTCTAAAATGTTCAACAAACGACAGAGACAATATGCTTGAATTTAGAGAAGGATAGCTCCAAAGCCAGTTTTATATATATAAAATAAAATAATGGATTTTTTAAACCCCTAGATGACCTGTCTTCATGAGCCATATTCCGTTTTGCTAGTCATTGGAGGTGGTGACTCTGTGGAAGCCGTGCCACTGAGCCTGGGGGAAGTCAAGCTTCATAACACAGCTCCCTTTGAAAAGCATAATTTGTTCCTCACTGTGAGGGACACCACTTGTATTTCCTCCCTTTATTTTCAGCACCAGTACAATCGAGTTTGATACCCAGAGAAAAAAAATTACATTTGTAGATTTGCACAGATGAACACACACTTGCATCTCTCTTTCTGACATTCCTACTAAGGGATCTGAGGCTGGACAAACACCATGGGCAGAGGACTTCAGTCCAGAGTGTCCATGACACTAGAGGTCAATCCCAAACACACTAACACACTGTCCCCCCTCAGAAGTTACTTACTAGGTTGGCATTTAAAGGAGACCAGGAGGTATTTACTGCTTCCTGGACAAAGGTCAGGTCCAAAGACGCGGCTATTGACCAGGAGGTGGCAGGCCCGCTGATTCTGGCATTCATCCAGCACCTTCTGGAAGGAGGGGTAGAAAAGCAAAGGCTTGTAAACCGCACAGTGTCTGATGGACCCCAAACCTGGGCTGCTCTGTGCTCCGAGGACACAAGGTTCCCTGTCTGACCTGAGCTGTCTAGGAAGGAAGCCTCCGTGGTGGGTATGTGGTTCCCTGTAACTTTTAGAAGAAAGAACCCGGGCCAGAGAGCTTCAAGGGAGAGCTTCATGGGAGAGCTGGCTCAACCAGCTTCATGGGAGAGCTGGCTCAACCTGCCACCGTGGGCATCCCTCAGAGGCTCTAGGGTAGGTGAGTGATATCAAGTCACCTTTGATTGTTCAGCTGAAGGGCACTTCCAGCTTTAAAACTGAGAGAGCCATGATGGCCAGGAAATATGATCCTACCTCCTTACCTTTAGAAATGGCTCCACACAGGCCCTAGCGACTTCAAACACTCCAACTTTACCAAATAAAATACTTAAAGCTGATGCCCACCCTTGGTGAACTCAACGGCATGGGCACATGACTTTACTGCTGAGTGATTTTTTTTAAATAAAATTCTCTCTCTCTCTCTCTCTCTCTCTCTCTCTCTCTCTCTCTCTCTCTCTCTCTGCTTTTGGGACACCCCATACTGCATCATGGAAGGATCCATGACTTCTCACTTTTCCCATGGCTTGCAGAGAAAGCTCTACACAGAATCAACTCAGGTGCTGGCCTTGGTTCTGATGAGAGAGACACCAAGTCCAGAAGAGAAAAGTTCCCAAGCATCTCCTTGTTCTTTAGGGGTGAATACTGTGGAGATACTTGAACTGTTTTTTAGAGTTACCATGTCATCTACCCTGCCACCTCAGGGGTCAAGGACATGTGGATCTGTCAATCAGAAAGCATCCCCCGGGGAACCCTTTATATCCCTAGGAAGCCCAGCTCTCAGATGATGGCACACACTGGCATGGCTAATGGTCTTGGTAAACCACACAGCCTCTGGCAGTTACTATGAGTCCTCTCCATTGTGACCTCAGGGCAGGCTCAAATCGTGTGACCAACTACAAAATGCAGAGAGGACCCCGGTAGTTACCTTGGCAGCTATGAACCTGTTCCTACTTAAACCTCACTGCCTCTCAGGACATGGGCTGACTCAGCTGCCGATGTGGTGTGAAGTCCCAGGGGAAAGGAACTCCTGGATGAAGGGGGCATGAGTAGGGATGTCCTGGCCTGCTGACCGTCTGAGCAGCCGCAGAACTGCCCAAAGATGCTGACACAGCAGCCTAAGTGGAACTTCCTCTTCCCTCGGGGCACCAGGCTGGAGACGGCAGGCTGTAGTGTCAGCCGGTTGTCCTCCCATTAGGTAGATACTCCCGTCCTATTGGGTGCAAGCACCTTGAGGGGTAGCAGAGAGCCTGGGCACCTGGGTTGAGTGAGGAAGGGTCAGGGCCAGCAGTAGTATGGCTCTTAGAGGTGAGGTCCCAAAGGGAGAAACTGAGGCAGGACGGGACACCCAAAGACACTATGCTTGACCTCCAAAGAAACACGTTGTCGCTCATCATAGTGTGGAAGCCATGTCAAGGGGACCCAGCCAGATACGGTCTGCTGTGCTATTTACTAGCTACTGACTGCCCAGATGCTGCAGCTTTGGGACCGGAAGCAAAGCAGTATGAAGAAAAGAAAAACCTTTGCATCATCTAATATGTTCGCTTCTCCTTAGACCTTCAGATAAATTTACCTTCCTCTACCTATTCTGTGCCGACCATGATGAAGCTGACCTCCACCTCGCCACTTGCTGTAGAGAACTTGAGAGACATTAAACACCACCACCACACTAAAGCTCGGGCTGGCCATTTTATGATCTTGGCCAGGTAGCTGAGAGGACAGATTACAAACTGCTTGGATAAAGCTGACCAGAGTGGCACAGCCCTGTAATCCCAGCTGCTGCGTGCAAACAGCAGAATGGAAGGTTCATGGCTACCTGGGCAACAGAGCAAGTTCAAAGCTAGCCTGGGTAACTTAGTGACACACCGTCTCAAAAATGAATAATGAAAAAGGGCGGAGACTATAGCTTGCCTAGGGGTATGGTGCTGGCCCTGCACGCAGGGGGTCCTGGGCTCAGTCAATCCCCAGGAATGGAAAAGTTGCATGCATAACTGACAGCCACAGTCTAAAACCACCAGTGAATGATTTGATCTCTATATGTACCAATTTCCCCAAGTATGCCCAAGGAGGAAGAGAAGAAGGAAGAGGCGGAGGAGAGGGAGAAGAAAAGAGGAGGGGAGAGGAAGAGAAAAAAGAGGAGGAGAAGTAGAAGAGAAAAAAGACAAAGAGAAGGAGGAGGTGGAAGAAGAAGTTGTACTATTCAAAAGAAAAAAAAATCGACCAAGACCTCTCAAAATAGCTCTATATGAGAATAACATGATACAGGTAGAGAGGCAAGCCACGAGAAACGGAAGACAAGTGTTGCTATGTCTCTTGGGCCTTTCTCTAAGAAGTTCATCGTGACCACCAAGGCCAGCATCAGAGCCACTTGAGTTCCCACCCGGGTGCTTATCAGTGATGTGGACCTGAAGGTTGGATCCAATATGGCTGCTTCGCTTTATTACAGTAAAGACCGTGCCTGTGACTAACTTCCCATGGAAATAATGCTAAGGGACCATGTCATCACATTGGGTTCCGTTTGTACTGTACGGCAAAGACATTAGTGATCTATAGTAATTGGGGTTTTCACCAATTTTTGCTTTGAAAGAACCGTAGAATCACACGTATATGAACATAGAAATAGAGAGAGAGAGGGAAAGATAGAGAGGAAAGAGGAAAAAACTATTTCATGATTTTAAGACATCCACGAAAAGCAGTACCTGCAAAGTGGTGGATGCCACACAGGTCAGGTTGTCTTCCCTCTGGGAGATGGGCTCCTGGGAACTACACATTTGGTAATCTTGCCCATAAAATGCCGATTGGACACTTATTGTCGAATGCCGAGGGCACTGTAGGTTCAAATAGTCCCCATCACAGGCATAGGCGGTGTGGTTTTGCAGGAGTTTGGTTAAGTAACCTGGAAAATATTCAGCTGGGTTACAGGAGCCCCAGGAAGCCCCCCTCCCAATTCCTGCACAGATTTCAGGACAAGGAGAAGCTAATGTCCCTGAGGCAGGGGCAGCTCTGGTGTGTGTGTGGGGTGGGGGGCGGCTTCTGCAGCAGACCTGAGGCAGGTGACCAATGAGGTCACAGGGGTCTGTGGGGCCAGATGGGACTTTCCTGTGTTAACCGGGTACCTTGGTCTGTGATGGCTTGGTACGAGGCTTGGAGGGCTCCATCCCTCCAGGCAGCACACTCAGGGATTGGCCGTGAGCCCATGGAATCTGGAAGAGCTTCTGTAAAGCAGGAAACTATGCTGTGTGGGTGTCCCTGGGCATGTGGACACCCGTTCTGAGGAAGAATTGACTTTTCTGATCTCCAGGCCTTCCTGGAGTAAGGGGTGCCATTCAACTTCAGGAAACCACTCCTGGGCCTGCCTCGCCCCGGAGAGGAAAGCTGGGGAGGGCTGCCTCCATAGCGTAAGACTTGCCGGGAAGAAGTTGGGGGAGGAGGTTAAGCGGGGGAAATACAGTGGACCTTTGCTGTGAACCGAATAGTGTATCTCCAGACTCCTGTTACTTCATTTGCAGACAGGAGAGCAGGCATAATTAGCTGGAAGGAAGGCACACTGAGCTCAGGAGAACCCTTGATGCCATCTGATTAGTGTCCCCATCAGGAAAAAAAAAGGCAGAAGGCTGTGACTGGAGTGACAGGGGCGCCAAGGATGGCAGACCACCAGCAGAAACTAGGGGTGCAGGGAGTGGGGCTTTAGAGGGTGTGCGGCTCTGCTGATGCCTCGATCTCAGACCTCTGGGACTGCAGAAGCAGGGATTCTGATGTACACAGCCAGCCATTTTGGAAATTGTTCCAGCAATCACAGGACCAAAAATAGGCTCTGCATCCCTGTCTCCCTGGTGATGTCTCAAGCAGTCAAAGGAGCCAGGCTGGGCCTGGACTCTGTGAAGCTCTGAGGACCTATAACCTGTCACGTCTGGAGCAAGGGCTGATTCTCAGAAATGAGGAAGTGAGTTCTGGCCGGAACTTAGATTTCTCTTCCTCCTTCTCACACCTCATAAGGTCAACAGCAAGGCTGCCGGGAGCAGAGCCAGGGACTTTCTGCTGAGGTGTGTGTGGGATGTGCTGGGCAGACTCTCATAGGGAGGCATTAGGGGAGGGAGGGCAGCTCTAGAACCGTCTGATTCACGCACAGGTAACCCACGCCTTGTGAGTCCCATTCAGGTTTCAGAATCTCTCAGAAGTATAATTCCTGACTGAAGGTACCTGGGCTTCCTGGAAGCTCACAGGCAAAGAGGCGAGGCAGACTGGCCTACAGTCGTTTCATTCATACACAAGTGTTCTGAGGAAGGCTGCAAATGCCCACCCTGCCCCGCCCTTTCTCTCCTCTCTGCCAGTCTGTCTGTCTGCCTCCCTCCTCTCTTTTCTCCTTCTCCTTCTCTTCCTCCTCCTCCTTTGGAAGTCCACCTTGCTCAGAGAAACAAAGTCTAATATGGACAGCAAAAGGAAATCAGGCACCAGTGTGAATTTGCTTCTCGCTCATCTGTCTCCAGCCTAACTGCATAGGCTCCTGGAGAGGCATACTGGGAGCCTGCCTCTGACAAAGTGACCGGTACTAGTGGTTCCGAATTTCTTTATGGCATCTCAACACCCTGTGGGGCACACTCTGCCTGAAGAAAAAAGCAGGGTGGATACTTGGGAGGGCCAGCATCTACCCTGAAATGCGCAGGGACCCCACTGTTTAGATCCCTTTGGACATCTCCTTAAAACTTCCTGCCCATCAACCCCCAATTCCCAGAACCCTGCTGAGTGACCAGCTGACTGCAACTTCAAAGTAATTCTCAGAGGATGACTTTGGCTTAAAGTTCGCTGTTTATTCGAAAGATGGCTTGCTGCTCTAGTAGATAAAGGACAGGACAGGGTTCTGGAGATGGTGGGGTCATGAGACAGGAGAGCACTGGGTCCTGGATTCCTGGACGGAAGTCCTCTGTAATAGTTAATCTTGATGGTATTTGAGATCACCTGTAGGCATGTCTGTGAGGTTTCCAGAAAGGTTTAACTGAGGGAGGGATGGCCCACCCTAAATGCAAATGGGGTCTGCAGACTGAATAAGGAGTGAAAAGGGGGGCGCTGGAGAGGTGACTCAGTGATTAAGAGCACTGGCTATGCCATCATGTGAATCAGAGTACAGATTCCAGCACCCAAATAATAAGCCAGGCGTTCAGGGCGTGCTTGTAACCCCAGCTTCAAGTAGGACAGAGACAGGGTCACTGGGGCTTGCTGACCTCCAGCGTAGCTGAGAAATGTAAGCCCTGTGCCCCCCCACCTCAGAGAAATAAACAGAGAGTGATAGAGGGGAGACCTGATGCCCTTTTCTGGGCTCCGTGCACACACACAGGTTCATGCACCAACACACACATGCACATACATTCACAAAAGAAGAAAGAAAGGAAGGAAGGGAGAAAGAGAGAGAGAGAGAGAGAGAGAGAGAGAGAGAGAGAGAGAGAGAGAGAGAGAGAGAAAGAAAGAAAGAAAGAAAGAAAGAAAGAAAGAAAGAAAAAGAAAGAAAGAAAAGAAAAGAAAGAAAGGCAAGTTTAGAAGTTTAGTTTGGGAAAAAAGGAGAAATACAGATGAGCCCCTAATGCATCTCTTTGCCTCCTGATAGGATACAATGTGAACATCTCTGCCACCCTGGATACAATGTGAACATCTCTGCCACCCTGGATACAATGTGAACATCTCTGCCACCCTGGATACAGTGTGAACTTCTCTGTCATCCTCCTGTGGCCATGACAAACTCTACCTTCAAACCATGAGCCCAGATAAACGCTTCTTCCTTGAGTTGTTTCTGCTCAGGTCATTGGCCACAGCAATGAGGAAAAACTCAAGTACAAACTGCCTGCTGTACAGACTGTCACAGAATACTGTGTGCATCTGTTCTCTGTGTGTGCATACGTGTGCACATGCACATGTGTGAGTGCATGCATATGTGCTCACATATACATGGGGGCCAGAAAGCAATCTCTAATGCCTCCTTTTGGATATTGTCCACCTTTGTCACTGAGAAAAGGTCCCTCATTGTTCCAGAACTTTCCAAGCTAGCTAGATGGCCAGCTGATCTGCCTGCCTCCACCTCTCCATCGCTGGAATTACAAGGGGCTCTACCATGCCTGCTCAGCATTTTTTCATATGGGTTCTGAGAATCAAGTATGCACTTTACTGGCTGTCTTAGTTAGGGTTCTATTGCTATGGAGAGACACCATGACCAAGGGAAAGAATTTAATCTGATAACTTATAGTTTCAGAGGTTTAGTCCATTGTCACCATGGTGTGACACAGTGGCCTGCAGGCAGACATGGTGCTGGAGAAGGAGCTGAGAGTCCTGTATCTTGCCTTGAAGGCAGCAGGAAGTGACATGTCTCACTGGGAGTGACTTGAACATATATGAGACCTCAAACTTTTCACAGTGGAGGAATTTTACTTCTTCCAACAAGACCACGCCTACTCCAACAAAATCACACCTTCTGATAACATCACCCCCATTGTGCTTATGGGGCTGATTACCTTCAAACTACCACACTGACTGAGGTATCCTTGCAGGCTGTCTGTGCTGTTTTGAGACACTAAGTTTGCAGCAATTTGGTTTCTGCAAGTGACTGATGGAATGACCTGGTGCCCATGAGAGACACCGAATTCTTAATTCAAGAACTGTTCTTAAGGAAAGATTTAAAAAATAACTGTGCTTGGACTAAAGTCAGGAGAAGCCTATGCACGCATGCATTTGTATATACCAATATATATCAAATGAGTTCTAGATTATGTGCAAATTGTATTTCTTACTTTAGCTGTGGCCAACAGATTTGAAAGTGAATATTGACAAGAGAGTACTTGAAATGAGGGCTCCTGGGTCCCAGTGTAAATAGAGCAAAGGAAATGAGTGTGGGAGAGGGATAAAATAAAGGGGAATTGAGATCCTGCCAAGAAGGGTCATAAGCTCAGAGGGCAATCACAACTGCGAGACAGAAATCCTTTGAGGACTGAGCATTGGAATGTCGCAGAGGGGGCAAGATGGCTCAGGGTGTAAAGGTGCTTGCCACCAAGCCTGACAACCTGAGTTCAATCCCTGGGACCCACAAGGTAGAAGGAGAAAACCAATTCCACAGCTTGTCCTCTGACTGCCACGACAAATGCCATAGCAAGAATGCACCCACACAGGCACACACACACACACACAGAGAGAGAGAGAGAGAGAGAGAGAGAGAGAGAGAGAGAGAGAAGAAATGTAATAATAACAGTAAAAGAAATATCCCAGGGCAGTCATAGAAGAGAAACTACAGGCGGAGAAGTTTCTGTGCTATAAGTGGGGACCCCCTCTGGATCAAATGCACCTCAAAACAAAGAGACGTGGAGCAGCCTGCTGCCAAGGTTGTCCCTGAGTGCATCCGCTTCTCCGGGTGGGTGGGTGGCACTCTTTCCAGTGTGCTGTGCAGCCACTGCGCTTAGCTTCCCCATGCCTTGCTTTCTCGGCCGCTTCAAAAGACAACATTTTTTCAGGAGAGTGCTGCCATTGTTGCCTTTGGTTATGAGTTCTCTCTGGACCATAATGAATGAGTCAAATGCTTTATAGCCTCATGGTCTCAGGCAGGAATTTTACAATCTAACTCTGTTGAACTGTTTGGTTTTGGCTCTTGAGACAGTGTCTCAAGTAGCCCAGGATGGCCTTCATCTTGCTGCTTAGTTGAGGCTGATGTTGAATTCCTGACCCAAATGCTGATATCACAGAGGGATGCCACCACACCCTGTTCATTTCGGTTATTTGATGTTGTGACATAAAATATGCTTACACTGTATCCCAGGAGCCTACCCCAAAATTATACCATGTTGCCCAGGCTGGCCTTGAACTCATGGCAATCCTCCTGCCTCAGCTACCCAAATTTTGGGTTTCCAGGTATGAGCCACAACGCCCAGCATAAGTAAGTAGAAGTGCATATTCTTAAAATATCTGTCTTTAAAGTCCAGTGTTGGCTGAGGCACTGTGCTGGTTAAACTGGTGGGTGAGGGCTAGTTCAGGCAGTGGGTACAGACCTTCCTGTCAGCCCTGGTGCCTGAACACATCTCATGATTATTGCCCAGATTCTCTTCCTGGCAAATGGCCACACTAAATTACCAGAACTCCAGCAGCTTCTCAGCCAGAATCTTCCTCAAAGGAGCACCTAAAAGGCTGGGCCTGGGAAGATCTCAGAGGAGACCAGATAAAGCAGTTTTATGTTTTTCTTTCATAAATAAAGATGAGGAGTTTGCCGAAGAATGGCAAACTAAGGAGCTCTAAGGAACCGGGGGAGCTGGGAGTTGCCTTCCATCTTTGGGAAGATACAAAGAAGGGAAGTGAGGTGGCTCAGCTGGTAAAGATGCCTGCCCCAGAGTTCCATGCCCAGAGCCCATGCAGTGAAGAGAACCACCTCTTGCAAGTTGTTCTCTGATGCCCACATAAGTGCCACAGTGCTTATGTGCACCTCATCCGCAAAGAAATAAATGTGGTAAAATGTTCTGAGTAAAGTTTTCAAAAAGTCAGGTCTTCATTATTGACAGTCATTCTCGAGAGCACCTTCTTCACACAGACGGGGAAACTTGCCTGTGTAGAGACAGCACAGTGCCAGAGAGCAGAATCCTGAAAATGGCTGATTTCTAGAGAAACACAAGTGACCCACGGGAGTAACATGTGTTAGGTATCGGGAGGGAGGTTTCACAGACAAAGTTTGGGGCATCATGGACAAAACCAAGGGTTAGCTTAGTGCACCTTCTACGAGCTAGGTGCGCCACGGGCAGTGAGACTCCTGATTAGGGCAGGCACACAGAGCCACCAGCTGCACAAGGTATCTAAAGACTCAGACTAAATACACTATCCCTGTGTGTGTGTGTGTGTGAGCACCCATGTATGTGCACATGGATGTATGGACTTATATTAAATATATTAATGTGTGTGTTTGTATGTGCACGCACACGTGCACATGCATGTGCATGTGTGTGTGTAAGGAAAGGGTCCAGGAAGGGACTGGTTTTTGTCTGGCAATGCCAAAAAATGACTGCAGAGATGCTGAGGCAGCAGGAACTTGAAGGCACGGGTCACGTGATACCCTGAGGAAAGAATGCTTAAGAACTCAGCAACTTTTCTCTTCTCCTCTCTAGTTCAGGGCCTAAGAGCAGAGAATGGTCAGCCTGGATCTCCTACATTAGTTAACACCATCAAGACAAACTCCGCACATGCTCACAGGTGGACCTGACCAGACACCCCCTCATTAAGGCTCTCTTCCCAGGTCTACTGGCTAGTTTGATGTCAACTTGATGCAAACCGGAGTCATCTGAAAGGAGGGAGCCTCAGTTGAGAAAATGCCTCCATAAGATCCAGCTGTAGGATATTTCTTAATTAGTGATTGATGGGGAGGGACCGGCATGTTGTGAATGATGTCATTCCAGGACCGGTGGTCCTATGATGTGTAAAAACGCAAACTGAGCAAGGCAATAAGCAGCATTCCTCGGCCTCTGCATCAGCTCCTGCTCCAGACCTGTTTGAGTTCCTGGCCTGCCTTCCTTCAGTGATGGACTACAGTGTGGAAGTGTGGGCCAAGCAAACGCTTTCTTCCCCAGCTTGCTGTGGTCATGGTGTTCTCTTGCAGCAACAGAAACCCTAACAAGGACACCACGAGACTCTAGATTGTGTCAAGTTAACAATTAAAAGGGAGCATCACACGCATGTTTAGCAGAGGCGGATCGGGCTTCCGATTGGTCTTCCCTCTTTCTCTTTGGAAGCCAGAGGCTCTCCAAGTTTTCCATGAACTGAGGCTGCCTGAGTCACGATGTGTGCAAAACCCTAGTCATCGGCCAGGTGCTGAAGTCCCCAAATCACCAGAGGACAATTTCACAACCGTTCTGGAAAGAGAACGGAATGCAATTGTTCCGTCCTGGCCTTCATCTCATCTCTTTAAGAAAACAATTGCAGTGACACCCTCCTCCACTGAATGCTTCTGATAAGAGACCACGCCCTTCTGTTCCCACACTCCAGAGGTGTCTCTACATGATTGAAATTTGTTTCCAGAAAAAGGTAGTTTTTCTTTTATGTTTGCTGAGTGTGTTTAGAGCCGTGAGTTTGGCACTCCTACAAGTATTGGGAGGCCCCTCCGCAGGCTACCATTAGGCCCTACATGCCAAGAGCAGCAAGACCAAAAAAGTGAACTTGGGGTGGGGGCTTTGGCTAGGAACATCTACTTAGAGGTAGAGTTTTGCTTACTCAGCATACGCAGAGCCCTGGGTTCAAGCCCCAGCACCACCCAAACCAAAGGAAGACAGGGATGCTAGGGCTCAGTGTGGGTAAGCAGAGTACTTGCCTAGTATCCTTGAAGCCATTAGGAAACCATCTCTGAGCACTTTAGAAGGAAGGACCTAAGGATAAAGAACACCAGATATGTCCGTGCGTTTCTTAAATACCAGAGGGGGAATCATAGGAGGCCAACTGTGCCAATGGTAGTGACCCTGGTCCCAAAGCACAGCAGATAAGAAGAGGAGAATTGAAGCTTAGGTCAGAGGTGCTTTCTGCAGGGGGGAAGTTCACCTTGCTTCTAGTGGTTTCTAGGGGTGGGGACTGCCTTCGAACTGGCCAGTGGACGTTCTGGGCAATGGGAACAGGGCAAAGGTGATGTTTGCCACTTGGAAAGCTGGTCTCTGAAATCTGCCTGTGTGGGATGTCCCTGTCACTGCTTTCCTACTTGCTATTCTAGCTGGACCACGAGCAGACTGGAACTCCAGAAGACAGGGCTGTCCCAGGAGGGAAGGAGCCTGGATCTTTAAGTGATTACACAGAGTAAAGCCTCCTTGATTTTCTAATCTCACAGGACAATGGCCCAAGCAGGAACTACCCTCTGTTCTGTTCTGCCACAAAGAGTTGGGAGTTCTTGGTTTCGGCAGCTAGCCGACTCTGCAGTAATAATCTGGAAACCTCACAGCTGTTGCTTACATTAGGTAAAAAGTGGATGAGACTTTGAAAAGTCACAAAAACCACCTCGCTGTTTTGTTTTGTGATGGTGTTCTTGATCCCGTTCCACCAGCTCTCCAAATCTCACTCGGAAAACCATTTCTTTGAATTAAGAACTTGCAACAGGGCATTGGAGGGATGGCTCGGTGGTTAAAAGGCACTGGCTGCTCTTGCAGAGGCCCCAAGCTTGGCTCCCAGCACCCACACTGGTCAGACCAGAACCTTCTGTAACTCCAGTTCCAAGAGCTCCAACTCCCACTTCTGGCCTCCTCAGATACCACATGTGCCTACACACAGAAAGACAGCCACATATACATGTATGAAAAATAAAAATAGACCTTTAAAAAAACCAACAACTTGCAACTGAGTAATGGGCCTCATACCTGTAACCCCTGCATGTGGGGTGCATGCATGGGAGGGGCTCTGCAAGTTTGAGGCAAGCCAGGTATTTGCAGTGAGTCCCAGGCAGGCCACCCAGGGCCAACCAGCGAGATCCCATCAGAAAACAAAACCGACAAGAACAGCAACCAAGCTCTTACTGCTGGGAAGCCTCAGGTGAGGTAAATTATGCAGGACAGAGGAGAGACTGAGGCCTCGTGGGTTAGCCTCCAGCTACAATATTCGCTATGCATCTGCCCTAACCATGGCTTCAGTAAAGCTGAAGAACTGTAGCCTCTGGTGGGGCTAAGGGAACACAGACTGATGAGTGTGGGGAGGGGCGGGCACTGAGGGCAGCCTCCAGTGACACTCTGGAGAGCCCCAGTCCTGACTAAAGGGTACCAGGGAGGGAACAGCGAAGCTGCGAACTCTGAGGAGGGAAGACAAGCTCTAAAACCTTCCCCCATCAGCTCTTATTGGAAGGCCATTCATGACGGCCGCCACCCTCCCTCCTCTGTACAACGGGAGGCTTATGCCCCCTCCCTTCACGGTTGTGAGCAGGCTGTAAGAAAGCTGAGCAGAGAATCCCATAGGGCGATTGAGGATGTGCAGTTCATTCCCTGGGGAGAACACGAGGGCTATGGTTTGCACAGGGTTTCTGTGTGTCCCCCAGGGTTCAGGTGGAAATGTAGTTATTATCTGGGAGGATTAAGAGGTTAGACACTTAATCAGATTACAGTGTTCAGGGGCTGGCGGTGAAGCCTGGGTGATGTCATCAGAACAGTGTCCCCACAATTCAGTGCCGGAGGCTACACGAGCAGCTGATGAGGCCAGCAGATGCACCTGCTCGTGGGGTACCCTGTGAACCCTCAAGGTTCCTCCGGCAAGGAGAGCAGCACCAGGTGTTAACCTTTGACCTTGAGCAGGAACTATGAGCCATCTGAAACTTTTTCCTGTATAAGGTGACCCACCTTGAGGTGTTTTGGTTACAGTATTGAAAAATGAGCAAGTAAGATAAAGACAGAAAAACAAAAAAAGAGATTTGCCCAAAGAGAGAAAGATCAGCCAACACCCCAAATGTGCTGCTTTCAGGCTTAGTGTGAATTCAGGACTGTAGCATCTTGGGAAAGAGGAGACGAGGAGAGGCTCAGCGTCACGAGAGAATGATGTCAGGAGTCACTTGACTCCAGTTCTAGGATGCTGAGAAGGCATGCACACATGCACACACACACAGAGAGAAAGATATACATGAACACACATGCACATATGAGAGAGAGCTAGAAGGACACATACAGAGAGAGAGAGAGAGAGAGAGAGAGAGAGAGAGAGAGATTAGCTTTTCAAATGCCTGATGTCCAGTTCCCAGGCACTATTCATCAACACAACTATTCCTCTTGACAGTAAAACTGCTTGGCTGTCTTAAAGCCAAACAATCCTATTGCCAAAGGCATAAAACATAAACTTTCCCCATATGCCGTTCAATAGCACTCAATATCCAAGTATTCCCAAATGTCTCAATATGGAAAAAATAATCCTAACAATTATGGTCTTCCATGTGATGGGCACTCTCAGTTCTGCGGCTTTTCTGCCTTAGGCTATGCGTGTTTCACATTGCGGGGGGGGGGGGGGGGGGGTCGCACCGCCACATGCTGACTTCCCACCCGGAGCCCCTCACACCCTTCCCCAGACCTCGAGCTCTCCTCCTTCCAGCCTTTTCCTCTCGTGTCTCTCTGTGTACTGACCCGCTGACTTCTCCCTATATAGTCACATATGGCTAAAGTACATGTTTTCTTCATGGGTATCCACACACACAATTATGCATCTGATGTGGGATGTCCCTCTGTATGCTGTGAACGTGTTCTATTGCCATTGGTTAATAAAGAAGCTGCTTTTGGCCAATGGCTTAACAGAGTAAAGCCAGACGGAAAATCCGAACAGAGATGGAGAAAGGGAGTGGGTGGAGTCGAGAAGACACCATGTAGCTGTCGAAGGAGATAGACATCTGGAACCTTACGTGTAAACCACGAGCCTCATGGTAAAATACAAAATAATAGGAATGGGTTATAATACAGTTTCTGTGTGATTATTCATGTCTGGGCATCTGGGAAATGAGCGAGTGGCCTCCGTCTGCAGGCGTCACTGAGAGAAGGCTCATCTGTTATGAGCATGCGCTGCTCATGTAGAGGATTCGAGGTCAGTTCTCAGCACCTGTGTAGGGTGGCTCAAAACCTGTGACTCCAGCTCCAGGGGCTCTGATACCCTCCTTGAACTCCTCAGGATCCTACACTAGATGTACACATACCCACCCTACCACCCACATATACACAATCTATAAACATTTTTAAGTAAACCCTCTCCAAACATAGGAATACATCCTGAGAATTATGTCATTTGGTAATTCTGGAGTGATACAAACATCACAGAGTATACTCACACACACCTAGCTATGACACACCTAGCTATGTTATAATGTTACAGGACCACTGTCATATCTGCAGGCCATTGTTGACAGATGTCACTGTGCAAAATATGGCTGTGTTCATCTGTGTGGAGTTTAGATGCTTATGTTGGTACCACCCCAACTCTGCCTTAAGTACTACGGGAGACACATGGCCAGTTTTTTTCTTTTTTTTTTAAGATTTATTTATTTATTATGTATACAACATTCCTTCCTTGTATGCTTGCATGCCAGAAGAGGGCACCTGATCTCATTATAGATGGCCATGAGACACCATGTGGTTGCTGGGAATTGAACTCAGGACCTCTGGAAGAGCAGTCAGTGCTCTTAACCTCTGAGCCATCTCTCCAGCTCCCAGTTTTTTTCTTTAAAATGCTTTGTTTTTATCTATGGCTGTGTCTCTAGTACCTAGAAGTGTGTGTGTGTGTCTGTCTGTCTGTCTGTCTGTCTGTCTGAGAGCTGAGTGAGCAGCAGGCTGTGAGTCCTCGTGAGCCCTCAGGACTTGCAGATTTTCTCTACAACATGCTGCACATACGTGTGCTAATACACAGGAGGATGGTTCCCAAAAGGCCTGTAGATACCAAAGTCCTCAGACCTCAGGTTCGTTATACAGAACCACAGGAAACCATGGAAAGATGGGAAGACTGGCCAGGGCCTCTGGGTGAGTTTAAAGCCTATGAGTTAGATAGTGCATAGCAAAACCCTGTCTCCAAAACCAAACCAAAAACCAAAAGCATAGAATATCTTCGTGTAAACCACGCAGTGTACCGGCCTTTATGTGAATCCATCTCTTGATCACTTGGGACACCAACTAGAGTACATAAGAAAATACTTTATATGTGGTGTTTATACTGCATGATTTAGGTGGTGCTGAACCAAAAAGTCTGTACATGCTCAGTGCGCGCACGTGTGCTGCTGTTTTGTTTCGGCTTTGGTTTTAGTCCCATCAGCCTGGTGTTAGTTTAACCCACAGATGCAGGAGCCATGACTATAGAGGAAAGGCTTTGAGCTGCAGGGGAAGAGGATATGAATCAATCAATTAAATTATTGCCCCAAATAATTACTCTGCATGTGCTCTGTGACCATCTTTAGATTACACTCACTATTTGATTCCACAGACCCTCTGTGCTGCTCCCACCAAAGGTTTCAGTCCCTGTAAAATGAACACTTTGTTTTGTGACCAGGTACCAACCCCAGAAAGTTATTCAGTGAGCACCATCTGGGTTAGATTAGTTTAAAAGAAACTGGATCAATCCCCCACACTCCCCCCAGCATCTAAACAAAACACTTCTTTTCTTCGGGATGCAGAATAATCCCCACACTACAGAGCCGCTTGGCGGGGAAGCCAGGTTTGCACTGCACTTGATAACTTAATGCAACTTTTACCAGCACTTAAAACTCAGATATGAAATCTACCCTTGATCATTTTCTGCTCGGAATCGGCCAAATCGGCCTTGCTCTCCCCGTGTTCAACAAAAGGCTCTCAGAAACTATGCTCAGGGCCACGAACCAATCAGCAAGGCCCGCAGGGCCTAATACCTAGACATGGGGCAGGAAGGTGCCGTCTCCCCTCCCACCCCCTAAACAGCTCTCAGTCCTGTTGCCGCTTCTCCCTTCTGCCCACCCTCAGACGGGCAAGACGATCAAGGCAGAAAATAAGACTTAAGGGCATGCATTTTGTGCTTCATTCGGTTAATTGGAAAATTATATAGTAATCTCACTTCTCACATAAATGAAAGCGTTTGTTTTTTTTTTTCTTTTTGCACTTTGTGGGTGATGACGTTTAGACCAGAGCCTTAATAACCTCGAAGGGCTGTTTGGAAGATAAAAGTGAAAGGGTGCGGGAGGTGGGGCAGTGGTGCCCCTTGACCAGACACGGCTTGTTCCTAAACAGATCACAAAACCACCGTGCTGGGGTTCCTCAGGCTTGAACCTGATCTAAGCAGTGGCATCCAGATCTCAGGACAACTTAGCTGGCTGGCTGTGTCTGGCACAGCCTCCAGCTGGGCTCAATGAAGGATTTGGGCAGACCATCCAGCCTTCGGTTCTTTGGTTTCATCTAAGAACCTGGGTAACCTACCGCATTCCCCCCATTCTCCCCACCCTTGTATTTCATAGGCACGGGGAGGCTGGATGGGTAGTCAGCAAATGAAAAGAAATACGGGCGCCTGCACAGTAATTAGGCCGGGCTGGCCTCGAGCTCTGTAGTCACCCTTAATTGATTCCCTGGCACACACACCAGAGCTTGCTTTCACCTCCTCCTCGGGCAGCCGACTCTGAGGCAGGGAGTGGCCCTGGAACCCTGCACTTCCTTCATCTTGCTGGGAGCCCAGCTCCCCTGCCCACCCTCATCTACGTTTACTGTTCTCCACCTGTTGTCTCGCTTTGTGACTGCTGAGTGACCCACGCCTCTGCCCCCTGCTCTGACTGCTCTGTCCACCACCATCCGGGGAATTTGTTTTCCAGCCTTGGGCACCCTCTGCATACACAGCACACCAGATCCTATTTGCTAACGTATATCCAAGTGAGCACCACGTTTGTGGATTTGGCATCTGTAAACTTGCCCACTTGCTGAACTCTTCCCGGGGGTTTTCAGGATAGAGGAAGAGAGGCGAGAACTTGGAACTTTCTGCTGCACACCTCCCAAACAACGCCAACAAGGCGACACTGCCTTCATAGCAGCCAAACAAGAATGGTGCGACCAACAGAGACTTTGGGTTCAAGAAGCCTCCTTTAGACGAGGCTTCAGATGAGTTCTGGCTTCTGGTCCAGCCTCCTCCCAGGCTGAAAGGGCTTCTCACTTAGGCCCAGGAGGAGGATTTCTGAATAGGAATCACCAGTCACCTCTCACTACCCTGACAATGGTTGTGGCAATGGCTCGCTCAGAGTTACCTCCAATGTTCAGCAGAGGAAGAGAGGTGGATGGCGGAGTAGGAGCCGTGCACAAGTCAATCAAGCGGAAGAGAAACTTCCTGGAAGACTGGAGAGATAGCCTGGTGGGTAAAGTGCTTGTCTCACAGACACAAGTGCTTGAGTGTGAGCCCCAGAATCCACATAAAGAAACTAGGCATGGCAGTATGCACCTGTATTCCCAGCTCTGGGGAGCCAGAGACAGGTGCATCTCTGGGGCGCTCTGCCCAGCCAGCCTAGGCTACTTGGTAAGCTCCCAGAAGAGGAGGGTGGATTTCTGTAGGTTCAAGGCCAGCCTGGTCTACATAGTGAAACTGTGTGTGTGTGTGTGTGTGTGTGTGTGTGTGTGTGTGTGTGTGTGTTGTGGGTAAATTATAAAAATGTTTATAAAAGACAAAATAAAGATAGTCTATTTTCTCTGGTTTATGAATGTGGAGTTTACGTTTTAATTTTGCACTGTGTCCTACAAGTTACACAGCTGATCCTGAGTATAAAGATGGCAATTTAGCCCTAGAATCAGGAGGGGATGGTGGGGACTTGAGCATAAGAGAGAGTAAAAGCTTCAGGCAGAACGGCTGCTGGTTTGCTGGGAAAGCCTGTACACAAAGACCAAGCTCTGCCATTCTTTCCTGCCTAGGCTGAGCCTGTAGGATGTTCCACGGGGTCCGAGATCACAAGCTCTGAGACAGATGGTGAAGCAGGGGCTCACAGGTCACCAGTATGTTAGTGATGACTGAGTCACTGGCAGTAGCGACTACGGGGACGCGGGTAGGGGCACTTATGAAGGCAAACGTGTAAGAGACAGGACAGTAAAGAAGGAAGTGTAGGGGGCAGGGGTGACAGCAGGAATGTGAAGGAACAGGATGACTGCAGAGGCAGGAAAGGGAGGACCACCGAGCTGACCAGAATGTGGCTTTATTAGCCCATGTGAGCTCCAACAAATTGGTCAAGCTTCCCACCACAGATGTCAGTTGTCAAATAAAGTCAATGTGTATCTTAGCGGGTCATGGAGATCAAATGAGCAGTTATGTGTGAAGTGGTCAGACCTCTGCAGCATTAAATCCCCTCAGCTACTGTAAATGGGTACCAGAAACAGGGTGGCTTAGAACATTAGGAACCAATTCTCTCTCACTGCTAAAGACCAGAAGTCCAAGATGGTAATTTGGAGCCTCACTTCTTTTGAAGACTCTAGGGAAGGGTTGGTGTGGATGTTCTGGGGTCCCACCTTCTGGAAGGGCCTTGTTTCCTTGGTAGTATAATTCCAAACTTCCCATGGCGTCTTCCCATGTGCACGTGTGTCTATGTCCAAGTCTCCCTTGCATGAGGGCATCAGTCAGGGAGAAAGGCCCACCCCAATGACCTCATGCTTACTTGGTCACCTTTGCCAAGGCTCCCTTTCCAAATAAGGCTGCATTCTGCTGTCCTGAGGCTCAGGAGCCCATGGCTCTTTGTAGAGATACAAGCCAATGCCTAACAGCCGCCCTGCCTGCCTCTGCTCTGTGGAAAGGTTCACCTTTGTTGTTGTTACCCCCATTGCTCAGTTGCTCTCTTCACAGGTATGTGGGAGAGCCCAAGGCTAGGAGCCTCGGTCTGTGTTGTGGTCACAATCTCCACAACAACCAGTGTTTTCCCAGCAGCACTTGAGACCCAGGTGAAAGTAAACAGGCGAAGTAAGAAGAGGGAACAAGGAAAGCGGAACAACACATTCCGATAAGCCGCTAAAGACAACCACAGCAACATGTAGAGAAGGAAATTTCTCACGGCCTGTCCTCCGCTGCCTCTCAGGGGCCAGCAGGAGACCTGAGATGCCAAGTGTGCAGAATTGAACACCCCCATCATCCTGTGCCAATACATGGCTACACAGAGACAGAAAGCCAAGTGTGATCAGTTACTAATCAAAGTCAGTTTAAATGGTGTGGGTGATCTTCTTCATCTCCTGTTGGCAAGTTCAAGGGCTCTGGGAAGCCATGAACTTGTATTTACCCTGGGGCTGAGCAATAAGTGGTAACAAGCCAATTTACCAGACATGCCCAGTTGGACATCACCTTAACAGAAATCTTCCCTGGGGCTAAACTGGAAGCCATTATTCCCAGAGATTAAGAGGGGTGGGGCTGTGAGGTAAACCAGAGCTTAGAACGAGGGAGCTGCTGTGTTCTAATGGGGCACTGAAGACATTTAGAGTGAGCATTGAGGGGCTGGCTGATGGTGAAGGGCTTGCCACTCAAGTCCGAGGACCTAAGTTTGTTCTCCGGAACCCACACAAAACTCTGGGGGAGAAGCCAGGCAGGTGGCCTGGGGTGTGGTTCCATCTGTCACTGGGAAGGCAGAGGCAGACAACTCTGTGGCAAGACATCCTAAAACCAAACTGGTCCCAGTGAAAGAAATTGTCTCTAAAAACAAGATGGCTGACTCCTGAGGAGCAGCACTCAAAGCTGACCTGTGGCTGCCACATACGAACACATGCGTAAGGACGAAATTAAGTAATAAATGAATTAATTAAAATAAGCAGTGAACTCTGTGGGTACAGTACCACCCTCAGTGGAGCCACAGAAAATCAAAAGCTCACTCCTTTGTCCCCACTCCCTCAGCCCCAAAGCCTCAGGTTCTGGAACTTTCTTCATGTCTTGTCTTCTTTAATGATTGCCTATTCTAAATCAAGACTGTTCCAGGCTAAGTGAGAATCAGTTCATCTGAGGGAAATGCTGGAGGTTCTTCTTGGACCTACAAGACACCTGCTCCCAACCCTGAACAAACACTATTCCCTCCAGGGTATAGGTGAATCAACAGCTGCCAGCACAGGACTCTAGGAGACAGTGCAAATGCCAGGGTGTTGAATGATAAAGACTATTCTTGCTTAAAATAAGACTAAAGAGATGTGAGAACTGGGACCAGGGAGATGGCTCAATGCTGGAAAAGTATGAAGACTACAGTTTGGATCCCCAGAAGTCATGTGAAAAGCCAGAGTGGTGCACATGCCTGGAAACGGTCATATGGTGAGCGCTGCTATAGTGCAGGGTAAGTAACCCCAGGGTCCTGTGGTGAACGCTGCTATAGTGTAGGGTAAGTAACCCCGGGGTCCTGTGGTGAGCTCTCCTATAGTATAGGGTAATCCTGGGGTCCTGTGGTGAGCTCTTCTAAAGTATAGGGTAACCCCGGGGTTCTGGGTTGCTGTGGTGAGCTCTCATATAGTATAGGGTAATCCCGCAGTCCTGTGGTGATCAATCCTATAGTATAGGGTAACCCTGGGGTCCTGTGGTGAGCAGTCCTATAGTATAAGGTAATCCTGCAGTCCTGTGGTGAGCAGTCCTATAGTATAGGGTACCCCACACTCTTGTGGTGAGCACTCCTATAGTACAGAGTAACCCCACAGTCTTGTGGTGAGCAGTCCTATAGTATAGGGTAACCCCACGGTCCTGTGGTGAGCGGTCCTATAGTATAGAGTACCCCACAGTCTTGTGGTGAGCGCTCCTATAGTACAGAGTAACCCCGCAGTCTTGTGGTGAGCAGTCCTATAGTACACACATAAGAATTCTTATGCTCTTGGGCTAACTATCCTGGTGTACAGAGCCACAAACAGCTAGAGAGACCCTTGTGGGCCGCAAGGACTACCATTGAGGTTACCCTCTGACCTTCACTTATGAACCCCATGAACAGGCATGCTACATGAACAGGTGCACGATTCATGTTGAAATGATGATATCTTATGTAATGACATTTACTATGGATGTTCACTTTACTTCCTTATTTTGCATTCCCTAAAGTGATTGTTATAACATTTAATTTTCCATATGCAGGTTGCAGTATATCTCTGTTGGTCAGCTCCATTCTAATGTGTGACTTCTTTGGTGGTAGTTTGATTAAGGTCCAGCTTTAATATTAATTTTCCATATGCAGGTTGCAGTGTATCTCTGTTGGTGAACTCCATTCTAATGTGTGATTTCCTTAGTGATAGTTTGATTAAGGTCCAGCTTTAATAAAGGACTTAGCTGGTGATGACTGTTCTGTGGAATTCCCCTGTGGTTCCCCTCTCTAACTATGGCAAATTCTCTCTTGCTCACAGTCCAGTGAGGTGCAGATAGTGTCAGACAGTGCTCATTTCTCACCACTTGCCTGAAGAATAATAATAATAATGACAATTATTCTAATGTGCAACCTACCTTCTGCACTGCAATTTCACCCCAGTCTCACAAACACTTAACATTCTTTAAAGCAAAGCTCCCAATTAGGACATCAGTCTGCCTAAGCCCTACCTAATAATTTACCTTCTCATAGAAAGAGAATACGTGGGTACAGACTGGGCTTTCTTTCATCAGGTTCTTTGGCAGTAATAAGCCACATTCCAGAAAGTTCCACAAGGTTCAGGGAAAGCTGCGGGGTGACTCGTAGAGCATCACTGAACATATCTTCTAGAGATACAGTTTTCTTGCTCATCTTTATCTGCTCACATGGCAGTAACAAACTGGGATATTTCTTTTGTTCAGGTCTGTCTTGCAGCAAAGGACATGGGCCAGGAGGGTTGAGTGTGTGTCTGCTTCCAGAAACTCATCTTGCCTATGGTCTTGCTTTATATGAAAATCAGTCCAGAGCAATCCTTGTTATTGATATGGAATGTCCTTCTGTATATGTGTGGCCTTTATTGGTCAATGAATAAAGCTGTTTCAGCCAATAGCTTAGGCATGTTGCTAGTTAGCTCTTCTATCTTAAATTAACCCATTTCTAGTAATCTGTGTATCACCACGAGACTGTGGCCTACTGGTAAGGTTCTGGCATCTGTCTCTTTTGGCAGCTACATGGCATCTCCTTGACTCTGCCAACTCTCTCTACACATCTCTGTTCAGATTTTCTGCCTAGCTTTACTCTGCTAAGCCATTGGCCGAAACAGTTTTATCCATCAACCAATAAAAGCAACGCATATACAGGACATCCCACATCATGTTATATCATGGGTTCTCCATATTGCACCATGTTACATTTCCTATTGTAGAAACAAAACAAAAACCTTCTTCAGAACTGTAAGGAACTTTCTGGAAGACAGAAAGAAGGACATCCAAGTTGTTTTGCTAGGGATATGTGGTACTAGACAGAGAACCCAAATGAGAAGACAGTCGCCCCCATCATGAGGACAGATTGTTGGTCGCACTGTGACAAGATTCCCCAGCCAGAGTGTCACCAGTTCTTCACGGCTCAGAAGGACCCAGAGGTTGAGTGTGATGTTCCATTCTTTGTATGTAACTGTTAACAGCAGGAAAAGACAGAATGGAGGGAGGCCTCATATGAACTCAAGAAATGTATCTATGTTGTAAAACAATCTCCATTCACTACTCAAATCCAGGGAAGAAAAGGAAGGAAGAGTATGTTTAGCACCCAGGTTTCCTCGCTCATTTTTAGGACAGCTATATCCAGGAGTAAGCATTAAATTTACAGGTGTCAGGGCAGCTCAGGAAAGTCTCTGGGCCTGCCTTCTCAAACGGCATTGGGGGGAAACAGTGCACAAGACCCAGCTCTGGAAATGTGTGCAGCTGGCCTCTGTAACCATGGATCCCACACCCATGGGCTCAACCAACCGTGCACTGAACACACTCAGGGGAAAGCAGTGTCTGTGCTGAATATTAAGACTAATTTTCTTACCATCAGCTCCCAAATAATTAAGTATGTCAGCTATTTGCATAGTGCTCCATATTGTTATGTAATCTAGAAATCAGACACGGGAGGATGTACCCAGGCTACATGCTAAGCCTGTGGCACATTACAGAAGGAACGTGAGAGCCCTCCGAGTTGGAGGTCTGAGAAGCTATGTATACAAAATACATACTGGATAGTCCTCAAATATGTTTTTGTTTTTCTTCAGTGAACCACTCTCATCTAAAAGACAACCCAATCTTTACCTAAGGACAGGATGTGTTTTTTACTAAGAGGGAGTAACAAGAAAAGACGCTTCAATGTCAACATGCGTTGGATCCGAAAACCTAAGTTCCAGGGCCTCTGAATGAGCAGGAATGAGAAAATGAGCAAAGCCCTCACTGTTGGACAGCCTTCTTACATCACCCACTTGAAAATCAAATCTGAAACAGGGTTCTGACAGGCTTGCTATTTTCTCCAGTGCCAAGAACCATACAATAGACCTTTTTTTTATTCCCTTTTTGGACAAAGCTCTTAAAACGCTTGGAAATTCAGATGGACTGAGTCACGAAGCTGTTCAAATACTGCCTACCCGTTCCTGCCAGTACCCCCACTTGCTCTCTTGGAAACAATAGCAGATTTTCTGAGTCTGAGAAAAGGAAATATTTTGCGTAGCGTTGTGACTTGTCTATAAAAGAAGTGACAGGAGCGTGCATGGTCTGGAGGTGGGAACCATCCTGAGACCTTGCAGCCTCCGGGTGGGAGGGAGTGGTGGGCTCACCTCTCCTCAGGGTGGGCCCACAGGGTCACATAGTTCCACATGTGTCCTAGGAAGTACGTGACGTGCAGCACAGCGAAGACACGGCTGCAAAGCAATGTGTTTGTGTGTGCGTGCCGGGTCTGTCCACATGTGGGTGTGCAGCGGCGGGTGGAGTGGTGGGCAGAGAGATGGGGATGGCTACAGGGGAGGGGGAAGGAAGCCCACGGGGATTCCAGGGGAAAGTAGATCTTCACTCGGTGTATAGGACTTCCTGTCCTCCTTCCCTTCTGAGACTCAGATCAAACGGAACCCTGCATGTCATTGTTGACTGTGATTTCGAGATAACTGAGGTGTGTTGCAAACTCATCCTTGCTCAGGCTTCCAGCAAGCAGAGACTTCAAGCCTGGCCGTCTTCCCAGCACAGCCTTGTAACTGGCTCTGCTGGCAGCAAATGGCTGAGCTTGAAACGAGGAGGGAAAGGGGCCCAAAGACACAGCCAGTCTCCTAGAGGAAAGGAAGTGGGTGGGAAGAACCGAGTACAAACCGCGGGGCAGAGTGGAAAAGCACCTTAACAGAGGGACTTTCATCCCTCCCAGGTTGGAGGAACTGAGAAGGCATGGGCTTTAAGATGTGAGCTGTCAGTGTCTTGGAACTCCTAGTTCAAGTGTTTTAAGCACTGACAAAATCCTTAGCAGGCAAAGGCACCTGCAGCCAAGTCTGATGACTTGAGTTCAGTCCCCAGGACCCAAACGGTAGGACAATCCTAGTTCCCGTGCACTGTTCTCTGACCTTCCCATGTGTAGCACATACATGTGTTCACACGCGTGTTCACCCACAGAAATAAGTAAATAATGTGAAAAAATTAAGCGTTTTAATTTCTTCAAGTTCCAGCAGGGTGGGAATGAGACAGGGACGGCTCTGCTGGGCTACTCCAGGTTCCTCTGCCTCAGCCAGGGACTGGTGACCCCTTCCCCCACAGCTACGCTGTGCACTGGAAGATGCTTAGGGGCATCATCACGTGACCAGACTCAGTTCCGCTAGCACCCCTCAAAACTGTAAAGTAGCCTCCAGACGTTGCCGAACATTATCTAGATGCAAAAATCATCCCGCTTTTCATTAACCCTTCAAGAGAGCCACACTTCTAGGTAGGCAGGCTCTGAGGAGTCCTTCAGCCGCACGGGATTGGTTTATGCTTTTAAGGGGTGTATTGGTAACTTTTCTATTGCAGTAGTAAAACACTATGACCAAGCACAACTTATGGAAGAAACAGTTTCTTCTGGCTTATGGTTCTGGAGGATAAGAGTCCATTATGGCAGGGAGGCATGGCAGCAATGGGCAGGCTTGCCAGCAGGAACAGGAAGTTGTGGGCTCACATCTTCAACCACGTACATGGACCTTGAAGTAAGGCAAGATCACAAACTCTCAAAGGCCAGCCGCCTGCCGCCTGCCGCCTGCCGCCTGCCGCCTGCCGCCTGCCGGGACACACTTCCCCTAGCAAGGCCACATTTCCTAAACCTTCCAAAGGGCACCACTCACTAGGATCAGGTGCTCAAATAAATGAGCCTCTGGGAGACTTTTCTTATTTAAACACCCCAAAGAGCCAGGCAACTGTGGGGCCCCGACTTAAGTAAAAGGGAAATCAAAACAGGGGACCTCTGAACTTGATCCTGGAAGTGAAAGAGGTAAAACAGATCAGAGGAACCACAAGATCCAGTGAACTGGCTGCAATCTCCTCCTTCCAAGGCTGGGGAGGAGCTTCTGCCTCCAGGCTGACCCACATATGGGTCATTTTGATCATATGCTTTGGGATAAATGCGTAGTCATCTGAGGCTCAGAAAATGGAAAGCAGAATTACCAGTGACGTGACGGTCCCTGGTGTTTCACAACCAAAGAGACCAAAAAAAGCCTGAACTTGCCTTTTTTCCTTTTTTTTTTCCTAATGAAAAGGGGCTGTCACTTTGTCTGCATTCTTAAAGTCTATCCTTCAGTGACTGCACAAATTGGCTTTCTAGATAAGATCATTCATTCCCATTTCCACCTGTCTTCTGTCCAGCAGGCAAGGGAGGGGGAGGGAGGGGACTCAGTGACAGGTCTCTTGTTCCTTAGGACAGTATAATGATTTATGATTTCAAACCTGAGAATTTTAGAAGTGACCAAACATGAAGAGTTTTCTAAGTAAAGAGAAAGAAAGAGGTGGCTCAGGGGCATAGTGAGCGCCCCTTAGACTCTGAAACTCTACTCAAACAGCTGTCAGGAGTAAGCATCGCTCGGGCCTTTGTAGACAAAAAGGGTTATTTTCTCCAGATTATTCCCCACATTGCCAGGGAGAAGGGACTCATTTGTAATCATCAAAGGAATGCTGACAGACTTGAAACAGGATTACACTCCATTATACTCATCCGAATTCAAGATTTGTTTTGGAGATCTTTCTTCGATTTCTTCCTCCTGCCCCTCTGACCCCCAATGAGGCTATTTGTATTCACAGGACATCCAAGGCATGCATGAAATCAGACCATTCGTAAACACGGTTCGGATTCAGTGGCCCCAGTTGTGAATTTCAAGGTTGCCTGGTTGCCTGGACTTACATTGTTCTGTGTTTGGAAAACTTGGCTGTTGAGCTGAAACTACTAGCCCCAAGCACCATTTCAACTTCTAACTTGTTAAAGCAGAGAAAGTTCAATGTTGGGGACTGAGTCCTCTAAGGGTACAGGTGTTGGCGAAAGTGTGAGTCAGACACATATGAAAATGTAAGACCTGTACATAGCCGTCTGCCAGGTGTGTGGGAACAATATTAAACACTCGGTTCTAGTTCTGTGCTTTGATTATTGTTTTAGAGTTTATGACCTGGCAAGTCTATTATCTGTCCTTCAAACGCCTCGCTTGTGATTCTTATGTTCATGAATCCATTGAAACCAAGGACAGGACAAGAGCAGCTCATCCTGGTGGCCATGGATCCGGCCTGGCATCTGATGCCTGAGAGACTTTGGAATGTTCCTTTTCCTCTCCCACAATGCCCTTGGGACCGAGGCTCATCGGGGGAGGGGATAACTCAGGCTGGCCGTCAGTGGAGGAGCTCAAGTTGGTCAGGAAAGGGCCACAGGAATTCAGACAAAAGAACAAGATAAGCTGTCTGGACTGGAGACGCAGCTCAGCACAGGGTACCTGCCTGTGCTTGAAGTCCTGGATTTGATAGCAGGAGGAGAAAAGATACCCAAAGGAGCACCACTCTTAAAAGAAAGACAATGCAAGTCAGCATGGTAGCACACAATTTTATTCCCGTACTTGAGAGACTGAGGCAGGCAGATTTCTGTGAGGCCGTGGTTAGTGTGCACCACGATTCCAGACCTATAGATCTATTTAGTGAGACTTTGATGGAGAAGGAGAAGAAGAAGGAGGGAATAAGGGATGCTGCTTGCGGTTTGAATGAAAATGGTCCCCGCAGAGTCACATATTTGCATGTTTAGCCCCCAGCTGATGAACTACTTGAGAAGAACTAGGAAGTATGGCCTTACCGAGTCGGGAGGCCTGTCACTGCGGGGTGGGTGGGCTTTGAGATTTTAAAGGCCCATGCCTGTCTCTCCCCTCTCCCCCGTTGGTGCGGGAAAATTGTCTGTATTTTGTCAATCATGTTTTAAATAAAAACCGATTGGCCAGGCAGGAAGTATAGGTGGGTCAACCAGACAGGAAGTAGAGGCGGGGCAATGAGAATAGGAGTATTCTGGGAAGCAGGAAGCTCCCTCCATAGTTCTGCCCAGATCACCAAAAAAGCAAGATGTAAGCTGCCCCGCTGAGAAAGGTACTGAGCCATGTGGCTAACATAGATAAGAATAATGGGTTAATAGAAGCTACAAGAGCTAATAAGTAGCCTGAGCTAATGGGCCAATCAGTTTATAATTAATGCAGACTTTCTGTGTGATTTTTCTCCAGGACTAAATGGCAGTGGGAACTAGGCAGTGGGAGCCCCCCACAAGAAGGCCCCTTCATGTTACACCCTGTAAAGCTCTCAGCCCCTTCTCCAGTATCATATCCGTGCCCACATGCCATCACGCTCCCCACTGTGATGATAACAGACTAACCCTCTGAAACCGTAAGCAAGCCCCCAATTAAATGCTTCCATCTGTAAGTTGCCTTGGCTATGGTGTCTCCTCTCAGCACTAGGACAGTGACTGAGACACCACTCCTCAGTGTGAAGACAAAGCAACTAAAGCGAGAGAGTGAGTTGGGAGTTGTCTGGACTCTGTGCTCATCATCGGTTCTTTCTCAGGCATCCTAGACTTAGCGTCCTGCATGAAGATGCCCCGCAGCCATTCTTTCAGTGAAGATTTATTATGGGGGTGGGGGGAGTCTTTACTTCAGACTCATCTTAGTCAATAGTTTGACGATCTATAGCTCCAGGCTGAGGGTTGTTTACATTTTCTTTTCCCCAGAAGCATGCGGATTTATTCCCCCCCCAAGGCTGTTGCTGGAGAGACCTTATAGATAATATTTTTCCCTTGGTTTGCTTGTTTTGAGCATTTTACAGATTTGCTGTATCTGTGAATTACCTGACTTGAGATGCTTAAAAGCAGAATTTCTCAGCAATTTCTGCAAACTCATTCTGTGACTCTGATGAGTATCGCCTCTTTCTCATTTTCTCTCTCTGAAGAATGTACCTGTGTGTGTGTGTGTGTGTGTGTGTGTGTGTGTGTGTGTGTGTGTGTGTGTGTGTTCATATGAAACTCGAGTGACCTGTGCTGCTGATGTTTCCACGTAGGGAACACCTATGTGATGTCCTTTTATTGATTAATGAATAAAGCTGTTTTGGCCAATAGCTTAGCAGAGTAAAGCCAGGTATGAAATTCTAACAGAGATAGAGAAAATAGGCAGAGTCAAGGAGACATCATGTAGCCACCAAAGGTGAAAGATGCCAGAACATTATCAGTAAGCCACAGCCTCGTGGTGACACATAGATTAATAGAAATGAGCTAATTTAAGATGTAAGAGCTAGCTAGAAATATGCCTAAGTCATTGGTCAAACAGTCTTATAGTTAATATAGTTTCTGTGTGATTATTCAGACCTGGGCGGCTGGGAAACAAAGCGCGGTTTCCCATTTACATCTATGTATTTATTTTTTCTAGGTAGGACATGGAATAAGAAATGCATGTAAGTCCTGGGAAAAATTAGGCTCTGGTAAAATAAGCAATGGACATTACAAAGGTAGAATTACTCTAAACCCCTCAGTGTTACATAACATCATAGTAAAGTGAAAGCCATGAGGAGTGAATGCGTGTGAGCATGAAACTCCTGGAACAGCATCTAAAGTAGAGGGTTCTGATTTGCTTCTCATCTAATAAACCAAGGGCGATCTTAACTCAGTGCTGCTCACTTGTTCTGAGGGAAACCAAGCGAGGAGGCCCCTGCCTGTGTGCTCTAGACCGATGTGTGTGCTAGACCAGACGCTTAACTGGAGATGATCACACCAAGGGGCCGGCAACTGGCTCCCCTTCTGAGGGGAGGACAGCTGGGCCAGTCTCTTCCATCTGGGCATCTCCTTGTTGTGCTACAGTCTTAACAGTCTTAGCGACTCCATGATTTATGCTCCTAAACAAACGACTTCCTTACCAAAAGACACAAACACACCGGTTGCATTCAAACAGTAAAAGCCTCTCATAAAAGTTCAAAGAACCTTTGCCCTACTTTCTTGAGCCATTTCTTAACCCAAATGATAAGCGTATGGGGTTGTGAAACCAGACAAGTCCTGGGCTCAAATCCGGAGAGCTGGGAGGAATCAGGCCAAGCAAGCAGTAAGGGATGGGCTATGGGTCAGAGGGCAGATGTCGTGTTCGCCTTCGGCTGGTGCCTCTTCAGGGGACTACAGTACTAAGCTGATAGGGTGGGAGGAAAGACCAGTGACCTCCATATTCTAAATCATGACCCATCAATCAAAACAGTCTGAGAACATACCTCTACTATGTGTATATTTATCTATAAATTATACGCTGTTCAACTGTCAATGTAAATATAAACAAAAATGTCTTTTTTTTTCAGGATGGAGCTGCAGATATGACCTGCCCTCCATATGCATGGAAAATACTGAAGGATTCAACATACCACAGATCAAAAATTTGTTTGTTTGTTTGTTTGTAGTGGACTTCTGACTCTACTCACTATGTAGACCAGGCTGACCTCAAACTCAAAGAGGTCGGCCTGCCTCTGCTCCTGACAGAGAGCTAGGACTTAAGGCATGCACCACCATGCCTGGCCTTCTGTTATGTGCGTGCACACCTGAAGCTAATTCTGGTGGTGTATGTTTGTAATCCTGGCACTCCGGAGGCAAAGAACATAAGGAGTTCAATGACATCCTCAGCTTACAGAGTTTGAGGCAAGGTGAGCTACATGAGACTCTTTCTCAAAACCACACACACACACACACACACACACACACACACACTTGTGCCTGTTTGCATGGGTACAGATTCTTTTGCCTTGTGACCATTCTCCTAACAATATAAACAACTACGTGCATAGAACTTTGGCTATGTTAGGTATGGTAAGTAATGCCTGAAATTCCCCAACAGAAGCTATATAGTTTATACTTAGACAAAATGTGCTTGTAGGAAGGAGCAGTTGATGTCCCTAGGGGTCCTTAATCATTCCTCAGAAGCTGCCGAGAGATGACCAGAACTGTGTATCTCCCATAACTTCAGCCTCTTCCCAGCTATTGTGACGAGAAGCTGTGTCTCCACAGTAGACACCGGAGACAGCAGTGGTCACCCCAGGAACTATCTAGGAAGGCTAGGCAAATTGTAGGCATATTTTTGTTGTCCTGTTCCTTGACACCATCAAAGGCCAAGTCCCCTAGGTTAGCCCCAGTTCAGTGTTGGCGGTAGCTCTTGTTCTCCCAGCTGGGAAGTTTGGGGCAGATTAGTTGCCCTATTCAAGGCCAAGTTCTTGTCTGTAAATGAGACTAATACTCACCCAGGGGTTGCTACAGGGCTGGAATCAAATAACACTGAGCTCAATTAATTCCATTCCTTCTTGCTGTCTCTTCCCTGGGACTCTGCTGCTAGGCTGCCCTTTCCAATACAGCACCTGGGAGACCATAGCCATCAATAATGGTGTGCTTGTGAGCTGAGGCATCTCTTTACCACAGAAGGGGCCAGCGGGACATTTTCAGATGCATTTTTCAACTGCTTTCCACGGAAACAGACAAGTAGTTTGAGACTCTCGTCCTTCCTCCCTTCTTCCACAAAAGTCAGACAACTTTAGACATTCAGTTTGTTTTCCTTCCGGCATGGGCTGGCTTTTCACGTTCTAACACTTTTTTAAGTGACAATGACTCCTAGGTGAAAGGCCAATATTACTGAGGCATAATAGAATGCAGACATGGGTGTTGTGCAAATGTGTGTGCGCACGTAGGTATTGGGAGGTGATGGCAGTTGAGGAATAGCAGGCGGGGTTCCCCGGTGGTGCACCTTGGGCGAATGGGGAAGAGGACCCAGTCAGCCATGCTCTGGATGGGCTGATCTATGAGCAGGATAGGTGGCTCTGTCCTCTGAGCATTGGCACAGTGCCTCTCAACTGACTGCACCTTGGGATTCCTAGGAAATCTTAGAAGAACCCAGTGCCTGGATGTCTGCAGGTCATTTCAATCAGAAGCCCTGGAATACAGCCGAACACCACGCATTTAGTTCCCCAGGTCATTCTATATACTTCTAGGGTTACACATTGTTTGTCCGGGTGTAAAATAGTAAAATTTAGCTTCCTGAAAATGAACAATTATGCGTGCCCTGTCCCCTTCCCAGGACTTGGCCCCCAGTACCCACTGTATCACATCCTGAAATTCTGGCCTGTGGAACATGGAACTTCCAGTCAGGTCTATGTGTTGGGTTGCAGATGACCCGTGTGACAGATGGATTTGAGTCACCTAGATTCACATTAGAATGGGAGTATTTTTTAAAATGGATGATTAGATTAAGATAAAGCCATTCGTGTGAGCCCTGACTCAGTCTGATTGGTGGCCTCAGAAGAGATCAGGACACAGGCAGACACAGAAGGATGAGAAGTCGGTTGCCTATTCGCCAAGGACAGAGACCAAATGTTAATCTTAGAGACCTAGCCCCTCAAACTGTTTCTTTAAAGAAGTATTTTTTTTAATTTAAGAGCTTTAAAAAGATTTTTTAAAACATTATATGTGTATTGCTTGCCTGCTTGTATGTACCTGCACCATGTGCATGTCTGACTCTTGAGGAGACTAGAAGGGTGTGCCCTGGGTGCCCTGGAAACGGAGTAACAACATGTAGGTGCTGGAAACTGAGCCCGAGTCCTCTGGAAGAGTAGTCGGTGGTTTTCCTTTGTTTTTTTTTTTTTGTTTTAAAGACAGGGTTTCTCTGTAGACTCACTCTATAGAGCAGGCTGGCCTCAAACTCGGAGATCTGCCTGCCTTGGCCTGTGTGCTGGGATTAAAGGTGTGCCTTCTCCTTCAACCGTGAGGATCCAGATATCAAATTCAGGTTGTCAGGTTTGGTGTCAAGTGCCTTTACTCCCTGAGCCAGCTTGTCTGTCCTGGGATACATTTTTAATGAAGCGACGGTAGCCTTTCAGTGGCCACCACAGTCTGGAAGCCCCAAATCTTCAGAGGGTATCAGGGAGCCTGGGCCCCCACAGGATTGGGGATGATTAGCCCAAGTCACAAGCACGGAGAGGAGGAAAGGCCACCGTGCAGCTTTTGGATTATTAAGAGATCTAATGCTAGAATCTCCAGGAGGGGGAATCAGTGACCCAGGAAAAATGACACCAGCTGACAGCCTCAGGCAATAGCCTGGGAAAGCTGTGAAGGGGAGGTAGACATTAAGTAATGTTTTCAAACAGCAGGATGTTCTGCACTGTATGACTGACAGGGGCCCTCTAACAGGGGCCCACAGCCTTATGGGACTTTCTTTCACATGGACACTTTCTCTGTTCTTCTCCACGAGACCAGGGGGTCCTGAACCCCCTCCCTCCTCCACACCTTTTTGATGTTTCATTCTGTAGAAAACAAGTGGCTGTATTGTCAAACCTGCTCCCTCGCCCCGGGCTATTGTGGTAGAGCTCCGCAGGGGAGAGCCCACTATTTCTGTTCCCCTTCTACACACTTGCCAAACTCATAAAAGGGAACAGGCCTGCCTCTCCCCAGGAAAGCAAGCAGGGCCCTTTGAGGCCACAGGAAATCAATCAGTGAGGCCAACACTCTCGACTGGATCCTCAAACTGTCCACTTGGGAGCTTAGGATTCCCCTTCTATTGCCTGGTTGAAGGATTTGCTTCAATTTAAAGTGAAACGGGCCAGCTTTGGCTCTCTCTTTCTCTCTAAGACCCTCTAGATGTTTTCCCATCCCACATTATACAGAACTTGTGTTTAAACCTGAGAGTGTCTATGGTTTGAGAAGACAGGACCATGTGTTTCTAGACAGCAAGGAGGAAAGGTAACTGCCCTGGCAATGCCACCACCTGCTGCTGACTCTTGGAAACCCTGGAGCTCGTGGAAAACAGCAGGAAAAGTCATTCATCAACCTCGTTACTTAAAAAACCTTCGGACAAGCACTTGCTTCTCTTGGGTTGTCGCCTCCCTGTCTGTAGCTCAGATCTACTGTATGTTGTTGCAGGGCACAGCTCATTTCCAGACTTGTGTGATAATGCACACACTGTTAGTATTGCAACTGCTTCCCTCAAGAAACAAATTCTGAAGTCTATAATCTGGTGGTGGGGAGGAGGAGTTTCGTCACAATTTGCCTAAAGCAATATTTGTTCAGTTGTAATGATGTCACCAAAGATGGGGGGAGGCGGTTGTTCAGTTTTTAATTCTTTCCTTACAATAACCGGGGCAAGACAGTGGCTAAAAGCTCAGAGCTGCTCGCCATAGCTTAAATCAGCAAATGCAGAGTCTTTATGGAAGCCAAGTTCTATTACAGAAAAAAGTCAATAGTGCTTTAAAAAAAGAAAGAAAGAAAGAAAGAAAGAAAGAAAGAAAGAAACCCGATGACTTTCCCCAGCCCATTTACCAGAGTTTTGATTCTCCACAGCTTGTTTTTAAGAGCCTTGCTTTGCTCGCCAAACAGGCATATCTTGGCTTCCTTGGCCGGGCAGGAACACTGCCTTGATATTAAATATTCTAGGCAAAGAACCTCTGACCTAAGGGCTCTCAGCTAACAATGAATGACATTCTCTGTAAGCAAACCAGAAAGCCAACTCCAGTCTGCTCTTCCAGATTCTTTGCTTGGTAGTCTGTCAAGCAGCAGCACGGAGGGGTGACTCTGTTTATCACAGTTATACCGAAAACCAGAACAAAACAAAACCTTGTAGAGAGGGGCTTATTAGAGTCCCCAGCCTGAGCTGGGCAGAAAGTTCCAAGAGAAAGGGAAGCAAAGGGCACAGAGCTGCATCCCGGGCGTGATGGAAAAATCTACTGAGCAAATGAAGACTCGGGCTGTTACAATGAAAAGACATTTGTCACCTTCTAAACGCCACAGCCACACCTGCCACCTGCCGCCTCACACCTTGCCAAGCTCTTTTGCTGAGGCTGGGTAGGTGAATTCGCTAAAGAAAAGCATTGATCTTTGCCTTGACAGGATGAAGTCAGTCTCTCTCTCTCTCTCTCTCTCTCTCTCTCTCTCTCTCTCTCTCTCTCTCTCTGTGTGTGTGTGTGTGTGTGTGTGTGTGTGTGTGTGTGTGGTGGGCGTGGGGAGAGCTGGCACCATTTGCTGTAAACTCATGGCTCTGAGTATTCTCCCCTGTCAGCTTCTATGAGTCTCTCAAGGCATCTCCACCAGACCTTCAATCTTCCCAGGCTCCCTCCCTAGGGACCGGCTTGGACTTTGGGTTCAGCGTGTCCTGAGCTAGTCTCCTTACATGGGTACCCCGGAGTCTGGTTGGGACGCACCCTTATCGTGTGGGTGGCCAGCCAAGCACAACTGTTCGTCCAGAACACGGTTATCTTTCCAGTGCTGGGCGTGGTACAGGGCTCAATTTAGGGATCCTCTAGTGAACACATGAAGGTCAGGGCTGAACCGCAGGTGTCCAGGAAACTAACAGAGGTCAAAAGCACTGCGAAAAACTTTAAATATCTTACAGGTCGATCGTTAGAAAGAGATGGTTCACCTAACCTAAACACCACACCAAAGGCTCCCACCAGGCAAGAAAACTGTTTAGGGAGTACACTTCAACTTTAATCCAACCAGGTCGTGCCCCCTGCAGAGGCAATTCCCAGCCTACCTCTCACCTGGACAACAGCGAGGGGAACGCAGGCTCATGGCAAGCAAGAGAGCTCTTACCAGAGAAATCGGTGAGCGCGGAGGTCTCTTTGGAACACACCAGGACGGTGCAGTAGAAGAGACGCAGGAGCTGCCCGGGAGGCTCTACCTGCCTGCGGAGGCCGGGATTCTGCGCCGTTTGGGGCGCGGGCGGCGGGCGCGGGTGTCCCGGCAGAAGCATGATGCGCAGCGCGGCAGGGAGCGGGCGCTGGCACTGGGATAGCAGGCCGGAGGACCGTGTCACATGGCGGTGAGAGTTGATGGCCAGCGGTTCTGCGGCCCCCAGCCGCCTCCCGGTCCTGGCTGCTCGAGCTTCTTAAGCGGTCGCCTCCGGGTCCAGGAACCCTAGCCAAGGGGAGGGGGCGGAGACCCGGGGCGGGGCAAGGAGCCCGGGGAGGACGCCGCGTAGTTTATCCTGAAGAAATCTCTTGAGCTCGGCGCGCCTAAAGAACCGAGGGGGTGTCACCTCGTGCCCCGGAGAGTTGCCGAGACCGATCAGGGGCTCCGAGCCCCTAGCGGAGAGTGTCCCCGGCTACGATCCCGGTGCTGCGCAACTTGAGCGCTTTCCACGCCCGGGTCTCTAGGCGGGGTGATGGCCCAGGCGCTGCTGGCCCAGCCTGTGCTGGCCAGGCGCCAACCTCACCCAGGCCGGTGGAGCAGCACGGCCGGTGCGGTCTGTGACGCACTTTAGAGCCAGCGCATCGCGTGCAGCCCTGGCCAGGCGGGATCGGGGACCGTGGGAAGATGGGAGTCCCGGAGATAAAGACATTACTATCCCCGCCACCTTCAGCGATTGAAGTACAGCCACGAAGCACTCAGTACGTCCCATTACACCAAATGGGAGACTCGTTCCTCCACCCACTACCCGTCACCCCGCGATCTGCCTCGGCTCTTGCAGTTTGGACCTGAACGAGCTGAAGGTCTCAAACAGGTCACTCGGTTCCATACCCGGGATGGAGCTTCCTGTGGGTGCTAGTTGACAGCAGCCCTCGGGGATCTGAGACTCGGCTGGAATAAACAGCCGCTGCGCGCTTATAATTGAGCTTTGTTTTTAAAATGGGCCACGGCATCTATGTGACCCTCTTGACTAAGCGCGATGTCCACATTTGGACACTCGTAGATCAAGATATCAGTGACGACACGGAACAAAGCGTGCGAGTTCAGAGCTGCTGTCCAGGTGCAAGGTACTCTGGTTCCAAAGACCCCAAACCTAGGGACAGCGCAGGCTCCCAGGCCCTGCGGCGCCGGCGGGAAGGAGGAGGGCCCAGCGGGCGGACGCTGGGCACAAAGTGTTCCCCATCCACCGCCGGGAGGGCTTGCCAAGTTCGCCCAGCGCCTGAAACGCGGAAACGTAGATAGCGAGGCCCAAGGGCGGGGCCAGGCTTACAGCTCCGCCTGACTACCAGAGCAGAGTGTAAAGCCAGGCTGGCAGAGCACGAGGACGCTCTGCCTCCCTGTGGCACGGTCTCAGAGGTGGACCACTAAGATCCAAGGAGGATGCCATCCGCACACCTTTCAGGGGCTAAGTGGGCTGAATTGAGATCCTGAGAATGGCAAGAAAATGCTAAAGATCAGTGTTTGTATAGAGGGAGCCAGTCTGCAAGGCTGACCGTTAAAACAAAAGTACAGCCTTGGGCTGGAGAGGTGGCTCAGAAGTTAAGAGCGTGCTGCTCTTCCAGAGGACAGAAGTTCGGATCCCAGCCCCCAGTGCTAGCAGGTGACACCAAGCTCCAGTCTGACCTCCACAGGCACCCTTACACATGTGGCACAGACCACACACACATCATGCACACTAAAAATACATTTTTTTAAAAAGCACAACTTGAATGATTGTGGGACATAAGTTCAACATGTGTCCGAGTCCCACGTTGAGGGCCATTTGTCGTGTCCCAGGTCCGGGCAACAATATCAGGTAGGTACCACCCGGCTTATTCGTCGGTGCTTGAAGGGAAGTGCGTAACGATTAAGAAAGAGACTAGAGACAACTGATAGAGCCAGGGGGGCATCTAGGAAATACTGAGATTCGCCTCATGTTTATTCCTCATAGACTTTATATACTGTGTTCCAAAGAGGAGGAGGGAGGCAAGAGGCTTCTTTACCAAGACGCGAAGAACAAAGTAATTAACTTTTCAATACCCAAAGCATCAAGTAACCACACCCTAGGTCAAAACGTCCTGGTAATAGACACACCCTGGATCAAATCTCCTGTATATAACCTTGAAGGAGTGAGAATAGGTCTGAACTCTCTGACCTTTAGTCAAGGTGGACCGGATTCACTTCTGTGGGCGCCCACAAACATGAACATCTTATATTGGGGAAACTGACTGAGGCTGGGAGAGTAGGTAAGGTTGCTCAGCTCACAGAGACCACAGGGGAAAGAGTGTTCTAACTCTGAGTCCTTCCCCCTCATCTAGGTATAGATTGGCTATCAGTGTGTGCCAGGTTCTTTGGTAGGGCGTGAAGATGCTGGCACAGGAAAGAACCATGTTGCCACGCTTGCATATTGTCAGCTTGTGATAAATACAGGAGATGTGTGTGAAACAGCCTGAGACATGCAATGGGTGTTCAGTCCATAGGAGTCATCACTACAGCAGGGAGGACAAGACATTGGACCATTCCTGCCAAGTGAACAGTCACAAAAGACAAGGGGCTGAAAGAGCCCAAGAGAGTGCTAGGAGGACCGGGGTGCGGGGATTGTGGACATTAGGGAAATTTTCTATGACTAGATAGATGAAATGATAGGAAAAACTGTCTGCTACCTAGGAGCTAGCAACCCGTAGGGATTTAGAGGCGGGTGAACATTTTAGAAAGAGAAACCTGAACTGCAGAGATGACTCCGTGGTTAAGAGTACATAATGTTCTTGCAGAGGACCCGAGTTCAAGTTTCAGCACCCACATCTGGCAGCTCACAACTGCCTATAATTCCAGCTCCAGGGAATCCAACATCTCTCTGTCTGTCTCACTCATATGCATATATACACATACATGCCTAAATAAGGAATAACAAAAATATCAAATGAAAAAGAAAGAGAGGGGACCCGAAGGATAAAAGCTGAACAGAGCATGCTCCGGGGAAGGATGGAAAGTCTAGGCTGTCTAGGGCAGAGAAGAAGGGGTATGGTATCTTGGAGGAGACTCTGGCAAGCCCCAGTTCAGGTTCTAAAGGTCTGGCTCAGCACGTGTTTAATGGGTATATATGTGGGGTATATCTGTGTGCGTACACGAGGGTGCCAGAGGACAACCTTGGGGGCCATTCCTCCGGTACCACCACTTGTTTTCTTCTCTCGTTGTCTTGGAAGTCTCCAAAAAGGCAAGGCTGGCTGGCAAACGCCAGGATCTACTTCTCTCTGTCGCCCTGCTAGGACTGCAAGCTACCTACCTTGCCATATTTTTTTTTATAATGTGGGTTCTGGGGTTCAAACTCAGACACTTTATGAACAGAATCATCTTCTCATACCTCAAGGGGCATCTTCATGCCAAACTGGCAAAGGGTCATGAACAGAGAAGTGGTGTGAGCTGGCATATGTTGGTAGAAATGTTCCTATGGATAAGGCCGAGAGGTTCGCTCAGTGGTAATTTACTTAGACTGTTCCAGTCCCTGGGTTGGATACCCCCCAACACTGCGGGGTGGAAAAGAATCCTGTGACAACTGGATACAAACAGACTGGAGACATCAACAATTGGTCCAGCTGGATGTAATTGTGCATGCCTGCAATCCCAGCACGCGGGAGACTGAGGCAGGAGGATTACAAGTTTGAGTCAGCTTAAGTACATAGTGATATCTTGTCCTGAATTAAAGGGGGGGTTGTGGAATATGCACCCTGGAGAATCAAAATTAGTGGCTGAAATAGATACTTGCAGTATCATTATTTGAAGCAGCCGGAAGGTGGAAGTGATCCATGTGCCCATCGACCAGATGCAGAGTATTATTTGGCAATAAAAAGGAGAGATGCTCTGGTACATGCTGCAACACGGTGGACCCTGAAGACATTGTGCTAAAAGAAATTTACCAGACAGATGGGTCATGAGTCGGCTTCCGGGAGGCGTTTAGTCAGCCGGGTCACAGGGCAGAATGTAGACTGGAGCGAGAGCTGGAGGGAGGTGGGTCAGGAGTTATTGCTTAATGAGTACTTGAACTTCTGTTTGGGGTGATTTTTTTTTAAAGTTCTGGAATTTGTGGTAACAGCATAATTACAGGCACTGAGTTGTACAACTGAAAGCAGTTAAAATGAAAAAAAAATTATTATATAAGTGCACCATAGCTTTAAAAACTTAATAATGCAATAGGCCCTAAGCCATCGGATTATACATTTCAGACAAGTGAGTTAATAGTCATGAAGTATCTCTCAGTGGAGCTGTTTTTAGGATCATACAGTAACAGTGGCTCTAAGAGACAGTCGTGAGGAAAGCCCAGAGAGGCCAGAGGGAAGGAAAGCAGTAGAGGAACTGGAAAGATTGTGTGTATTGGGGGAGGTTGTGTTCCTATGGGTGCACATGTGTGCATGCATGCATGTGGAGGCCAGAGGTCAACCCTGAACATTGCTCCTCAGGTACCATCCACATTTGTGTGTGTGTGTGTGTGTGTGTGTGTGTGAGAGAGAGAGAGAGAGAGAGAGAGAGAGAGAGAGAGAGAGAGAGAGAGAGAGAAAGGTCTCAATTAGCCTGGAGCCTATGACTCAGCTAGTCTGACTGCCCAGTGAGCCCTAGGGATCCGCCTGTCTTCATCCCCCACTTCTGGGATGAACTCAGGTCTTCACACTAATCGAACTATCTCCCCAGACTCAGAAAGATTTTGCAAGGATGGAGGCTATGTGGTGGAAACTAGAGGCTGAAGCATAGGAAAGAGGAAACTGGAGATGACTCCACACTTTCCTTCACACGGCCCCTTAACCCTTTCTGTTAGAGGCTGGAGACATGGCTTAGCAGCCATGTATTGCTCTTGCAGAGGGCCAGACTTTGGTTTATAGCACCCACGCCCAGTAGCTTACAACCACCTAGCCCTCCAAAGCCAAGGCATCCAGCATCCTCTCCAGGGCACTGTGAGCACCTGCACCCACACATAGGAACAAACACACACACACAGGATTTGTTTTAAAAAATAAAGTACATCTTTAGAGAAAAGATTTTTAACTTGCAGAAAAATCAAATGTGTTTGTTTGTATGTGAGCGCATGAGCCATGCATCCAGGAGTCAGAGGACAGCTTGAGGGAGTTACCAGGATTTACGCCACCTTGCAGTCCTGGCGATGAAGCTTTTACCCACTCAGCCATTTCGCTGATCTCCGGGCTTTTCTCTTCAGAATGGTGGGCGTCTGTGAAAGGGTAGCCCCGGCAGGCACCAGCGTTCAGCTGCTCTTTACTCGATAGGTAGCCATTTTCTGTCTTCACATGTGTGATTCCAAAAGGCACCTGTGAGGGTCGGTCCCGATTGTCTGTGAATGGTTCCATTCCCCAAGAGTGGCCCGTGAGTGACTGTCTTAGAAGGAACCACAGTCTGGGCCAGCACAGGAGTCTCTCTACTCTCAGGCTCCCTGGACACCCAGGCTAGCCTTTTGCGGAAAATGAAGCTCATCCATCTTCCTCTATACCCCCACCCCCAGTACCCTTGTGCCACTAATCAAAAGGAAATTCTACCTCATCCCTTTTCCTTCCCTCAGTCAAATATCCCAAACGTGGCACTCCATCAAAAGCCGTGTGCAGAGGAGTGTGTGGTTCAAACATGAGGGGAACTTTGTAAAGTCAGTCTCAGCCACAGAGAAGATTGCTTCCCACCAATAAAGTTGGTGGTTTGAATATGGAATGTCTCCCGTTGGCTCACTTTGAGCACGTGGTCCCCAGTAGGTGGCGCTGTTTGAAGTTATATAGGAAGTACGTCATGGGGCAGTCTTTGAGAGCTCATAGGCTTGCCCCACCTCTTTTTTCTCTCTCTCTCTCTGCTTTCCGCTTGTGGGTGAAGATGTGATCCTTTGGCTTCCTATGCTGGCTGCCTGCTGTCATAGCTCCCCCACAGTTCTTGAACTCTCCCTCTGGTATTATAAGCCAAATAAACTTCTCAGTAAGTCACTTAGTTACAAACGCGAGGGGAGGGGAGGGAAGGGAAGGAGAGAGGAGGAGAGTCACCCTCTATACCCCTACACTCTTTCTTCTGTGATAGAGTTTGAAAGCTAAAAAATGGCTACAACCATTTGATGATCGGGAATTCACATCAATTCAGTCTGAAAAGCAAATGTCCCTCAATGCTATGGCACTTGCCTAGCATACATACACCTGGACCTAGGTCCAATCCCAGTTTTGGAGAGAAAAAAAAAGAGTGAATTCGGCCTGATAGAGTGAATGATAAATTGTTTTCAACCCTTTGAGACACAGGGAAACTAACAAAAGATATCATTTATCCACCCTTTATAAAATGATAGATAGAAACACTGAGGATACAAGTTCAGCCAGAGAGAGAACCCGGAAGAAGCCCCCTGTACTGAAAGGCACAGCCATCAGGAATAGATGCCAACATAGCAGCACTCCCTCTGTATGCCATGCACCATTGGACAAGTTTGCTTCACCCTGAGTGAATTTGAGGTGCTTTTTTATATCCACTACATTCATCGTTAGTGGGAGAGGCTCCCTTAAGAACATTATAGATTGGGTGTCTTTTTTTTTTCCTTTTGAAACAACCTCTGTGCATTTGCTAGCTCTACATTGCAGGCTTGTTTCTCTCCTCCCTAGAGAGCTTGGCTACCTCTACACATATATAAGTATGTTGTAGAAGATGTTCCCGGTCTTTGAACTTAAATTTCAGGTCTAATCACGTCTTTTCATCTGGGCTATCAAGGTAAGACTTCAGGTTTCTGGTGAAGATGGGATATGGCTATTCTGAGAGGACGTAAGCAGCCATTTGTCAGTCTCAAAGAGACCAACCTTTCAGCTCAGGAGCGGGAGACGTCCTGTTCTCCAGGCCTACAGGGGCTTAGTCTCAGAAAGAAAGAAATAGCTGCTTGTTTTAGAGCTGTACCGCAGAGCCACATCTACAGCAGAGAGCCTGGTTAGTGAGCTGCAGAAGCTGGAATGCACTAGGAAATTTGTGTAGACAATGTTTAGTCTACTGAAGGGGTCTTAAAGAACATGTGTATTGGGGCTGGAGAGAAGACAGATCAACAGTTAAGAATACTGTGGCTGTTTTTCCAGGGGACCTAGGTTCAAGTCCCAGCATTTACATAACAGCTCACAAGTGTCTCTAATTCCATTTCCAAGAGATCCAATCTTCTTACCTCCCCAGGCACCAGGGTGCACCTAGTCCATAGACATACATGCAGACAAAACCCCTATACATGTAAAATGAAGAGGGGAGGAAGAACATGTATACAGTGGCTAACTGATATCTGTACCTATAGTCTGTCTAGAGCCATTAAATACACGGGGTCCAAAAGTATAGTATCTACGGATACTCAAATAGCCATTCTAGAGACCTTCAGTGTAATTCCAGCTCTGCTGAGAGGCAACCACCAGTGATGGTTGTCTGATCCCATTGCAATATAGGTGCATACACACACACACACACACACACACACACACACACACACACACACATTGGAGCTGGGAGGTGCGTGTAGGAACATCCTCAGCTACAAAGTGTTTGAGGCCAGCCTGGGCTACAACAGACTCATTTTTTTTTAAAAAAAAAAAAAAAGTAGGGGGCTGGAGAGATGGCTCAGAGGTTAAGAGCACTGATTGTTCTTCCAGAGGTCCTGAGTTCAATTCCCAGCAACCACATGGTGGCTCACAACCATCTACAATGAAATCTGGTGCCCTCTTCTGGCCTGCAGGCACACATGCAGACAGAACACTGTAAACAAAACAAATAAATAAATAAAAAAACTTAAAAAAAAAAGTGGCAAAAATCCATTTTGTGGAGGTGGAGAGAAGGCTCAGCAGTAAAGAGTTTATGCTGTTCTGGCAAAGGATCCAAGTTTAATTCCTAGCGCCCACATCAGTGGGTTCCTAAACGCCTGTACCTACAGCTCCAGGGGATCCAACACCTTCTCCTGGAGGTGTGAGTGCAGGCCCTGAACTCGCATGAACATATTTCCACTGAAAGATGAGCACACGTTAAATAAAAGCGTTCTTTTAAAGGTTCAGGGGCTGGCGAGACGACTCAGTGGTTAAAAGCTCCTGACGCTCTTGGACCCAGGTTGGTTTTCCAGGGTCCACCCGGTGGCCCATGACTTTCTGTAACTCCACTTCCAGGGCATCCAGCGCTCTCTTCTGACCACTGAGAACACCAGGCACAAGCATTCAGGGAAACACATGAAATAAAAATAAATGTGTCTTTTTAAAAAAGAAGTAGACAGTATGCATTAGACTTTTCTAGGTTTTGGGTGACTTGAAAAGCTGAAGTCACATTCAATTGGTATTTCAAAGAAAAGCAAGGGTCTAAAAACTCGGGCTTGTCACAGAAGTCCTGGTGACAGGGATGCCGCTGGGGAGAGGAGGAGGAAGATGTCAGTCACAGATGGTTGTGAGCCAACTACTTGGGTACCAAGAATTGAACTCTGGTACCTTCAAGAGCTATATCATAAGTACTCTCCATTGCCGAATCATCCCTCTGGCCACCGTGACTATTTCTAATGCAGGTTTCGTGACACTAACTATATTGTCATGGAAAACCATTATTGCCACCCACCTCCAGAGCTCCGTCCATCATGCAGCATGGAACTCTAACCGACGGAACAGTCACTTTCCTCTCCCCTCTCCTAGCCTGAGGCCGTCACCACCCCACTCTGTGGCTGTGTATTTAACAGCTCCAGCAGGCACAGGTAAACAGAATCATACCAGGTTGGCCTGCTCTGGATGGCCTAACTTCTCTGTTCATCCCTGTTGTGAGGAGTGTCGGGATTTCATTTATTCCTTCCTGTGGGTGAACGATGTGCTCAGGGTTACTGATAGTCACACAGCGGATGACCACATTAACAAGGCCGTGACTGAGTCTTCAAAAAAAAATATAAAGGTAGTCACAGACAGCACATGCCAATCCAGTGAGTTTGCTCTTGGTGAGCAGCGGCAAAAGCCTTCGACAAAGGTCTGGAATAGGTGAAGGAGAGGCTGGGAGGCTCAGGCCTGGTGTACAGGTGGGGTGCAGCTTATAGAGATGCCTGAACATTCACACTCAGCAGGGAAGCAAATGCTCCAGTGAACTACCAGCACAGCTCTCTGCAGCTGGGGATCTTAATCTCTGTCTTACAGGTGTTTACAGTGGCCCATGAATTTAAAAAAAAAACATATGTGATGGCAAAATATAGAACCTAAAATTACCCATTCTATGTCTTTGCCGTGTATGCTTCATTTAGTTCGTGCACACCGAGCATCCGGATCTACTGTCCTTCCCCACGGCTCTTCATTGCCTCAAATCTCCAGCTGTTGCGTCGGCTACCTTTCTCGTCCTGGTGACCAAACATTTGACAAGAAACGACTTTGTCTTAGTGCACAGTCTCATGGGAGAAGAAGGTGTGCACTCACCATGGTGCGGTCTCCTGACTATCACACCTAGCTAGAGCCTTGCTAACATCTTTGGGGATCGGTAAGCAGAGAGCTTGGCAGGAATCTGAGTCTGTTTATAACTCTCAAGTCCTGGTCCAATTTCTGCTAGGAAGACACCATATCCAAAAGTTCTATAACATCCCAAAACAGTACCATCAAAGTTGGGGACTGAATATCCATACACATGAGCCAGTGGGACACATTGACACTCAGCTCACAGTAAGTGATTAAATAGCAGCTCCACACTCCTCTGTCCCCATTTCCTGGGAAAGGCTTTCTGTCTTTACTGAGCACGATGTCTTTAGAGCTACCCGTTCTGTATGGTATGTTAGGATTTCCTTCATGTTTAAGGTAGAAGACAGCCATTGCACATGTAGTCTAAGAAGTCTACGGATCTGCTCCCACACCGTGTTAGCATTTATCCCTCAGGACAAATTGGGCTGTTTCTACATTTTGATCATTTTGACTAATCCTGCTATAAAAACTTAAATTATAGGTAATCATTTTCAATGGAAGATTTAAAACTACTCAGAACAAGGGCAATCAAAACCCAACAAAGACAAGTCAGAATCAAACCAAAGTGATCTCTGGCTGGTTAAGGACACAGAGCAGAAGGCTTCTAATTTTCCCTGTTCCCAAAGAGCTTTGTGTCTTAATAATTCCTCATGGGGCCCCTAGTCAAACATACAAATGCCCAACAACAACAACAAAAAAAAAAACCTTGAACATTTTATGTTCATTAAATGGATCCACAGAGCTTAGTGAGCTACAATAACTAATTAGCAGTTTGAAAAAAATACCGTTTAGTAAATTGAAAGGAGGAATAGTTTCATTTTGTTCTTAAAGAACCGCAGTTGTTTACTGACAGGGTGTGTGTGCCTGTTGGGTGTGTCATGGCTGCTGTCCTACGGGCAATGCCACCCTCCTATTTCCTGTTCCGTGTTGACTTCTGTCTGCTTCCTCCCCCCTTCACCGCAATCACAGTCACCACCAAAACCCAGATTGGTGAGCTGCGATGTCAACCAAAGGAAGGCAGTACAAGGTGCTGGAACAGCCGGCTTGAACCAACAGTGCGTGTGGGGACAGAGAGCTGCCAAGAGCTGCCGTGTCTCTTCTGATATGTACCAGTATTCCAAGACAGTCTTTGTGTTTCTTCCTGGATCCTGGGCCCTGTGGTACCCAGGTTGGGAACTGGAAATTGAAATCATTCAAATATTACCAAGACCTTATCTAGTGCCACAGATGCTGTGTGAGCCTTTCCGGAGCTGATTCTCTCACCAACCAGTCTCGACGTGCACCCCAGGTGTAGGGCTACTGCATGGTGTGCTGCCGTCTAGGAGCCCCTGCCAGAATCTGTGCCTTGCTGCTTGGACTGTCGATCTCCAAAACAGTTAGCTAAGGAAACCTCTTCACAGGTTTTATTATAGCGATGTAAAAACTGGCCTTTTGTTGCCCCGCTATGATCATGTTGCATCTCAACGTCTTACTACACCTAATACTCTCTCTGCCAGGTTACCATGATCCTTCTCCCTAACCAACTACAGTGTCTGCTGACCTGTTCATTCCAGTCCCCCATCCATGTTCTCTGTCTGCAGAATACTCTCCAGTTCTGTCAGTCTTCCTGCACCTTCCCCCAAACACCACCTGAAAACATAATTACAGTTGGATTTAGAAGTACAGGCTTCCTTCGGTATAACAAGACAAAACTTGATACTATTAAAATATCAGTGCACAAAAAGGAAGCAGAACAGTAAAGACCAAAGTAAATACAGAAAATGATGTAAATACACGGAGTCATAGTAATTAAAATAGACAAGCCAGGAGTCCTGAGAGAAGCCAGATGAGATGCTGGCAGTGTCAGGGCTGGTGCTGAGTTGCTCCTGGAAACCCACAAGCCCAGGCTGCTTCCCTACAAGTGAGATGTTGACACACCCCAAGAGGAAGAACCCCAACGTTAAAAAGCAAAGAGGTATGCTGCCACCCTGGTGGGAGGAATTTATGACTGCCTTTTGCAGTCTGCCACATCAGCTGCTTCCAGTAGATTTTGAGTGCTTTCTTTATCATCTGTCAAACACGTAATGTCCTCCGGGGGTCTTCTCTGTTCTCAAATCTGGCAAGGTTTCCTTCTTCCGAAAGACGGAATGGTGTTCCACTGGATGTGTCTATCATATTGTCTTTATACAACCATCTGGACATTGACTTCTGTAAGCCAATTCTTGTAAGTCAGGCTATTACCATGAACCCAAGAGTATAGATAGCATTTCACGATCCTGATTTCAATTCCTGATGTTAAGAGTAATAAGCCAGTCACAGAAGGACAGATACTGTATTCCTATTACACTTTCATGCAATATTTAAATAGTAAAACTCACAAAACCAAGAATAAGTTCATGCCTGGATGTAGTGATACACTGTAGCGACCCCAGCACTCAGGACCTGGAGAAGGAGAATTGCCCTGAATTTGATGGCAGCCTATGACACAGACTGGGTTTCAGGCAAGGATGAGCGGCGTGGTGAGACTGTCTCATGGGCAGAGAAAGAAATGGGAGTTTGTTACATGATTGTTATAAAGTTGCAGTTATGCAGGATAGTCCCTAAAGTTCTCACAACCCTAAACACCCTCCAGGCACACAGGCAAACTGGGAGGTGATGGATATGTCTGATACTTTGGTGGTGGTGATGGTTTCATGGGCAAACTCATTAGTTTATGTATGGCCATTATGTGCAATTTACCACTTATCATTTATGCCTGATCAATGATTCCTACAAGTTGTCCTCTGGTTTCAACAACCAAGCCATGATGTGTATATCGCCACATATACTACAATAGATAAGTCAACATAAAGGTAGAAGAACGCAGACCATGATCTGCTGCTGGAATGTTGCTGCTCCTAGGTCTGCCAAACAAAAAGAAACTTATGAATATAGTCATAAACCTAGGCAGAAGACATATTTATATTTATTTCTGTCCATACATCTCTAGGTATGTTAAGATGGACATTATTTTGAAATCTTTCATCTAATCTCTACTAAAGAGTTAATTACAGCCTTACTGACTTGGGGTTTCTATTGCTGTGAAGAGACACTATGGCCCTGGCAACTCTCATAAAGGAAAACATTTAATTGGGGTGGTTTACAATCTAGAGGTTTAGTCCATTCTCATCATGGCGGGACATGATAGCATTCAGCAGACATGGTGCTGGAGAAGGAACACAAGAGTTCTACATCTTGGTCCTTAGGCAACAGGAAGTGAACTGAGCCTACACTGAATGTAACTTGAGCATAGGAGACCTCAAAGCCTGTCTCCACAGTGACACACTTCCATCAACAAGGTCACACCTACTCCAATAAAACCGCACTTCCTAATAGTGCTACTCACTATGAACCTATGGGGCCAACTATATTCAAACGTTCACACTTACTCCCCAGCTCAATGTGTAATACAGTGAGATACATGGCTCTGCCACCCTCCAGATGTTGGCTCAGTTGTGTGTTTTTATCCCAGGATACACAGCATGCTTCCAAGTCATAAATCTACATTTCCATGGCATCATATCTGCATTCTGTTTTGTTGAATCATTTCTCTATTTTTTTTACCACCACCATTCTAGCTTGATGATTCTAAGGCACATATGTCTTCTTGGCAAGATGTCTTCTGCTATTTTGAAGTTGACTTAGCCATTTATAAACCATTATGATTTTTTTTAAAGATTTATTTATTTATTATGTATACAACATTCCTTCCATGTATGTTTGCATGCCAGAAGAGGGCACCAGATCTCATTATAGATGACTGTGAGCCACCGTGTGGTTGCTGGGAATTGAACTCGGGACCTCTGGAAGAGCAGTCAGTGCTCTTAACCTCTGAGCCATCTCTCCAGCCCTAAACCATTATTTTTTTTATACAAGTTAAATCAATGTGTCTTGTTTCTTAGTTCTGATAGGGATGATTAAAACTTCAGAACTGTTTTTAGAAAGAATTGACAAGTTTATAATGTGAAGATATTTTCCATGAACGTAGTATGTCTATCTAATTTGAGTTTCTTGCAATTCTTACAATTTTCTCTTTATAATTTGTTTGTAGTCTTCTTAAATTTAGAGTTAATTTATAAGTTATAACTTTCACCTTTTGTAAATACAATCTTGTTTTCTATTGTACTTTTAAAATATTTCTATTTTTTATAACTTTATTTTTATATGAGTTACAGACGGTTGTTGTAATGATTGTCCTGTCTCTTTAAGAGACAAGCCACGCCCACTCCCTCCCCCATCCGCTAAGGCAGACATGTCTTCCTTTCTGCTTGCAGCCTTAGTTTCTCTCTCTCTTTTTTGGCTCCCTCTCTGAGAGGCAGCTTCAGTCTCTCTCCTCTCTCTCTCTCTCTCTCTCTCTCTCTCTCTCTCTCTCTCTCTCTCTCTCTGCCTCTCTGTTCTTCTCCCCTTCTCCCTTCTCTTCCATAACTACTAAATAAATATCCAGCCTCACTCTGCATGGCCTGCCTGCGTCTGCCACATGGCTTGCTGCCTTCAGAAACCTGTGGCATGGTCTTACGCACAGTCCCTGCCTAGGACTAGCTGTTCTCAGGACCCCTTGCCCACTGCCTGCCACCGCTGGGGATCCTGCAGCAAGCTACTCAGGGATCTGCAGCAATTTTTATTAATCCATTACAGTTGTGAGCCAACCTGTGAGTATTGGGTATTGAACTCAGATCTTCTGGAAGAGCAACCAGTGCTCTTTCCACTATGCCTATTTCCAGCTCCCTTTCTCTTATTTCTAAAATTATGTTTATGTCTGGGCACCTGAGTGCAGTGCCAATGGAGGACAAAAGGGGCATCAGATCCCTGGAACCAGAGGTACAGGAGACGGTCCTCCACTTGATAATGGGTGCTGAGAACTAAACCTGGGTCCTCTAAAAGGGCAGTCTGTGCTCTTAACCACCCCGACCACTCCCAACCTCTCACTACACTTTTAAATTAGTTGTTGTTAGTACAGATTTGTACATGCAGAATTCCAAACTTGCTCTAATATGTGGCAACTTTAGTTTGTATTTCTCTTGAAATTTGGGTGCAGACAATGTTTTTTCTCTCGGTTGCCTTGATTTATCTCCTTAACTAGGACTAGTAGTATAGACTAGGATAGACAGTGAAGAACTCTATCTGTTCTATTTTTCTGTTCAGGATGATGGCTGTATGTTTGGGGATGTGTAATCATATTCAAAGGGAGGATGTTCCTTAGCCTTCAGTTCTATGTGAATTTTAAAGACAACCATGGATAGTTTTTTCGAAGACTCATTTTTATTGCCTCTCAAGAAAGTTGTTTTTCTTTAATCCATTAATGTGGTAAATTATATAAACAAGATATTAAATGAATCTTCTGTTTCTAAAGTGCAGTATTGGACTCAGTTAGCTAATGTTTTATTTATATAAATCTATGTCCATAATTGAGTAAGAACATCATTTTCCTACTTTGAATTTTCTTTAGCTGGTTCTTTTTTTTTTTTTGGTTTTTCGAGACAGGGTTTCCCTGTAGTTTTGGAGCCTGTCCTCTTTTAGACCAGGCTGGTCTCGAACTCACAGATATCTGCTTGTTTCTGCCTCCTAAGTGCTGGGATTAAAGGTGTGCGCCACTACCGCCCAGTTTGGTTTTTTAAAATGTACATTGTGGGGGACCAACCTCGACAAAAAATACCTCTTAGCAGGGTAGAGGCATGGGGATTTAGAAAATATTAGTAAAGAATATTAAGACATGAAATAAAATAATAAAACAGAGAAACATATAGGATAGTATCGGGAGGGAATTCCAGTGAGTAATGAAATTTGCCCACGTTTAATTTCCAACTGCTTAGAATACCCCTGACCCCAAAAGGTAGGAGTGAGACAAAAGACTGAGAGATACAATGAAATGAACAGACCAGTTGAAGGTGCAGGCTGCTGTGGCTAAACATTCTGTTTCAAGAACAAAGCAAGTCACACTCATACCCTAAACCAAAACATTCTCTAGGCAAACCATTCCCTGGGTGGAAGGGTGGAATCCAAAGTTATCTCCTTAAGGAAACTGGAACTTAGTTGAATCCTTAGACTTTTGTTTGAGAAGGGAACAGATCTACTTCTCTAGATCTGGAGTACAGGGTCTGGCTATTAGCCACACCTGTTGACAATAACCTTGAGAGGGAAGAACTCTCTCAAATTTGTCTAGGTGAGACCTTTGAGGTAGAAGCACAATAATCTTGAAGGAACTAGAGTTAAGTTCCAACTCTCTGACCTTTGGTCAGAAATAGGCTCATATTTTCTGGCCTCCACAGTATGTAATGTTTTGATTAATTGTTTGAGAACTTATATATGCTTACAATGTATTTTGATAATTTACCCTCCATTCCTCTCTCTAACCCCTCCTAACTTTGTGCCCTCTGGTTTTGTTTGTTTGTTTGTTTGTTTTGAGATAGAGTCTTACTACACAAACCCAGCTAACCTAGAACTCACTACACAGGCCAGAATGGCCTCTGACTCATTTGCCTCTGCATTCCAAGTGCTGGGATTAAAATGTCACTACTCTGTCTCCTTTCTCTCTCTGTCTTTCTGTCTCTGTCTCTCTGTAACTCACCACGTTCAGTCTGTGCTGCCCATATGAACATGGATGTAGAGGATATGGGGCTATTCACAGGAGCACAGCTGATTTACCACGGGCCATGCCCTTAACAAAAACTACTTGTTTCCCAAGTAGCCATCAAATATCATTAGGGGTGTGTGTGTGTGTGTGTGTGTGTGTGTGTGTGTGTGTGTGTGAGAGAGAGAGAGAGAGAGAGAGAGAGAGAGAGAGAGAGGAACCCCAACTCTGTGCTGTAGTGTTAACTGACTCTGGGGGTTCATGAATGCAGAAGTCCCATCACATCCAGAAGGTCTATTTCTCTTTGGTCCTCCCCAGCCTCTGGCTCTTACATCCTTCCTGTCCCTCTTCCTGGATGGTCCCTTAGGGGAAGGGAATGTGATGTAGTTATCCCACTCCGGTCGAGCACTCCACAGTTACTCTTCACTTTAACTAATGCTGAGTGTCTGCTCCAACTGTTGCCCAGTGCACAGCAAAGAAGCCTCTCTGATAAGGTCCGAGAGCTGTACTACCTGTGGGTATAGAGATAAAGATTTAGAGGGTGTTTCGATACTATGTCCAGTTAGCAAAATGTTATGTTCACCCCTGGGGCCTTAGAGCCTTCCAGCCTTGGGTTCTTAACTAGATTCTAGTCTAGTTCTAGGACAAGGCATGAGCTTCCCTTTGCAAAGCAGATCTTAAATCCTACCAGAAAGGGGTTGGTGACCCTCATATAACGCATGTGCCATTATCGCGTCCATGGGCACATGCCATGCTGGTCATGCAGGCAGTTCGTGGAGTTCACAGCTGGGTAAGACTGTTGGTTAGCAATCTGCATAAGCTGGTTTTCTAGTTTCTGTTTTGTTTTCTCAGTGCTGGGGATTAAACTCAGGTCCTAACACTTGCTGTATAAATGTTCTACAACTGATCTGCATTCCAGCCCTTTGGATTTGTACTTAGGGTTGTCTTACCATCAGAAAATACGTTGAGATTCTTTCTTGTTTGCTTTTGTGGAACAAGCTGAGGAAGTATGGATTTCATTAAAGATGGTTAGAGCTTGGAAAAATGATGAGTATCGTGGGGAAGGTTTATTTTATAACTTAATGACTGCGTATGTTTTCAATTGTTCTAGTTTGTTTTTGTACCAGCTTTGGGACTTTTGTCTTTCATATCAGCTTGTGCATTTCTTTTAGCTTTAAAATTTTGGAGTAGCTATTTATAATTTTAAAGCCTGTATTATTGGGTTTGGAGAGATGGCTCAAAGGTTTTAACCACTTTTAAGTGCTGGCTGCTCTTGCAGAGGACCAGGGTTCAGTTCCCAGCACTCACATAATGTCTCACAACCATCTATAACCCTAGTTCCAGGGGATCTGATGCTTCTTCTAGCTTCTGTAGGCACCAAGCTTGCTTGTGCTGCAAGACATACACGCAGGCAAACCATCCATATCCATACAATTATAATAATAACATTTTTAAAATGCCCATGTTGTGTGCTAATTTCCTCTTTTACTTCTATAGTTTTTATATTCTTCCATTTTATTCTCCTAATTAATCTTGTCACAGGCTTGTATTTATAAAAAGAGAAAACACCAGCTTCCCTGGAAGGCTGTGACTGTTTCTCAGATGTTTGCTTGCCCACTCGTTTATTCTTTTTAGTTCTCATTTCCGTTTATGCTTTGCCCGCTCTCATGCTTTACCCTTTATCACCAGCTCACGTGTTTCCCATCTCCTCTGCCTCCTGATGGACGTGTTTTAAAGCCTAGAGCCTTCCTGTACACTCGTGTGCCCAGCAGAGGTTGCTCCCTAAAGTTCCATTTGTTGCATTTCAACACTGAGTTTTGCTTGTGCTTTCCAAAGACGACTTAGTAGAAATTGTATCCTCCACTCAAGACGCGTGGGAAAACCTCTTCTCAAGGCCTGGTTTTACAGGGTGATGGCAGAGAACACAGCCTGTTACCTTGGGGCTAGTCCAGAATTTATGAAGCCCCACTGTGGCCTAAAGTGGTCAGCTTTTATGACCATTCCGTGTCATAAAAACAACATGCATTCTCTGTGTGTAAACAAATTCTCTTACAGTCTATTAATTTTAAAACACTGTTATTTATATGGTCCTCAAATTTTTAAGATTTCTGTTGGATAATTAAGATGTCAGAGCAGTTTATATAATAGCTGTGAAATGTATCAGTTGATAGTTTCTGAGTTCACTTTAGGTTTTTGCTATTTTGACACTAAAAGTTCTGCCCATGAGCGCTATGACCTAGTGTTTCTGAACATCCCCAGTCTAAGACAACAGCTATCAGCATGATCTGTGTTGACTGAGGATGTAGCCCTCAGAAACACGAATTTAGTACCTTGTGTACCTTCTGAATGGATTTGAAACTCCATCTTCGAAAATGCGCATGTCTCAAGATTGTAAAATGTAATATGAGGCTGGAACTCAGGCAGATTGATGTCAATGTACTGAAGTTATTTTTCTTCTTTGCCTATGACCTGACTCTTAGTTCCACCTACACCTCCCTTAATGACACAGTGACTTAAACACAGCCACTCAAAATTCACTGGGGTAGTGTACTCCAAATCTTATCTTTTGAAGTAGAGAATTATCCGTGGAGAGGCCTTGAAGTCTTACTGTTCTCCAATTCCTGATGGCGAACTCACCAATCGTCCTTGTTTTCCGAAGGTTAGCCCAGAGAACTTTTGTAAGGCAAGACATTTTGGAGGAGGGAGGAAACGCTGGCAGCCTGGGGAGGGAGGTGGAAATAGGAACAAGTCCAAGGACAGACATTGACCAAGAGAGCAGTTCTGGGGAAGCTGTGTCAGTTGAGACCACAGATGATGGGGCAGGGTTGGAGGGGGGAGGCATCAGGAAGATGCTGTGTGTCTGTGCGCAGAGTTGCGTGGGTGAGCAGTGTCCTAGCAAGCTTTCATTGTCAATGGACACAGCCTCGAGTCAGCTGAAAAGAGAATCTCAACTGAGAAATTGCCTAGATCAAATTGACCCCTTGGAGGTCTTTGGGGGAATTGTCTTCACTGTAATCAGTGGCCCAGCCCACTGTGGGTGGCACCACCTCTAGGAAGATGGCCCTGGGCTATATAGGAAAACTCAGGAAGGCCTAGCCATGATGGAACCAGCAAACAACACTCCTTCATGGTTTCTGCTTCAAGTTCTCCTTTGAGTTCTTGCCTCCTTCAGTGATGGACTGTGACCTGAAATGTAAGTCGCATTAACCCCTTGCTCCCCTGTCACTCTTGTTGAGAATGTGGGGAGATCCAAGAAGACAAACTTCACCTACAGGGCTTTGCCTTTAAAATCAGTACTAGCTTCACACAGCCACTTTGGTCTACATTGAATAACAGGAATATTTTCTATTATTCTTCATTGTTTCCTTTGAACGGAAAAAAATTCAACAAACTCTATGTTTCTGCTTTCTCTTCCTCTGTTTACTATCATTTCAGGAAAATATCTATGATGAAATTCCCTGGAGTTTCTGACCACAACGTCTTCATTGCTCAGACAATTGTAATGTGCCCTCTTCACTTCCCATCTTGAATTCTTGGTGTTTTGGACTCTTGGTATGAACTGCTTATTTTCACTGACTTTATCAGATATGTTACACCCTTAGTGACCCTCTAGTGGGGTAGTGGACTGTGTTATGTTATACTTTTTTGAATCTATTATGGTTGATTATAAAAAGCAATGCCCATGGCCACTATTGGTGGAGGTTGGCCTTTTGTGGACTTGAGGGTCCAGATGCTTGCTTCCCCTTGCTGTCCCAGGCATACTGTGTTCTTCACTAGAGTTCATGGACACTGTCTTTGAAATAATGTAGCATTTTATTTATATACCATTGTACAGGTAATTAAACTGTCTTGATCTCAGTGGATATTACACCAAAATTCCTGTCAACATCAACACATATCAGAACTTGAATCAGAATGGAGAAAGGAATTCCATGGCTCTGATTTCTAGAATGTAACTCTGCCCATGAGCTTCTATCAAGGTGAAAGAATGCAGATCAAACTGTCAAGAGAAATTCACCTCAGGGCTGTGGCCATAGATCCCCTTAGCAAAGGGTTGGCCCAACATGCTTGAACCTCCCATGGGCGAGGATGCTCTCTCTAACCCTCACCTCCTGCATCTCTGATAAACATAGTTTAGAATGAACTTGATATGGATTCTAGCTGGGCAGCTCCTTTAATTTAAACCAAGGTAAAAAAAAAAAGCCAGACTCATGGTGTGTGTGTGTGTGTGTGTGTGTGTGTGTGTGTGTGTATTCCAAGATAGGGTTTTTCTGTAGCTTTGAAGCCTGTCCTGGAACTAGCTCTTGTAGATCAAGCTGACCTCCTGCCTTTGCCTCCCAAGTGCTGGAATTAAAGGCGTACACCACCACTGCCTGGCTCAATTTCCTCTTTAATACCTTTTTTTTCTTTTCTCTTTCTTTTTCTTTTTCTTTTTCTTTTTTTTTTCTGGAGCCTGGAACTAGCTCTTGTAGACCAGGCTGGCTCGAACTCACAGAGATCCGCCTGCCTCTTCCTCCCGAGTGCTGGGATTAAAGGCGTGTGCCACCCCCCGGCTCATTTATATTCATATCTGTATAGATATTTATTGAACTTATTGGACCTATATGTGTTCTAGGCAGTGGAAATGGAACCTTGGACTTGTGTCATACATTTAGTGCACATTAATAAAGATTTTTTTTTTGTCACCAAAAGGTAATAAAGACAAAAAAACTCCCACAAAATAAACAAACAAGAAACAGACAAACAGAAACCGGAGGATAGTACAAAGACAGAGTGAAGAACGGACGAGAAGAGCGCAGGTGAAGTGAAGGTTTGAGACACTAAAGGCCAGGCTGAGGCTTCAGAGGCTCTGAAGTGGGTACCAGCCTGGAATGTTCTGAAGCAATGATGCTCAGCCTTCAACAGACCAGAGCAACCTTGGAGACTGTGATTGCTTGAGTATGAAATAACCCTGTTTCTGCGTCTGAGCGTTTGGTCCCCAGCTGCTGGCCCTAGTTAGGAGGTAGAAGCTGATACTGTAGTCTCGCTAGCAGAAGTGAGTCCCCGGGAGCAGGCCTTGAAGGTGATATCTACTTCTGGGTTGTGGTCCATAAACCAAATAAGTTTCTGTTTCCTGATTTCCCAACGCGTGAAAAAGTTGCGCAGCAAGCCCCCACCTCCGTGGCACCTCCGTGGGTGAGCTGCCCCCAACACTGAGTCCTTCCTCCCATAACGGATTGACAGTCTTTGAAGCTCTTAGCCAAAAGAAATCCTTCTTCCCTTGTTCCTGCCAGGTCTTCAGTCACTCACAAGAAAAGTAATTAACACAGGGACAAATGACAGAGCTTTTCCTGGAAAGTTAACTCACTATTGGCTAGAGCGCTTGGCGTTGGGCTAGCTATCGAAGACCTGGCACTGGTGATTTAGCGAATTCCTCTTAGCCAGTCTTAAACACCCGTCTGTAAGTCTGAGTCAGTATCTCCCATTGAGTACTTATTCAGCTAAGGCTAGGTCAGACATAGCAAGCGTCTATGCAGTTGGGGTCAGCCTGCTGGGTGTACTGGTAAATTCCTCAGTCTCCCTAATTCTCATCTGTCTGTCTGTCTGTCTGTCTGTCTGTCTGTCTCTCTCGCGTGCGCTGTGTCTCTGTGTGTGTGTGTTGCACTTACCACAGCATGCATATCGAGGTAAGAACACCACTTGTGGGAGAGGGTCTCTCTTTCCACAATGTGGATTCTGGGGTTTGAACTTAGGTTGTCTTACCAGCCCACTCTCACTCTTTATTACCCCAGTACAGAGAGATGGTGATTTTCCCCAGCATCACAAAAACTGAACTCGGGGTTTTTGACTGCTTTTTACTTCTTCCTGCTGCTTTTTTTGCGGGGGTCCTGGTGACTGTCAATGAACATTAATTAATCATCAAGGAGGATCCCTATGGACAATTGGTTACAAATCTGCCTTTATCCTCTTCTCTTATTATTACGTGGCTTTGGTTATTCTTATTTTTCTGATGAACCTGTCACCAAAGTATTTCCATAGGTGCAATAGTCTTTCTAGGCCATAGGCTCAGAGTTAAACACAAGAGTTTTTTCTTTTTTTTAAAATTCATTTATTTTATACACATTGGTGTTTTTTGCCTTCATATATATCTGTGTGAGGGTGTTGGGTCCTGTGGAACTGGAATCACAAACAGTTGTGAGCTGCCATGTGGGTTCTGGGAATTGAATCCTGGTCCTCTGGAAGAGCAGTCAGTGCTCTTAACCGCTGAGCCATCTCTCCAGCCCCCAAGAGTTTTTTCTATTAGGGACTCAGAAATCATAGTAGCCACAAAGGACCACATTCTTAGATGCTTAAAAGTTATTTGCTTCCTGCTGGGCGGTGGTGGCACACGCCTTTAATCCCAGTACTCGGGAGGCAGAGACCAGTGATCTCAGTGAGTTCCAGGCCAGCATGGTCTACAAGAGTTAGTTCCAGGACAGGCTCCAAAGCTACAAGAAGCCCTGTCTCAAAAAAAAAAAAAAAAAAGAAAAGAAAAGAAAAGAAAAAAGATGTTTGCTTCCAAAACCCAAGGCAGTGTCTCCTCAGACTAGAAAAGCATAACAGAGAATTTCAGGAACCATCAAAATGCCCAAGTCACAGGCTAGTTCAGGGTTTAAAATACGTATCTCATTATTGATATGATCTGTTTTTAACAAAATGTAGCTGTCTGCTTTTACTCATTTTTACTTTTCCACATTATGCCAGAGCGTTTAATGCAGCTTGTAAATCAACAGTTTACAAAAACAAAAAGTAGCATACTCCCTTTCCCTCTCAGAGTCATTCTTTAAACATTATGTTACTTCCTGTTCTTCAGCCCAGGACTGGGGAGAGCGGGCTTTGCTGTCTCCATTTTAGTGAGGGAGCGGAGATGTGGACACCCTACTTTGTCCAAGGAGTTTTCTTAAATGTTTATTTTATTTGATCGCCCCCCCCCCCGCACTACAAGAAGGACTATATGTAAGCCCACGAGTCTAGGAGAGCTTCAATAAAGTTTATTTGTAGTGACCTTTTACCAGCTCTGCCCATTTGGCTAGGGGTGTGACATAACCTGGAATTCAGGGTTAGGGACGCCAGCCAGGGCTTCTCAGCACTAAGTGCACTTGACACCGGGCCCGCGAGAATCACCCGGCCTACACGCAGGGGCTCGAACCGCAAAATATTAATCCTGTGGAGTTGTTCAGGGGACACCATCAAGGAGCCCAGAGATAAAAAACTGAGCTCTTTCTGGGCGTCGGGGAAGTGGCGTTCGGGAAGGGTCTGGAAGTTCTTCCTGCTCAGGGACCCCAACAGCACTGCTTGGACAGGGGGACCGCTTTGATCCGCCCAGACTGCCGCAGCTAAGGCTGTGTGGGGGGCGTGTGCGCGGTTTGCTGGGACGAGAAGATGAGAGCCACAGGTGAACCCCTGCCCTCCAGGCCCCGCCCTCAGCACTAAGCACCGCCCCGCGACTCTGCCCCAGCAGGCTCCGCCCTGTAGGTATTTTTACTTCCACGCCCCCTCCAGCAGGCCCCGCCCTTTCCGTCATTCTCCACCCTAAGACCGCCCCTTCCACCGGCTTTCCCACTCAGGCTCCGGCTTTTCCTCCAGTCCCGCCCCTTCCTTGCCGCCAGCGCTTCCGGTCGCGTGGGTTTTGGGGAGCGTGCTGGTGCCTAGAGCCGGCGGTTTGGGCCATGGGGGTCCCCAAGAGGAAGGCGTCCCCCGCGGCCAGAGGCAAGCGAGCACGTGTGGAGGAGTTCACGGGCGTGCAATTCAAGACCCAGCTGAGGGACGCGCAGGGCCCAGGGCATGGTGAGTGAGGCCGGCGTGGGGACAGTCCGCCACAGTCCTCTCACGGTTCTGGGGGACACGGGGGTTCCGGTGACCGCGCGTCCGTGCTATGCGGCCACACCCCGGGCAGCCTTCCAAACCTGCCGACCGGGATGGTCAGGAAAGCAGAGGAAGGGATGTCGTTCACATGCGAGCGTCAGCCCGGAGCAGTTGAGCCGGAGAGCTTTCTCACCCTGGACTGTCGGTAGCCGGCCCCTTAGACACCCCTAACCCCCTGCCAGCCCGGAGAACGACCGGGGGGGGGGGGGTGTCACGTGTGACAAGTCCCGTAAGGACCTCCAGCTCCTTGTCAAGTGACTAGTGACTGAGATGGACCAGATTCTGTAACTTGTTCTCACTTGGTGAAGAGTGTGACCACACTTCACAGCTTTTTATAAATTGTTTCACGTTGGTTATGAGGGAAACCAGAGTTGAGCATGTTGTGCTGTTTGGACATGAACGCTGTGGTAAAATAAGCTAATGAAATATTTCTCTCAGGTTAACTAAACTAGGTAAATATAAATAATCTTTCATAGGGCTTGGTGGCGCAGGCCTTTAATTCAGCACTTTGGAGAGGGAGGCAGAGGCACCCGATTCTCTGTGAGTTCGAGGCTTGCCTGATCTGCCTAAGAAGTTCCAAACCAAGTACACCTGATTTCCTCCGTTAGGAGTGCTAGTAGGTCAGGAACAGATTTGGAACTTGGTACAAGTGACATCCAGGCAGGGAGCTGCTGCTGACATCCTGAAGAATAGTAAGCTGTCTGTGTTCTGAACTGCTGTGGGCTGACTGACAGCCTAGGGACTCAGGAAGCACTGTCCAGAGAGACTGTTTCAAAAAGGATTCTCAACTAATTTTTTCTTACAGTTTTTATTTCTAAACTCTTGGTGCCCACCCTTGATAGTTTGCTTGGGAGCTGATGCCTTTTTCAGCACAGACTCCAGCCTTCCACCTTTGCATTGGCCACACATTAGCAGCTGTTATTTGTGAGGTAGAGATTAAATGGGTGAACAAAACTCTGACCCGGGGCTTGCCATTGTGGATAAAACCGGTATTGGTAAAGTCACGCAATCGCAAGTCTTCCAGAGTAGACAGCCATGCGTTGTGTCCAAGGTGCCTGGGACCTTCATCTGTGAGATCGAAGGCCTCCCCCAGGAAGTAGGTTTTCAAGATTGTAGAACCGTGTAGGAGTCTTTCTGGCAGGAGCAAAGAGCAAGCTTGGTTACTCAAAAGCCTATGTCTGCATCTCAGGGTCTGACTAGAGAGCAGCATGCCATCTGAGCAGGTGTCAAGGGAGAGCTAGCATGACAGGCGGTGGGCAGTGTGAAGGAATTGGAAGATGTGGCAACATTGACGTCTAGGTGAATGTGGGAATGTGTAGGTTTTTGTTTGAATCTAGTTTCAGATTTTCCCCCTCTCCCTCCCTATTGGTACTTGTTGACTTCCTGTGCTAGAAATGCTGCCAAGGATAGGATTGGTGGGTGGATGTCAGGGATTTTTCCTTTATGCTCTCTTCGTGCAGTGGAGGGGAGCTTTGGGGTCCTATTGGCAGAGGGTGCTCATTGGACCGGGGTCAGGACTAAAGTGATGATCAGTGAGTCAGGATCTAGAGCAAGAAAGGGTCTGCTTACGTCTGGTTCTCTTAAAGATGCTTGCCCTTCCCTGGTGATGGAGAAGGCCTTGCTGTGATGCTGGCCCTTCCCTGGTGATGGAGAAGGCCACGCTGTGATGCTGGCCCTTCCCTGGTGGTGGAGAAGGCCACGCTGTGATGCCCTGGTGGTGGTGGAGAAGGCCATGCTGTGATGCTGGCCCTGCCTGGTGGTGGAGAAGGCCTCACTGTGATGCTGGCCCTTCCCTGGTAGTGGAGAAGGCCACGCTGTGATGCTGGCCCTTCCCTGGTGGTGAAGAAGGCCTTGCTGTGATGCTGGCTCTTCCCTGGTGGTGGAGAAGGCCACGCTGTGATGCTGGCCCTTCCCTGGTGGTGGAGAAGGCCATGCTGTGATGCTGGCCCTTCCCTGGTGGTGGAGAAGGCCGCACTGTGAATACGAGTGTACTAAAGGTTAAATGTTCCTCCCAGATCCCTCCTTGTGCCCGGTCCATCCGTTCACTTGGCGGTCCTCCTGGGTGTCTCTGGAGCGTCCTCCGTGGTCTTTAGTCTCTGTTGTGCTTATGGCCAGAGCTGCCCAGGCTTGGGCTCTTTCCATAACTCCCATTCCACAAGCAGCATGAGGTGATCTCTGAAAGCCGTTGCTCTGTGTCGCTCCTCTCATGGCGTCTTTTGATGCGATCCTACTGCACTAGGTTAATAACCAAAGCTTTTGCTGCTATTCCATCTCGCCTGCCTGCTTGTCTTCATCTCAGGCCGTCTTTCCCACTCGCCCAACCCCAGTCCCACTGTGCCTGCCCTCACTTTGTGCCCCCAGCTCACCCTTTCATTATCAGGCAGCAGCAGGTGCCACCTTCCTAGCCCTTGGTCAGAATCACACTCTGCAGTTATAAGCTCTCGGCAGCCTTGCTCCTGCTTGTCTTCATAGCACTCACTCTGTAATACATGTCTGCTTAAGGGAATGGTAGGGCCATAATAGCAGCTACCCATGGAATGAATATTGGTCTCATGCAGTCTACCTTGTACCACCTTGGTGGAGGCCATTTGCGGTTCGGTGACCAGCTCATCCCAGGTCTGGTATAGTAAGTGCTCAGTGTACAATGAGTGGAAGGATGGGTGTGAGCTGGCAGGTGTAATAGACAGCAGTTCCCACCCCAGAATACCCTGCTCTTCTTGGAGTTTGAGTTTGGCAAGGGTTTCTATAAGAAGGTGTTAGAAGTGCTCTCCCTGCAACGGCAGCCCTTGGACTCCGTGCTGTCTGGAAGAGGAGTCGGTATTGTGAGTGAGTGAGTGGCTCTAGGACCTGCGAGTACAGCCGCCAGGATACGGGACACCTCCGTGACAATGTCATGGCCCTTGCTTGTTTCCTCCCTGGTCTGCCGCAGGTGCCTAGGGCTTGTTTCCTCCCTGGTCTGCCGCAGGTGCCTAGGGCAGCAGCACTGCTTAGACAGAGCGCTTGGAAAGGTTTGAGCTGGGAGGATTGCTGACGGGGAAAACGCTGCACTTGTGAGGTCGGAGCAGGCCTTGTGAGGTTAGCAGAGACCTGGATGTGAGCAGACGTCACCTCAGTGCTGCTGGCTTCGAAGGGTGCACTTTGTACTGTATGTGAACCAGAATTAGCCCCTTTATACTTTATAAGCTCTGTTAGGTATGTCCCTTATCCCTACTCATTTCATAGATGAGGTACTCAAAACTCAGGGTTCAGTGACTTGCCCATCACCGTGAAGCTAATAGGTTGCCACTCTAGGATGTAGGTCCAGGTGTTTGGGTCAAATTTAGGTTTTTGCCTGCTATGTTCTCACCTGGTATTCTTGTGGTATAAGGCCTTGCTCCTTGATCCTCACACCTGACCGGATGTTACAGAATGGCTTGAATCAGCCACATAGAACTGCTGTTCGAGAAGGAAGATGTGGTTGTCTCTATGCAGCTTATGACCCTCACCTGCAGACCCAAGTCCTCTTCTAAGGCTAGAGCCGTGGTTGCGGCCTGAGTTTGCTCACCACCGGCTTCATTCCTATGTTGCCCTCTTTGAGTGTTTTTATGATGTTCACCTGGGTTCATCTGTGAGGGGCTACCATAACCAAATACTGCATGCTAGATGCTGAACAACGTTTATGTTCTTGCATTTCTGAATAGAAAGAACTCAGAATCATGTGCATGAAGGCTCTTTCTGGATTGCACAGAATGGTCTCTCTCCATGTCCTCATATGACCTCATCTCTTCAAGGAGGATCTCTCTGGTGCCTCCTTCTTAGCATTAGGATGCCAGTCCTATAGGATTGGGGCATCAACCTGATGACCCCAGTCATCCTTGTTTCTTGGGAGCCCTGTCCTCAGATAGTCTTGTAGGAGTTACAGCCTTAACCTGACCCTTCAGTTCAGTGGGTTCTCTGCCTCTTCAGGTACGTTAGGTGTGGGAATCGCAGAACAAGGAAAGTGTGGTTTAGTAGGGGCTGTGAGGGTTTCTGAAGAGATGTCTCATTGGCCTCTTATCTCTTTCTTCAGCTTTGGAAGCCTTTGTCTCTGCTGCCAAGCAGCTACCACAGGAAACCACGTGTGATGTTGTTGAGGGCTACATCAAGATTTCCATGGAGTGTGCAGAGATTTTCCAGCTCCTAAGTGGAGAGAAGCGGCCTGAGAGTGAAGTAAGTGCTTCTTACCTGTGTGATGAAGAGAGGCCGGCGTGTGTGGCACAGAGCTTGGCAGTGTGATAGCAGCTGCTTTAGAAGTGAGCTCTAGTCCCAGCGCTTTGCCTCTGTGGCCTTTGAAATCGTTTTAATGGGAAAGAGCAGCTTTTCTTTAATAGTTTATAAGGAATGTCGTAAGTCAAGGTGACAGTTTGTTAAAAATATTTATTCATTTATTTTTATGTCTATGAGTGCTTTGCCTGTATGTATGTATGTATGTATGTATGTGTACCCGTTGCATGCTTAGTGCCACAGGGGCCAGAAAAGGGCGTTTGATCTTTGGGAACTAGAGTGCAGACAATTGTGAGCTGTCATTTACGTGCTGGAAACTGAACCCAGATCTTCTGCAAGAACAGCCAGTGCATTCAACTGCTGAGCCGTCTCTCCAGCCCTAGGGTTATAGGTTCTCAGAGTGCACTTGGTTTGCTTTAGCGATAAGCCCTGCTATACTCAGAACACGTGTGGAATTGATTGGTTTTACAGAGGTTGGAAATTGGAACTATTTTTGAGCTTGTTGATCTCAGGCCTCTTGTTGTAAATCTAGAGAACTGAATGTCCTCAGAGCGGTGAGCTTCAGTCTCAATAGAGTTTTGTCCTTTGCTTTCATCTTGTGCTTGTGAAGCTTTAAGCAGCCTCTTGTCTGTTTCTGGTTCAGAAACAGACGGTGGCTGAGGCTGGTAAACTCTGGTCCACTTCCCTGTTGTTTAGGCTCAGGATCTGGGGAAGGCCTAACTTTGTAATTTGGTAAGACAAGAATGAAATGATCAATAATGTTCACTTATGCCTTTGTAGGTGCAGCTAATATTTCAGGTTTTTGAGGCCATATTACTGAGGACAGCCAGTGATCTTGCGCATTTCCATGTGGTGGGTACCAACATCGTGAAGAAGCTGCTGAACAACCACATGAAGCTCCTGTGTGAATCCCTCTATGCCTCTGGTTACAGGTGGGTGCCTGCCTGGGTGGCCAGACACCAGCCTTTGTGTATGCTGTTACTTAGACTTTAGGGACTGTGTCTTTACCAGCCCCCCCCCCCCCTTCACCAGTGACTAGCAGGGACCGTTGCTGACTCGTCACATCAAGTGTCCTTTCTGCTCTAGCCACCTTGTAACATCCTTCACTGCCCTGGGGCTCAGACATGCCTGTCTTGCCTAGATGGTTCTTCTCTCGGGTGGTCATGGGCTCTGTGTTCCGCAGCACTTTGCAGAGGCGAAGTCTGTGTGGTCTTAGGTCAGTAACAGTCCCGTCAGTCTTTTCTGTCTCCATGTCCCACTTTAGTGTCTGCATGTAGACAAATATCTGTGCAGCTGACACAGGGGTCCACATCTGTGCACTGTCTTCTTCCCCTAAGTATGTATATGGAGGATCATAGCCTCTTACTTTTCCAGTGTCTAGAGCATCACCTTGTGTGGAGCCACCACTTCTGGCAAGCTCACTTTTGGAGATACCTCTTTGAAGTGATCCTTTGTGTCTCCAAAACTCAGTGACTTATATTAAGGCTTATACCTTAATCCCAGCACTTAAGAAGCAGAGGCAAGCAGATCTCTGTGAGTTCAAGACCAACCTAGTCTCTACATAGTGAGTTCCCCTTCAGTCAAAGCTACATATATAGTGAAACTGTCTCAAATAATAACAATTTTTTTCTTGTCTTTGTATTAGAATCTTTCCTTGGCTTTTAAATTCCTTTTAAAGTTTTGTTGTACTTAAAAACTATGAACGAAAAGAACATTTGTGTTTCCTTTTTCCCGGTTTTGGGTAGCAAATCTAAGCCAGGTGTGTACTGGGCTTCCTGATAGTGCTTGCCTCTCCTCCTCACACTTGGTTTCCTGTCCCTGTGCAGGTTGGCTCGAGCCTGCCTAGATCTGATGGCTGCCATGGTGACCCAGGGTCCTGAAGCTGCCAGGGATGTGTGCAGCTGTTTTGATTTGAATAAAAAAGCCTTGTATATCCTGGTGACCAAGAGAGATTCAAAGGTGAGAATCTCCCAGTGTTGTACTTGTCCACAATTCCCTTCCCTTGGTCTCTACACCTGCCAAAGACCATGCCTTTGAGTAGGGCAGCAGCCTTTCCCCACCCGGCTTCAAAGAGAGGCCTCAACAGAGCCTGAACAATTGGGACATCCAGGAAGATATAGGCCTTGCTAAGGAGGCGAGGTGGGCTCTGGGCTCAGAGAAGAGTTTGTAAGCACCCTCTCCTCTGAATTTCTTGAAGAGCCTTGCTCTGCCCTAGCTGGGGTTGTCCAGCTCCCAGGCCTCTTGTCTTCTGTCCACTTTAGAGAAATCCTTTAGAATTCAGCCCAGAGGACTCCTGGGCTTTGTGGTACGCTTATAATGGGTAGAGGCTGGATGTGCCTGTAGTAAGGATTTGCGGGCAGGCCTGCTTTTCGCCTCACCCGGCTCCCGCACGGCTAGCTTAGTCCCAGAAATAACAACACACAAATTGTATTCATTTAAGCACTGCCTGGCCCATTATCTCTAGAGAGTTAGTTACTGACTAACTCTCATATCTTGATATTAACCCATTTCTAATAATCTCGTGGTAGCACCACGAGGTGTGGCTTACCGGGAAAGATTCAGCATGTCTGACCTGATGGCTGGCTCCATGGCGTTTGGCTCATAGCCCTCTTCCAAGCATTTTGTTCTGTTTACTCCGCCTACCTAATTTTCTGTCCTATCAAGGGGCCAAGGCAGTCTCTTTATTGACCAATGAAAATAACACAATAGACAGATAACCCTTCTCCATCATGTGCCAGTGAGAATGAGGGCAGGAATGCTCAGTTTTCAGGAGCACTGCGAGAGTTTAGTGGTAGCTCTAGAGGCGTCGCGTGGGTTTGACAGAGCTCTGGGGAAGGAAACCCAAGACCAAATCTAAGTTCCCAGCACAGAGGCCAGCTGCAGGTCTTGGTAGCGCCTGTTCATGCTTGCCAGATTGGCTCCTAATGGTGCCCAGTGGTGTGCATGGCCTAGGCCCAAGTGCTCCCCTCCTCCCGAAAACAGAGCACAGTGAACACATACCACCCCATTTGTTGAGGTGGAGTACTATGTTACTCTGTATTTCCTGTGTAATGGTATGCTAGCTAGTTGTCCCAGTATGCCTGGGGATTAAATTTCATAATTGTTAAAAAGTAAACTGAAGGGTTAATAATGGTGCCAGGTGACTCTGATGGCTCTAGGAGACTAGCCTGGTGGTGAGGGAAGAAAGTCCGGGTCTTAGTGCCTCGTAGGCACTGTGCTTTATTAGCATGTCGACAGAGTCCCATCAGTGGGTAAGGGTTTTGGACATGAAATGCGTCTATAATGAAAAGAGTGTTTGCTGTTTACACAGTTAAGGCAAATGTTGAAGTTCTTTGGTCTTATCTGGCAGTAGGCCTAGCAGTGAGTATCTATCAGATAATCTATTCTCCCTCTCCCCCTGATTTAGTTATCCAAGCTGTCTAAGTAAAGTAGACTAGTGTAGAGGGGCCACCCAGACAGCCTGGATGATGGAAAAGCTCAGCTCGGGCTTCCCCTCCCAAACCCTGGCTGCAGCAGCTGGTCCACCTCCGGCTCTCAGGGTGGGCTATTTTACCTCTAGGACCTGTAAAATGGAAGCTGTCACATTTATTGTCACAATTCTTATACTGAATTGTGTGGTCTGCATAGGCTACCTTAGGGGCTTTGTATATGTGGTCAGTGACTCCGTACATCAAGGTTTTGTTTTTGTTTTTTTTTTTTTTAAAAGACACCAGGGGCTTTAAAAATAGAGCAGCACAAGGAAGCCTGTGTCCCAGCCTTAGCTGGTGCCAGCGCCTTTGCCCACTTAGCACCGCACCTTGTCAGTTGACTTTTATAGCAAATTGCAGACATGAATCATATCTCAGTATAAATATTTCAGCATGCACTCTTAGCAGAAAAATGTCTGTTTGAAAACAAAGCCACAATGCCATTATGGCACTGCCACCATTAATAATTTCTCACCATGAACACCCAGTTTGGTCTTCCTCGCTTAAAGAACTTTTTATACTTTTTATACCAGTTCCAACTGGTTCCAAACAAGATCCATTTGTTTGTTGTATTTGGCTGGTAGGTTTGTTGAGCGTCTTTAAATACCTCAAACACCTGACTTTCCCCTTCTTTATCTGTGGTTGGAGATGGAGAGTCATTCTGGTTTGTAAGGTGTATTTCAGTGTTCATGAAGAAACAGGTCAGGGCCCTGTTTACCCAGCCAGTGAGAGCATTGGTAAAGCCTGTGCTAGGGAGTGGCTTTGCCAGTGTTTCAGTCTATTTTAGAAAGTGTTTCAGAACAAGCGTAGAGAATGTCAGGATGTTTCCTTTCTGGGGTGACAGCCCTGTGAGGTCATGGGGTGGGAACGAGGAGTAGGCATGGGCTGTCTTTCCGTGAGAATGGGATACCTTGGAAGGATCGGTGGAAATGGAGGCCTGGCAGTGGCCAGCCTGGGGAGGTGGACATCCTTGTCTCTGAGATTTGTCAGGCTAGTTTTTCTACAGTGTAGGATTTGAGGTTAGTTGTCGTATAGGATGGGAACCAACAGGCGGTAACCAGATTCTTTTCATTTAGAAATTCTTTGTTGGAGGAACCACAGGAAGATCTAGTCTAACTCTGCTTGTATCCACAGTCTAGAAAAATCTCAAGTGACAATAAACTGGGACTAGGGATCCCAGGGCCCTGACTCTCAGTGCTTCAGTGGATGCTGCTGCTAATACTGCTGCTGCTGATGTTGATGTGGATGCTGATGCTCTCCTAACTCATTCGCACAGTGTGTGTGCTCCCCTTGGCTGGTGGTGAGCGCTGGATGAGATGACAGTGATTCAGTGTTTGCCATAGTGCTTGGCATGCGTGGAGCAGGTGCTCAGTAAACATTGTCATTGTCCTCACCACCATCACAATGACTGCTACCACCTCTTCTGTTGCTGCCAAGTTGGCCAGGAGGGTCTGGAAGGCAGGGATGCTGACTTCTTGTCTTAATATTTCCTGGCAATGCATTAAGGCACCTTGGAATAATTTGGGACTGAAACAGTTTTCAGTTTAAGTGGTGGAGGCTCTCGGTACACATTCAGTGCTGGAGCAGCTGTGGAGACCTGTGCCTTCTCTTCTTGTGTTGAGACATGAATGTATCTTAACAACACTGTGGGAGGGAAGCTGATCACATCCTACAAGTAAACAGAAAATAGAGACAAAATAGGTCCAGCCTGCCACACTCAGGAAAACCTGCAGCCTTCGGTCCTCAAGGGTATGGAAGGTCGATACCTCCTGTCTTGTGTGTGTGTGTTGCCCTCAGCCTGCTCACTGACTTCCTGGGAGCCTTTTGTGGCTGTTCTGTCCTCACTGTCTTGTCTTTGTGTGCTGCCTCCCTGGGTCATGCTGATGCCTGTGGGCTGTATCCTGGGCCGTCCGTGGGTTTTTAACATGAAGCATCTGTGCTTTAGTTTTTACTGTGATTTAGTAACTTATTTACAATATTTAATAAAAACCAGATAGCACCACATTGGCTTTTCATCAAAAGCAGCACCATGTCTCCATTATCTCTGGCTTTTCTAAAAACACAATAGATTATTTTCATTAGCAAACAAGAGGGAATGGATCCCAGCAGGCCTAAGGATCTTTGGCCCTATCCTAGAGTGAACTAAAGAAATGTATGTCATAAGTCAGGGAAGGGGCACAATTGTTTTCAGCCATACTTTTGTATAGAAAATAGGACTCTAAAAAGAGGAAAAAGCAGAGAAGACTTAAGGGGTTGGGGAAATGCAAAGAAAATTAACTTCCCATAAAGAATGACGAGACCACAAAGCTGGCGATACTAATTTGGAAGGTGAATGTGCCTCTGTGTTCCTGTCTCTAATGGCTGCCTGTGACATGAGTCTCCTTTGTCCTCCAGGGAGTGCATGACGTCCGGCTGGCCTACATCCAGTTCGCCCTCTCCTTCCTAATTGCGGGTGATGACAACACTATCGGGCAAGTGCTTGAACTAAAAGGTGGGAGTTCCTCTCTGTCCTTTGGAAAGCCTGGAGTTCAGAAAAGCCTACTGCAAATGGTTTCTGCCAAAAGAATCTGCAGCCTTGGTAGCTGCGGTCTGCACTGCAGAGCTCAGAGGTCGTGTTTGGGGGCAAGGCTTTGAGCAGTTGTGTGTTGATAGCACTGGTTGGTGGCCTTTGAGGCTGTCACAGTGCTGGGCACAAGCTGGGGCAGGTGAGGAGAGGATGCCCAGAACCATGGCCTGGTTGCCTGACCTCCTTAGCACCGCAGCTTTAACATCCTGTATTTGTCTGTTTTTCTGTGTATGGGTGTGTGTATGTACACACCTGTGTGTGTCCACACCACATGCATGTGCTACCTGCAGAGGACAGAGGAAGGCGTCAGATGTCCCGGATCTGGAGTTAGAATCAGTTTTAATCTGCTAATGTCGGTGCTGGGAATCAAACCTGGGTCCTCTGGAGGAGCAGCTTGTGTTCTTAACCACTCAGCCATCTCTCCACTCCCAGTAATTGCATTTTTTTTTGATTTTTTTTTTTTTTTTGAGACAGGGTTTCTCTGTAGCTTTGGAGCCTGTCCTGGAACTCGCTCTTGTAGACCAGGCTGGCCTCGAACTCACAGAGATCCGCCTGCCTCTGCCTCCCAAGTGCTGGGATTAAAAGCGGTTGGGATATAGCTCAGTGGTATAGCACTTCCTTAGCATGTACAAGAAGTTTGATTCCCTGCATCATCATAAGTAACATAGATAGATAAATTTAATTGCCTTAATGACTGCTCCCCATGCTATCAGAATATCAGGGCACCAGGGAACTCCAGTTTGACCACCTTCTGATGACTGCTTCCTTTGTGCAGCCTTGTTAGAGTTTATTTGGAACATTAGTGTCTTACTAAGCATTTCAGAAGGATAGTGACTGCCCTGGGGTAGCACATGGCAGTTGCTCAGTCAGAGTTCTACAGTCACACCTCATGTCCTGGCAGAACACTGGGCTGAGGCCTTGGAAGAGTCCTCAGTGTGTTACAGCCTAAGTGTTTGGTGACCAGTCCTTCTGTCTCCCCAGGACAGGGATCTGAGCTTCACGCAGCAGGTGAGGGTAAGAGTGGAGGCAGGACTGTATGTAGTTAGCCTGGGCTGTGTGGTGGCTCTGCTGCTCTTGTGGCAGAGCATTATGGGAGGAGATCTACAAATTTGCTTAGGGTCTGCAGTAATGTCTTTCCTTGCTGGTGTGGCAGAGTACCCAGCAGAAGCAGCTGAAGGACGGAGGGGTTTGTTCTGGCTTGTGTTTGGGGGGAACAATCTTTCGTGGCAGGGAAGGCATGGTGGCAGGAGCATAAGGCAGCTGGTGACAGTGAATCCATGGCCAGGAAGCAGAGAGAGAGGAATGCTGGTACTCAGCTCACCTTCTCCTTTTTATTTAGTCAGGGAACCTAGCCTATGTTGTTGACAAACAGGGCGGTCTTCCCTCTTGAATTATACTTCTGGAAGCGCCTTCCTAGATGTGCACAAGGTTTGTTTCCATGGCAATTTGAAATCTAGTCAGGGTGACAGTGAGAATTGACCATCGTAGAGCCTCAGTTCCCCTGCTCTTCCCGGGAACTAGCTCAGGGTTAGGCTGTTGCTGTTAGGGCTCCCCGTGGATCATCTCACCGCCTGGCCTCTAAAGGGTGAGCAAGTGCCCGTTTACACTGCCAACAGACAGCTATGCAGGGCAGTGGGCCTGTGCGTGAGGCTTTAAAGACGTTTGATGCCGCAATTCTGTGTTTAGTCCGTTGTCCAGGGAACTAATTAAGGATGTGATAGAGGATTGGTTATAACTGGCGGACAGTCGGTCTCCTGACTGTCCATTAGCAAGGGAGGAGGTGAGCAAATTGAGTACTAGATTGTCAGGTGGAAAATACACACAGATGTCAGTGTTTGAGTGACAGGTGGCTGAGTGTAGAATAGCATTTCGTGAACGCTGGACAGAGACTGTGGACCCAGCAGAAACCAACAGTCAACTCAGATATCACAGTGGATCATGGTTGACTTGAAACATTGGTTTGGCTTTAAAAAAAAAAAAAGAAAGAAAGAAACAAAAACAACAACAGCAACAACAACAAAAAACCAAAAAGATGTGTTTTCTGGTGTAGAAATTGTATGTTGCTTTAGGCAGGTGTGGATCAGGTGAAACTGTAATTGCTTTGGCGCCCGTGTCACCTCTACGCTTTAGTTGTCTTCTCGGTAGAGGAAAAGGGCTCGTCAAAGTGAAAGGCGAATAGACTACTTCCCACCCCACCATCCTCAAAAATGATGGTTTGCTTAAGTGGGAGAGGGGTTCTCAAGGACTGTGTCACAGGATGCTCTCCCAGATAGGACCGAGTTGCTTTTGCTTCATGTAAGAAAGCATTAAATGTGGCTGGGCCAGTACCAAGCATCCTGCAAGTCCTGTGGTCATTTTGCCCTGGGCCGTGGAGCAGGTTTGTTCTTGAAAACTTGTGTAATTAGTACAGAACTGGAACCAGGTGTGGTGTTGTTTGCTCCTTGTTTCAAAGCACCCCGTGTTTAATTCTTTGCAACTTTTATTTTCAGAATTTATCCCCTGTATTTTTAGCTCAGGCATAAAGGAGGATAAGATTTCTACCATCAACATTTTGTTGTCTACACTGAAAACAAAGGTATGTGTCGACCTGGGCTGTCTTTGAGAAGGCCTAGAGGCCTGCCTCGCCCCCCCCCCCACCACCACCACCACTTGTATTTCAGAGTTGAGACAACACTTATTAGGCTTAAACTTGGTCTTGGTGGGGAGTTAGTCCTGGAGCTGGTCCCATCTGTTACCATAACAGCAAAGCTGCCGGTCTGAAGTTCATGGTCCCTCAGCCGCAGTGCTTTGACCTGTGAATGTAAGTGATGCCTTCTTTACTCATCTGCCCGTGCTCACTTGAGTCGTGCTGCACATTCCGCCTTTTTCAGGTGGTGGAAGGATCAGGACTTTTCTACTGAGATGTTTTCAGTGATCAATGAAAAAAACTGACTCTCCAAAATGAAAAGTCAAAAGCCAAGGTTACTAAGCACGGACAATACATTAGGTAGTATTTGCCGTAGTGATTCTCAGCTAAGGATGTCTGACTCCTTCTCCACCAAGGGGAGACCATTTAGAGATGTCTGGAGGTGGTTTTGATTGTCACAATGGGACGGTCCCACTGGTCCCTTGGGAAAGAGACCAGTGATGCTGCAACATCCCACAGTACACCTCCCGGAGTGGGGCTTGAGAAACCTGCTTACACCTGAACCTGCGGTTAGCTTTTGCATCAGTACCACCCAAGGATACATTTGGAATACTTGTTCCTGGACCACAGTGACAGGGATTTGGGGTAACTCTGGCTGGGGCAGAGGTCCTGAACGGGATCCTCTTTGTAAGAAACAGTGCCTGCTCCCTAGACAGAGCTGTGGTGAAAATTGTTCAGCAGGATGCTGGTCATGGCTTTGTGGGGATAGCCGAGTGTGGGACCACTGATATAAACGCCACAGGGAGCCGTGGCGTGTCCTCCAAAATGATGCTCTGATGCAATTTTGAATGATGTGAGAAAAGATAAACCATGTAAATAAAGAAAACACCCAAACCATAAATAAACATAACCTCAGGCAAAAAAAGATAACCGGTTAGCACACATGTGCATTGTGGGTGTAGGTAGGCGTGGCTAAAAGGAAACACACCAAAATGGTAAGTGGTCTAAGATATTTGGGGATGTTGGCAAATTCTTTCTTTTCTCCTTTCTTTCTTTCTTTCTTTCTTTCTTTCTTTCTTTCTTTCTTTCTTTCTTTATTGGTAATATTCATCTCCCCTTGGTATGCGTACTTTTATAATAATAGAAAACACTGAACAGTATTATAAAAATGATTGACTTTCTTTTTCTTTCTCTTCGTACTGTTTCCAGGTAATTCACAATAAAAACATCACGAAAACCCAGAAGGTGCGCTTCTTTACGGGGCAGCTTCTGAACCACATAGCCGCTCTCTACAACTGGAATGGGATCACAGATGTCCTTCCAGAAAACCCAGAGAGCACTGAGGTAAGTCTGGGTTTGCTTATCTTTGTCTCTGTGTGACCCTCACAGTCAGGAGGAGGAAGCATCCCAATTACTGCAGGCTTTTAATGAACTCCGTATGATCGGTTCCCTTTGACTTATGGCTAGATAGGTAAATTAGTGTTAATTCTTTGCATGATGTGATACAATTTACGAGGTTTTTATTCTAGTCTTAGAGCAATGAGCATAAACCTCCTTTTGTTTTTAATGAGAAAAATAGTTATCTCCTGCTGAGTGATATCCTGGTGACCCTGTGGTGCCTGCCTAGTAGGCTTAGAGGACTCATTTTTAACTTTAACTTTAAGCTCAGCCCTCTTAAGAGTATTGTTTCATGGTGATCAGTGTATCCTTGGTTACTTGTTTTCATTTTAAACTGACCTCAAGTATTTGTTTTAAAATAGTTTCTTAGTTGTCATCTGGTGACACTGCCCTGTTTTTATTCTGTAGCTAGGACTTTGGAATTGATAGTTTGTTAAACCTTCTAGGTGTCTTCTGAAGAGGCGGGGAAAGCCATGGTGAGGGACCTCGTTCATAACTTCCTGATAGATCTCTGTTGTTCTCGAAAGCATGGGATTAGTTTTTATGACGCCTCGTTGGGAACTTCGGGCAGGTAAAATCCATTGCCGTGTGAACCTCTGTGTGTGTTCCTTAAAGAGTGGCACATCCTGACTGTCTACTGGAAACCAGCTAAGAGAAGGCACTGATGCTCAAAGAGTCAGAATCATGAGCATGATTAAATTTATTTTAGGGGTGGCTGTGGGAGACCTAGAGAGAGTCTCTCCATCCGTGCCCTTGGGGGCAGAGTGCTCACAATAGCAATTTAGGCACACAGAAAAAGGAGCATTTACAGTGTAAGGTAGTGCATATGCATGCATGGGTGTACTTAAAGACAATGGTGTCTTCTGGATCTGAGAGAGTCCCCAGAGTGGGCCTTCCTAGGCAAGGGAAGCCTGCTGACAGAGGCTTTACAGTAGCTCCTGAGCTTTGTTACCCCACCTTTGCTGAAGAGGAAGGAGGCCACATAGAGGGCGAGGCACTTGTCCTGTGAGCAGCAGAGGGTGCAGGAAATCTGATTCCAAATCTGATCCATGTAATAGCTGAACAGCCCCTGCTCCTCCTACATGCTGCCAGTGGGTAGGACATCAGAGTGGTATTTTTTGTGTATTTCCTAATTCACAGTTATGAGATTTTATCAGTAAGGAAATGAGGTCCAAATCTAATGGTATTAATTCTTTTGAATGTGTTTTCGTAGGCAGATAGCTGTATGTCTTTTTTTTTTTCTTTAACAAGACAAACAATCTGCCCCATCTTCATTCACTGGTAAAAGGTTAAGGTTAAGTGTGTTTTCTTTCTTCTTCTTCTTCTTCTTCTTCTTCTTCTTTTTTTTTTTTTTTTTTTTTTTTTGGTTTTTCAAGACAGGATTTGTTGGTGTAGCTTTGGAGCCTGTCCTGGAACTCACTCTTGTAAACCAGGCTGCCTTCGAACTCACAAGTTCTATCTCTGCCTCCCAAGTGCTGGGATTAAAGGCGTGTGCCACCACCACCCGGCTTCCTTAGTCATTTCTTTTCCTCCTCTTGACTGCATAGCATTTCTTTATGAATTCAGGCTGGGTATGGTGTTATATTCCTTTAATCCCAGCCTTTGGAAGGTAGAGGCAGTTGGATCTCTGTGAGTTCAAAGCCAGCCTGGTCTCCATAGTGAGTTCCAGGACAGGCAGAACTATATAATGGAGAGACTGTCTCAATAAACAAACACATTCGGGCTGGAGAGATGGCTCAGTGATTAAGAACACTGGCTGCTCCTCCGGACATGGTGGCTCACAACCATCTGTAATGAGATCTAGTGCCCTCTTCTGGCCTGCAGCATACATGCAGAACACTCATACATAAATTAAATAAATAAAAATCAAAACACACACACAAAAGAATTCAGTCACTTGTAACCTGGAATGACTAAAGGGACATAATTGATTCCTTCAGCATGGTAGCATGGTGGGAAAGTCTTCTGCCTGTAACTGTGGATTTGTTTTGAGATTATTTTGATTTAATTTATTACATTTCTTTTACTTTTTAATATTTTTTCTGTGTGCTGGAACTCAAGCTAGGGCTTTGAGCATTCTGGGCAAGTGCTCTACCTCTGAGCTGTATTTCTAGCCCTAGCTTTAGAAAAACTTGATAGTAGCTTTTTTCTCAACAGAATGAACTCATTTTCCTGTTAAAATGCAGCTTAAAGATTTTAGAATCCAGCACAATGTTACAACTGTTAGAAACTGGTTACACACCCCCAAGCATTTCCCCTCTCTTAACTGTGCCTCTGCAAAAAGCTGCAGTTAATGTGGGATTTTTGAAGCTGTCAGCAAACAGTAAGTGTTTTTATTTAAGGGCTGGGGAGGGAGCACCGTGCTGGTTGGAAATTGGAAGAATTGAGGAATTAAAGGCAAGGTGGCCCAGCAGTCGTGGGATTCATCCCCTCATTTCTTCTGGTAACCCTTGCTCACATAGCACCCCTCCCCCCCGTTGTCACTGTCATCGTGCCTGGCCAAGGCGTCTGTGACTTGTCACAACCATGTATAGTTATTTCTCTGTTCCTAGTCTGATTGGTGAGAAGTGGTTTGCCATTGCCTAGGGTGGTCGTGCCATACACTAAGTGGTCAACAGACAGGGTTCCAGCACAGAGTAAGGGGTGCAGCCTTCCTCTGTAAGGGTCAGAAAGCTAACTACCCCACACTGCCACTGCGGACGGAAGTGCCCACAGGCGAAGAGAAATGTTTGTCACTGTCGAGTAGGACTTTAAAGGCAGGTGGTAGGCCATAGGATGGCAACCCTGGAGCATCTGGATGCTCTGAAGTAGTAACTCTAAAGCCTAGAGCCTTGGAGTTTCAGCTACAGAGATCCTGGGCCTGTGCTTCCCGACTGAGGTTTACTGTCAGCGGACTTTTCCTGCCGGCTTTTGTTTGTTGGCCAGGCTGGTACAGAGCTTGCGTTCTTACAGTCATCTCCCGACTGGAGCCTCCTGAGCAGGGTTTCAGGAACACCTTATCAGGCCCGGCTTCACTCTCAGCTTCTTGTGCTTGAAGATGCCTTCGCGTGTTTGGGGACACCATGGCTCTTTCCCCATGGGATTCCTTCCCTAGGGTTCCCCTGCAGGCCATGTCATACTCCATCGGGTACTCCCTCTTATGTGACTGCTGTGTCCCTGAGAGCGACTTCTCTTGCTGACCCTCTGGCCTTGTTCCTAACAGAGGAGGCAACTTGACACTCTTGCACTTCTTGTTGAGTTTGAAAACTGCGACTGGGGATGAGCTGGTGGCCAGTCTGGTGGTGAATATTCTGAAGGTGTGCCCGGACCTGCTGACCAGATACTTCAAGGAAGTCACCTTTTCCTTTCTCCCAAGAGTGCAGTCCACTTGGCTAAACAATATGAAGCTGCTAAACAAGGTACAGAGCACAGCGCAGCTGTTACCTGCGCAGAGCAGTGTCTGAGGAGGCGGGACTGGTGTGCATGCTGGTCTGTTGGGATGTGCAGTGAAGCCCTGTCTCGGGAACAAGGGGCTCTTTAGACATGGAATGTGGTGGCCTTGTCCTCTGGTAGCATCGGCTTTTCCCTGAGCTGTATTTGGGATTCTCCCTTTTGACTGTAGGATTCGCAAGGAGTGATGGGGTGTTAGAGTGGTGTGTACTAGCCCCTTCCCAGCTGCAGGGAGTGATGGGGTGTTAGAGTGGTGTGTACTAACCCCTTCCCAGCTGCAGGTAGTGATGGGTGGTTAGAGTGGTGTGTACTAACCCCTTCCCAGCTGCAGGGAGTGATGGGTGGTTAGAGTGGTGTGTACTAACCCCTTCCCAGCTGCAGGGAGTGATAGGTGGTTAGAGTGGTGTGTACTAGCCCCTTCCCAGCCCCGCTCCTCTGCCAGCACTGCTCTAGATGACATATGCCATTCTTGAATGCTTGGTGGGGGTGGGGTAGATTTTATAATCTTTGTGACACCTCTGCAAGATCTTCACAGGCCCAGGGACCCTCCTGTGTCTTCCCACACGAAGCACTGGGATTGTACCTACGCAGTCATACCTGGTGTTCTATGTGGGTTCTGGGGCATTGAACTACAGGTCCATGTATTTGTGCACCAAGTACTCTTACTCACTGAGGCATCTCTAGAAATCTGCAGTTTGAAATGCTGTAAGATATGACACTTCAGCACTAATGTTGATGTTCAAAGAACTGTGGATTTTGAATTTTCAGGTCAATCAAAATAATAAATAGAATCATAGTAGTGACACCTGGTGTGGCTAAATAAACTTTCTCTCTGATTTATGGTCTTCCTGTCAGGGAAAGTCCCATAATTGTTTACTTGTGTCTCCGTTTGGTCCTGGCATTATCTGTAAAACCAGCTATTTTATTCATATATTCTCTGGTTTTCTTAGAGCATCTATGTGTGCAGGCCTCTGCTGAATCCCATGAGAAGCACTCACCTTGGGAAAGCTGCCTTGTGGCCAGCATCTATCCTAAGAGCTACTTCTGACACTGTCTAGCCCCATGGTGCTGAAGGGGCACTTGTGTGGTTTTATAGCCTGGCTTGAGTCCTTATGATGTGGCTTGCTTACTAGGTGGCTGGTAATCCCACTGAGGTCCAGCTTTGATACCATGAACCTCTCTGAAGGAGAGGTTAAATATCTCTCTCTGAAGGATTTTTGTGGAGCTTTAAAAGGACAGTGTGATTAACAGGTCAAAGGTGTGTTGGCTCACACCTTTAATCCTAACACTCAGGAGCCAGAAGCAGTTGGATCTCTGTGAGTTCAAAGCCAGCCTGGTTTACAGAGCCAGTTCCAGGACAGGCCAGGAATTCACACGGAGAAACCCCATCTTGAAAAGGGGGAAGAAGAATGGTGTGGTTTGTCAGGCTGACACTGGAAGCCCTTGTTCTGGTAGCTTGTGTGACAGTGTGTGAGTGGATCTGGGGTTCTTACAGTCAGTATTTTCTTCCATCCATAACCCACTCTCTTTCTTTCCTTTTTCAGATATATGAGGCCCAGCCAGAGATTTCCCAAGCCTTTTGGACCAGAGAGTTTATCCCCTTACCAAGACTCCTTGCAATGGTGATGGTGACCACAGTGCCTCTGGTGTGCAATAAGGTCATGTTCACTCAGGCATTAAATGTAAGTCACAGGGAGAGAGATATGGATCGGTGAAAGGGCACTGGCTGTTCTTCCAGAGGACCCAGTCTGGTCTTTGCACATGGTGGCTCACAACTATCTGTGACTCCAGTTTCAGGGGATCTGATGTCTTCTGGCCTCTGCTAGCATTGCACACATGTGGTGCACAGACAAATATACATACAGGCGAAACATTCACACACATAAAAACAAAGGTACATCACACACAGACACAAACACCAGCTTTCTCTCGCAGAGTCTTTTGCTGACCGCACTTGACTGTTTTATCAGACAGGGTTTTAGTTTGAAGTCACCTGTGAGGGGCAGATTCATTCACTTGCGATTAGCATTCCTTCCAGAGGTGACTAGCATGGTGTCCTCATCCCTGCTTCAGCGTACTGTGAGGACCCCATCCCTCCACACACGTCTGTAGTCCCGTGTGGGTATGGGAAGTTTCTGCAATAGAACTTCACTATTTCAGGCTCTCTGGAAACAGTGGAACCAAACTCTCTTCTTTCTTTCCTTTTTTGTTTTTTTCAAGACAAGGTTTCTGGAGGCTGTCCTGGAACTAGTTCTTGTAAACCAGGCTGGCCTTGAACTCACAGAGATCTGCCTGCCTCTGCTTCCCCAGTGCTGAGATTAAAGGGCATGTACCACTACTGCCCGACTCTCTTATTTCTTTCAAGGGCCTTTTGGACCAGGTGTTAGGATTTCTGGGGAACATTTACTTTGAGGGGCAGCTTTTTTCAGGCAGTGTTGGAGGAAAAAAAATGATACTTAAATTTCACATCATTTCTTAGTAGCTAAGAGCACTTGGTTTTCTTTCAGAAGAAGTTTGTGCCAGCACCCATGTTGGGCAGCTTACTGCTGCCTGTAGCTCCAACTCCAGGGCATCTGACACCTTCTCATGACCTCTGCAAACATCTGCATTCATGTGCCCATACAGACACACATGCACATAAATAAAAATAAACTTCAAAAATTCACATCTTATTTCTGATAGGGGTCCCCCATTTCCCACCAGAAGCAACATTCGGGGGGTTCCTGGTTTTTTGTTTGTTTGTTTGTTTAACCAGTGTTCTAGTTTTACGTGAATGGTTGTTGATTATTGACACTTGGTACTGGACTCTGGCAGCCCATTCTAAGCCCAGGTAGTCTGATGTCCACCGAGGGTCTTGGCACACAGAGAGCCATCCCCAGCCTTCCAGAGAGGGCAGTTGGTTCTGTGACAGGAGCCATGGTGCTCTGCACAGGCGTGTGTCGGCATCAGTTCCTGAGACTGCAGGGAAATCCTTTGATGCCCCATTCAGGGTTCGTGCTGAGTGTGCAGTGTGTGAGGAGAAGTGACCTGTGTGGGACTAGACAGAAAAGTCTTTTGTTCTCTGTGACAAATCATCGCAAAATCAGGTCCCATCTGCTGTGTGGAGAGATTAACATTTTCCTAGGGGCCTCAAGAAAACGGGAAAGAACTCAATGGCTGCACTTCCTTGGAGGCCTCGTTTGCACTAGTCCCTGCAGTCAGATGAAAGGCTGCCCTTCCCTTCCAGGACCAGGGGTTTTATCTCTAGAGGGGTGTCCCATCTCCTGGACTGAGTGGCTTGGGAGGGACTGAGCACGTAGCTGTCTCTCCTAGTGGCAGCCATTCTGTGCTGGCCCAGGTTCGTTGAGCCAGAGCCTTTGCCCTTCCCAAGAGCCGAGACCTTTTACGTGTTGGGGACGCAGTGAAGTGAATGGCTTCTAAGGGGTTGTCTTGTGAGTTTTGCTTTGCTCTCTGCTTTTCTCTGAGAAATTTTCCAACAGCACATATTTCAGAGTTAGAAAGAGAAGTGTTTGCTTGTAGAAGTGGGAAATGAGAAGGATTTGGCAGCAGATTCTCAAGTCCTGGGTTAGTTCTGTGGTCCCTGCACTGTGGGCACTTGGGAACCCTTTTTAAGGCCTGCCTTTGAAGGGATCCCAGCTATGGAGCCATTCCTGGGTTTCTGAACACGTCTCTGTCCTTAAGTGTACAGCATTTGCTTAAAACTGAAACTGCCCGGAATCTGGGGTACTAGGCCGTCACGGTTAGTAAGCACAGTCAGAAGACCTTTTGTGTTTTATTGTGAATCTCTACTATTCCAGCCAGAGCTCCACACACTCTCCCGTGGGTGGGACCCCTGGGGGTCCCAGAAAGGTGAACATTTTGCTAGAATTGGTATAGGGCCAGGGTCTCTGCTCCTGTGTGCCAGACCAGCAGGATGGTTGCTGAAGAACGCACTAATCCTGGCCAGGGCCTGGCCCCGTTTCCTCTTTTTGATAATGGGATCTATGGTCCTTGAGCCTTACTCAGTCTCTGAGGTCATCGAGGACCTTGACACCCTGTTTGTCTTCTGACTGGAGAGGCATTCTGACGGTCAGAAATCTGCATGGCTGCGGTTTGTGCTGCGCCATCCTCTGTCACTGTCACGACACCGTAAGTTGTGTGCTTGTCACATCTTTAGATCCCAAGGGTGAATGACCGCACACGTGTGTGTAGACTTTAGTGATGTCCCACTCACTGTGTCACAGACAGTGGAGAGGATGAGCAAAAAGAAAAGTAGAGTGCATGGAGAAATGGGTGGGAACACATGGTGAGAAAGGAAGCCAGAGGCCAGGGCAGAGCTGCTTTCGTTTGCTTTGTTTTTGTGATGGTCAGGTTGGTTCTCCTGCCTGGGTCTCCTGGGTGCTAGAATATATGTATGCTCCCCTAGGCTTGCCTCAGTTTTGTTCGTTCCATGACAACACTTTCTCTCATGAGAGCTGTGTTAGTTCATGACTGAAGCCTACTCAGTGATCCACTTCCTAAAGGTTCTGTACCTCTCAGTACCACCATATTGGAACCAGGCTTCTAGCATGTGAACCTCTGAGGGACAGATTTTATCCAAGCCTTCACAGTTGCTTAGTCCTCATAGAGGTGGACTTCATCGTGAACGGTCTGACATCTTCTCTTGCCTTCTTTCTACCTCTCTTCCTGTGAATGCTTGTGGATGCCAAGTGGCTGCTGAGGAGATCCTGTGCTGTCGGTGCAGTCTGTCCTGGCCGAGTGGTTGTCAGAGAAGGCTGACTGGGAAGTACAAGCTCCTTTGGAATTGCTTTCCTGGCGATGGCTGTAGTCAGAATAGATGTCTATGGGGAAGATCCCCACATCACCTCTTCTCAGTGTAGAGTCCAGCCAGCTCCTATGCTTTTCCCCAAGTAGTAATCTGAGGAACAAGACCTGCCATGCCCAGGTGTCCACCTAGAGACATACATGGATTTCACTCTCTTCCCTTCCCAGTTGGACAGCACACCTGTGAAACACTCAGCATTATCCCTCATTTCGGTCATTTTGAAGAGAGCATTGAAAACAGTTGACCACTGTCTGGATAAGGAGGCTTGGCAAGATTCCGGAGTGTACACAGCTGAGATGATGGAAGAGTTTGTTCAGCTCTTCAGAGAAGCCTTGAGCAAGGTGCGTGCAGGTCCCTATCTGAGTTTTTGCTGCAGACCCCTTCACCAAATACAGAAGAAAGGACTGCCCTGGGAACGTGGGTGGTAGCCAAGGAGTGTGTCCTCTTAGCTGCTGATAGTAGAAGCCAGTGGGTAGGTGCAGCTGATAAGTGTTCACTTGTATATCTCACATAGAACAGGTCCTTGAGTGAGCTTCGAGTCAGACCGTGCACTCACCTTTGCGTAGAAGCATTGGGCTCTGGTTCTTGTGGGACCTGTGGCTCGTTGGGGGCTGTGCTCTGCCTCTTCCCCCTGCCCGTGAGTGCACGCACACTGATGGTACTAGGCTCAAGTAAAAGCAAATGCAGGTTTCCCCTCGTGGCTAATTCTGCTAATAGCTATGAGATCTGTACACTGGCAGTGCCGAGCACCCTGGCGGTGCTTGGCCATTTAGTTACTAGAGCTGTCCCAAGAAGGGTTCTTTCTGCTCCACTGTCTGGTCTGGGTGAAAGAGCAAGTGTAGTTCTAGGATATACTGCAGAAGCAAGCTTGCAGGCACGAGTCTGTCCTCACCCACCCTCCTGCTTGTGTACACTACACTTGCGTTCACACATGCTTGCTCCTCTTTCCTCTCTGGCTTTGTTTTTGCTTTTTCCCTGTTAGTGCATTCAGTGTCATGATTTCTTTTCATGTTGTAAGTGACTGATTCTTTACTTCTCTTTCTCACTTAGATTTTGCCAGATCTGAACACGGTTATTTGGGTCTGGCAGTCATTTAAAAAGCAAGAGATTAAGCAAGACCATGGGAAAGGGAAGAAGAGCAATAACAAGACTCCTGCTGCCTCTAAGGCTGTCCAGCATGGTGAGGGCTTCAGCTACAGGCATCCTGGGATGGCTCCTCCGAGAGAATCCTCAAGTAGCTCTGTTTCAAATCTCTTCTGGCTATGAAGAGATCTTGCACCCTTTTTGTTTAGGGAGAAGCATTAGATGGAAGTGTAGATTGAATCTTAGCATCTGTTAGCAGTACCTGAGTCTATGCCAGCACCGTGTCTTTCTGAAGACTTGACTGCTGCTGCTCTGTAAATGGGTGAGGACTCTAGGTGCTCTGCAGACGGACGCGGGCTCTGAGGCCACTCTTGTTTTAAAAACTGGTGTTGGCAGGTGTGGTTTTTGCTTATCTACGTCTTGGTTAATTTTTTTTAGCAGCACCACAGGGCATTCCTTGCTGTGTATCTCTATCACTCAGATGAAGACTGGTGGCCTTGACCTGACCAGGCTGCAGCAGTGAAGTGGCCTTAAGACCATGTCCGTGGAACAGTATCTATCCTGTTACCACACTGGTCCTTAAATCTAGTTGTTATAGTTTCTATAGCTTGAGTGTTCAGCGTGCAGTTGGCTATCACTTGTGGGATGAATGCTCCACTGATCAGGGACAAAGAGGAAGTATTTGTCCTAATGCAAGCTGTCTCCCTTTGGTGCAGATGATGCAGAAACCATCCTTTTGAAAGCTGTTCTGCTCCAGGTCATATGCCTCTACCAACAGGTTGTCCCTCACATGATCATTCAGTACAACTTTGACTTCAGCAAACTCCTAAAAGGTGGGTCTTAAGGGACGATAGGCAGGCTGCCTCTGTTTCTGCCAGTGGGGATAAAGGACATTCCAGTAAACTACAGCAGAGTCTAGGAGCTGAGGACCAGGAAGGGCAGTTTACTGGCAGATATGATCCACCACCATTACTTATTTGTACCACTATTTCTTTTGATAACTGGGCCCCCATAAGTACACATTGAGTGAACCCTTAGGATAGCAGTCAGAGTACAGGAGGGAACGCCAACCAACCTGTGGGAGCTGCTCAGGGCTGTCCCCAAGATGCTTACTCCCAGGCAGGGCTGCATGGGCAACAGAAAGGAGAGCCCTGTCGAGGATATGTGGGCCAGGGTGTCAGCTCTGGGTAACCTTGTGTTTTCCTGATCTCTGTCTGCAGGAATCATCTCTGAGCAGGGCCCTCCTAAGGAGGTCCCTCCCGTCTTACAGCACCACATGCTGAAGGTGGCCCTGGAACTGCCTGCTAGCAAGTTTCTGTGGCTGAAGGCACAGGTAGGAAGTGGAAGTTCCAGTCTCCTGCTGCCAGCTTGCATGGCTGGCTTCTCTCCATCTTCTCTCAGCTTTGTCAGTTAGCACATTTGCAAACCTCAGTGGTCAAGGTGGGATTGCCACCATGCCAGCATAGAGCTGAGACTGGCAGAGATACCAGTCTCTCTGGGTTTGCATGTCTTCTGGGATCAGAATATTACCTCACAGAGGGAGGTCAGCAGGTATTGGATGCTCACTTGAACCCCAGATCTGTCCCTGCTATGCGCTGAGGGCATGACCAACAAGCTTAAGTGTGCTTCTGAGTAGCTCAGATCATATAATGGCTTGGTTCTTATGTACAATTTTTATATGGAACCAGTAGCCTGGAAATGTATGTTGGCATTTATACACATGAAATTTCCAGAAAGATCTAAGAATGCTGTGGCACTGGGGTCTGTGTGTTTGCTGATGCTCTCTTCCTGAGTTGAGGACAAGTCATACTGGATAAGGACTTACCACATGGCAGGCTGCACAAGGGTGCTTTGCCCGCTCCACCCGTATCCCATCAGACAAGAGTGCTCAGGACGGTTCTGCAGTACTCCAGCTCTATGTGGTGGGCCCAGGCGGTGCCGTCCTCCCAGCCTTCGTCAGTCTCCATCCTGAAGTGACACGCTAGATGTTGGTAGAGTTTCATACCAGCGGAGCTGGACCAGTAGATCTTGGTGATACACTTAGAAAGTTCTGAAAATTATCTTTTTTTAGGGCTCGAACCCAAAGCCTTGTTGATCCTGGTTAAGCCACTGAGCCACCTTACCTTTACACATTTTATTTTCTTTTAAATACAAGAGACCTGGACCTCATCTTAAAAACAAAAGCAATCCAAATTGTAGTATGCTGTGGAGTCAGCAGCAAGTCAGAGGAACACAGGTATTTGCAGGGAGGGTGTGTGAGTCAGTGCAGATATGCCGATAAGACAATAAAAGAAAAATAGTTATATTTATCATTTATGTTTTTAAAGGGGGAATACAAATATGAATGTTTGTACATGATGGCATGCTCACTAAACTATTCATTCACATGTATGTGCACAGATCCTTACTAGAAAGGCATGACGGAAAACAGGACACCTGTTATCTCTAGAAGAAATAAAGGATTGAAGAAGAGAAGTGTAATTCCTATACTCCTGTATAGGAACTTCTAAAAAGAAAACTTTGTGGAAGTAAAAATAAAAGGGCGAACATGTCCTCTAAAATTAACGAGACACTAAGGAATAACCACACTGTCTTGTTTGTGTGTCAAGAAGTCAGTGTGTGGGGCAGAATCCACTATGACATTCTTCTGGTGAATCACCTGCCTGAGTGTGTTCAGGAAAGTCTTTAAGAATGACAGAAACAATGAAGGCAGAAGCAGTTACCAGGAGAAAGGCTGGCGAGTGACACAGTGCTGTGTCCTTTGGTGCTCTGTGGCGTGGCTTTGTGAGTGGTTTCAGATCTTGACTGTCACAAGGAGTGCCGCACTACGACAGTCTTTGTACTCCAAAGAAGCCTCTTACTCTGAAAGCAATGGCAGCATTAGGACTCCAATTGCCGTGCTCTGCTCCACCCACCTCATGCTTCTCAAGTGCATCTTCTCTGCTGGCACTGTGTCTTACTGGGGGTCAGCCTCTTCACCGAGGGCTGTGACACATTACACAGTGGCCCGGGCTCTGAGGCCAAGGCTCTGCACCTCTCTAAGGCATGTGTTCAATGCCTGGAAGTTTTTTTAGAAGACTCTGATAAGTCCACTGAGTGGTTACTATTGACACAGTGCAGTCTTGGCTGAGGCGGCTCTTCACTACCTACACTGTGCCGCATGGGAGAACAGCTATGCCACTTCCTAGGTTGAAGGGAAGATTAAGTGAGCCGTGTGCACGAGGATCCTAGAGCTGCGGCCCACAGAAATGCTTATGTGTTGGTGCTGCTCTGGCTTGTCAACATGGCTGTTGGAGGTTTTGAATGAGTGACTTAACCTAAGGTTTTCTATGTGTAAAATCTCAGTACTCCTCACTGAATGGTAGCTAAAATGAGAAAAAGTGAGGGGCCTGGACATGTCCTGGGCATGCAGTCTCATGTTTACTCAGTGAGTAGTGGCCCTTGTTAACTGTACATCTAACAGTTTGAACTAATGTCCAAACTCTAGGAAAGCCACGATGCAGAAATCGTTGGAGGAGAACGCTCGGTTTTTTACCTGTTGATGAAGATGTTTGTGAATAGTAGCCATTTGCAGCTCAAGTCATCCACTAAACTTCTCATCATAAAGGTCAGTAGCAGTAGCGGTTTCTCATAGTGGGTACGTGGCCTTCCTCATGGTGGGTGATTGGGTGTGTGGTGGAGTGCAGTAGATTAGCGTTTGTGTATGTGCGTGCATGCATGTGTGTGCATACGCATTTCAGGAAGGTGAGTTATGAAACATTCTCAGCTTGCACAGTACAGACTCTCCATATATTCTGTTCCCATGGGAAACTGTTTGAGAATGTGGCTAGTCCCTCATTCCCACATGGTTCTTCTCCGAGCCTTCCACGTTTTTGACCTGGTCCGTTACCTACAACTCAGGTGTCTCCAAAGTCAGTGTGCAGGAATGAGGATTTGGTCCTCTGCCCTTCTTTCTTGTTGCCTGTGGCGCTCACTCTTCCAGGACTACTTTTTCAGGCAGGCATCATAACATGTACTGGTAGCCGAGACTCCGTGGGTTTGAGACCAGATTTCCACACCTGTTGTTAGTGTTGAAGACACACTGACAGTGGCAGTTAGTGCTGTTAGAGCGCCACAGTGTTACTTTGCAGCTTTCCTTCAAAGCCTGACGGCCTTTTGAGCTTCTTCTCTGGGCTACCTGGAGGCTACCCTGTTTGAATCCCTGCCCCGTCTTCTCATTTCCTCGCCGACCACTTAGACGCCCCAGCCATATGCCTTGACTGATAACTGCCGAGGTGCACAGTTAGAGGGAGTTTGGTGCACACTGTTGCAGGCCCTGTGTCATAAGAGCATGTATGTAGCCCTGAGTCTCCTTCAACCACTAAGGGTATTATTATTTGGCAAACTGAGGTCCTGCCTCACACCAAGCTCTGCCCTGGTAGGAATGATATTCTTCTTGCCTAGGCTTAGAGTTCCCCCAGTAAGAGTTGAGTCACTGGGAGGGGCCATGACATATACGTATCTAGTTTTCATGAAAATCCAGATTAAAAAAAAAATAGTTCCCTAAGAACCACCTGGTTCATTCTCCATCTTCTACAAAGTTAGGAAAGGAAAATGAGTACACAGCAGTGAGAAAGGAACCATGTTGTCCTCACCAGGGCATGGAGTGATCTCTTTGGCCTGTGTCCTCAGCAGTGGGGGTCCCATCCTAGGAGACGAGCTTGTGAGGTACACCTGAGGCTGGTGCATGCAGCCCTGTGGTCTGGCACCTTGGTATGAATCTTGCAGCTGCACAGCAAACAGGATCTGTTCTGACATTTACTTGGTTCTGATGCCAACAGATTCTCCGGGACACAGGTGTGTTCGAACACACGTGGAAGGAGCTGGAGCTGTGGCTGGAGCACCTGGACAGCACTGCAGAAGAGCACAGGGAAGCCGTCATTCAGTTCCTGGAGCGTGTGAGTGCTCGGGGGCCGCTGACTCAGCCCGTGCCAGATGCTGCTGACCCTGAGAGCGCACTCGGTGCTAGCATCTGAGATAGCAGTATGCTACTACATGCTTCTTCATCTCATTGGGAAGTTTGTTTTTGCATGGACTAATAAGGTTATCCAAAAAGCCAAGTTGCAAAGCAGTAGAATAGAAGAGATCCTTTTGAAATTATATAACAAAAAGAAAGTTATGTTACTCTTAATAAGGGCACCTACCTAGCATTTTCTTCCTCTAATTTTGACCAAGGGCGTTTTGGGCTTTTTCTCCTTACTTGTTGCCATTTGACTGTCTTCGCCTGTCCCGTTTGTGTTCAGATTTTACTGACACTGGTGATGAGTCCGCACTCATACACGGACAAAGCTTCTGAGTTTGTCCAGGAAGCCAGCACCCTGCAGGCCTCTGTGGGGAAGCAAGATGCAGATGATGTCAGCATTCCCATCTCCCATATCGATGGTAGGTTCCGTGCCAGAGCCTTCTCTCCGGCTGCAGTAGCAAGTCAGACAGGACAAGATGCCCGCAGACAGCCTGTTTCCTTGTGTGAAAGAGGAGCTACCTCCCACTGTGCTGCGTGTGGAGAATTTACTGCTGAGTGTTTCTGTTGACTGACACTGTTCTCTGTAGAGCGCACAGAATCCTCATCACAGCTCTAAGACGGAAGGAGTTGCTGCCCTCCTTTAATACATACTTAAAAGACTCTCACAGTTACTTCCTAGCAACCTGAGGATTTGAACCTAGACGCCTCCATGCTGGTCTGTGCTGTAGCCCTCTCGAGTGTCAGCTTGCTTGTTTGAACATGGGGTAATGGGCTGTAGTTAATCTTTAACTGGGTAGCCTGTACTTTGTCAAATACCATGAAAACTGAAGACAGCGTCTTAATCTCTCAAGGTCTAGGAAGTGTTTTCCCCTGAGAGAAGTTGGAATTTTTTGTTTATTCTTATTTTTTAGAGTATTCTCTTGCCTCTTTCTGTCTTGGGCTGTTTACAGTGGGGTCCTCTGGCGGCTCCTTGACAGACCAGCATCCTCTCCTCTGTCTCAGATGTGCTGGACATGGTGGATGTCCTGGTGGAAGGCAGCGAAGGCCTGGACGAGGATATCGGGTTCCTGTTAGATGAAGATATGATTCTGCTCACCTTCCCCTTCAGTGCTCTGGTTCCTGCCGCTCTGGAAGCCAGGAACAAGCTGCTCCTTGGGACAGAAAGCACAGCAGGTACCTGTGCGTCGTCAGGGTTTCTGTGGAGGTTGGGGTTGGGGTGCCGGGGGCTGAAAGTGTGAAGAGCCACAGACAGATAGCCCTAGTAAAAGGACCTCAGCCTGCAGCTCAGAGCACGGGAGGAGTGTACAGGTGAGCCGGCTGCTGGCCGTGCAGTCCTTGAAGAATGGTGTTCACATGTCCCCATGGAACCAGCTGTTACCCTGAGCTTTTCTCAGGGTTACTCACTCCTGCTTTCAGGATAAGGATGAATCTTGGCTATTTATTGGGTTTCCCAATTATCTTAGACCTGAGAGCACTCATAGATCATAGGAGTTCAGAGTACCCAGACTTTACCATAACACATATGCCCCTGTGGCAGTGGTTTGAGGGTAAACGTCTGTTTTCTGACCTTGTCATAGGCAAATACAGACCAGGTAGCTCTTGTGGTGGCTGTATTCCTCAGCCCAGGCCCAGGGATAATGGACTGTTCTCATCTTATAGCCATGCCATCTGCAGCATAGTAGCTAGGCTCCCTGCGGAAGGTGATGCTGGCCAACCCAGAGTATCTGATCAACTGGGGGATGCTGCACTGGGAGAGGGAGTCAGGCGGTACCTGTTCCCACCTTACTCATGGAAAAGACCTATGTGTCAAAGCAAAGGAAGGGACAGGGGAGCTACCAGCAAGTCCCAGCTATACATATGCCTGGGTCTCCTCTTCCAGGCTGGAGGACCTGATTTCAGACCATGTGCTCTCTGTGTATTAAAACTATAACCAGGACACTGCAGGAGGCTGCCCCTTCCCGTGGGGGCATCTGACCCTTCATAGAGCCGGCATTCAGTCTTCCGTGGAAGGAGGCTGTGTCAGTTTGTCATAGAAGCGGTCCAACTCTGCTCTCTGACCCTGCCCACCTATTTCCTTTGTAGGGGAAAGCATCATGGCGTATCTGATTATGGTGCTGACTGACCTTCTTCATACCCAGAGGGATCCCCTGGCTCTGTGTCTTCTGCTTCAGTCTTATGACAAGTTTGAGTCAGCCAGCCTGCTCTGCCGTCAACAGCTTGCCCGGTTTCACAGATACTACAGCCTCTGGATTCCTGAGCAAGCCCAGGAGGTCTTGGTGAGCTGCACTCGCCGCTTCTCCAAAGTGTTTCTTCCTGATGCTCTAGCTGGATGTGCTGCTGCATGATCCAGTGCTGTACAGTTCACAGAGTGAGAGGGATGCCCATCATCTCTGCTCAGCTGGTCTGAGTGAGCATGCCCCTGTGGCATTAATTGGCTCGTCGCTGTTTTGGCTTAAGACAAGAAGTGGCCTTTTCCTCTTCGTCCTTACCAAGTACAGTGAAGTGCTTGTCTCGACTGTCTTCTGCGACCTTAGTGTCCTTGGCCAGCAGACCTGTCCCATCAGTACCCCATGAGCTCCACACTGAAACTGGGAGAGTGACGGCAAGGATTCTTGCTGTGATGCTGTGTGTCAAAACTTGCTGTGGATACATCCAGCTATAGCATTTGGTCCATTTCCATTGTGTTTAGAAATGCAGATAGCTTAGGACTTTTGTCTTGTGATGGTAGCCATGTTGATGGTGTACCACGTATATTTTAAACCATTTGATCTACCTCCTCTAAGAGATAGGTGAAGACTGATCACCCCTTATACACACATGAGGAACCTAAGGTGCAGACAACTTCTGTAGATAGAGACTGTTCCCAACTGTCCAAAACCAAAACAATCACACAGAAACTGTATTAATTACAACACTGTTTGGCCTATTAGCTTATTCATATTTCTAGCTCACTCTTATATCTTAAATTAACCCATTTCCATTATTTTATATTTTACCACTCAAGGCTTACCGACAAGGTTCCAACATGTCTGTCTCTACATAGCTTCTCTTCCACTCCACCTTCTTTCTCCCAGCATTCAGTTTAGTTTTCCCACCTAGTTCTAGTCTGAGAAGAGAAAAAGCTTTATTCATTAACCAATGAAAGCAACACATACACAGAAGGACTTCTCACACCAAACTTCCACCAACAATTAGTGGTGGGGCAGGATTTGATCAGTTTGCTTCCAGAGCTGATGTCTAGACAGCCACTGCCACCCTCTGCACAGAGGCATGATCCCCACCAGTCAGCAAGCAGCTGAGTTCAGTGCCTCTCCTCCTGTGTGCCAGTGGGTGTCCACCTTCTCTTGAGTGGATCCCAGCTGAGATTCACCCTTTGTGATGCTGAGTTAAACCTGGCTGCCAGGCCCTGACCACAGTGTGAACTAGTTAACAGGGATGGGTGGATCTTGAGAATCGACCTTGGTCACACTGTCCCAGGGATGCTGCCGCTACGCTGGTCTCCAGACCATGCTCTGAGAGCCACTGAGCATCTGTGCACAGTGGCCCTGAGCTCGTGAGCTGAAAGAAGTCAAGCGGCCTAAGTCCCGTGGGTAGATTTAGATGGCAGCTGGGTGGATCAGGACTGTTCTGGATCCACTTCCCAGTCCTCTTGACAGGATACTAGGGGCAGGTAGGTCGCTTGTAGCAGGGCTTTGCTTTGGGTGGTCCTTTCCTAGTTTCCAGCAGTTTGTCCTGGTCACAGCAGTGATCAGATCCCAATTTTGTGGCAGTCAGCTCCTCACTGAGAGGTCTGTTCGCACCTCACTCTAGGTGCTCTGCACTCTGGGCAGGCACACTGTTAGTGTTGGCATGGGGCTATGCCCTTCATACGCTACCCAGTTGTCACCAGTGTGTGCAGCCTTCGCTTCTGAGTAATTTCTTTTCCATTCTGTTCTCTTTGATCCCTCAGCCTCTGCAGGTGCCTGACAGCTCTGTACCCCATGTCCCCCCATCTTCTTGCTTTCCCACCTTGCTGCAAACAGCGTATGAGAGCCACACCCTTGGGGACAAGAGCGTTCAGACACAGCTGCTAGCTGCTGTCCCGTGTCTAGCTCTGCAGCACATGGTGCGCTCAGCTAAGCAGGTGCTGCTCTACCTCAGGAGCACTGTGGAGAACTTCGGCCAGGTCAGTGCTCTCCTCTTCCTCCCAGCCCTCTGCCTGCAGAGTGCGCTCATAATACACCACCAGGCAGACCCCAGCTCTGGAACCTGGACTCTTGGCTCTGCTGCTCCTTTGCTGGGCCCCGTCCTCAAGCAGCCGTGCTGAGGCGGCCAGTGTGTGTACTCAGGACAAGGGTCCTCCTGTGGTAGCCTGGACAGTAGTGCATAGCCAGGCCCGCTCTTTCACGGTTTGTCAGTCCGGCAGCTCACTGAACTTTCTGCTGATGGGCTGTATAGCACTTTAGGTTTTGTTGTTGACCTGTTCCCCTTATTAAAAAAAAATAACAAAACCACACTTAATACATTTATTTACTTACTTATGTGCATGTGCTTGTTTATTGTTTATTTATGTGCATATGCAGGAGCATGCATGTTGAGCCCAGAGGATGGCATGTAGAAATTGATTTTCTCCTTTTACATACGAGTCCTGGGGATTGAACTAAGGTCGTCACTCTTGGGGACAAGTACCATATCTTTTCCTCTATTTTAGCCAAAGTTAACATTTGTATTTCACTGAGGTTTAGGAACACAAGTTTCCTTTATCCCATGCTCCCATAAATAGCAAGTATATACACGAGTGCTTTCTTATGTACCTCTTAGGCCAATCTGGGAAGCGTGGTGAGGTAATGGAGGAAGGCAGTCTTCTGTGTGAGGGGAAGCCCTGTCTATGACCTGCCCCTCCAGTCTCCTGACTCTGCTGGCTAGTCAGCCCTTCCTTGTCTAAGGGTCACGTGTCTCTTACAGCTGGGCAAAAGTGTGGGCCCGGCCCTCCTACAGCTCCTCCTGGATCTCCTTAAGCACCTGGTTGTCCACGCTGAGCAGTTGGATGCCCAGAACCAGCAGAAGGCAGAGGCCATCCGTGCTGAGTCTGATCTCTTTTTGGACCTGGAGTCCATGACTTCACTTGAGCTGGCTGCTGACAAGGTACCGCTGGTGCAGAGAGTAGCTGTCCGTTTCTGAATTTAACAGTGTGTCCGCCGTCGAAGAGTAGAGAGATGTAGAAAACTATGGCTGAGATGCTGTAACCCCTGCCCAGGGATGACTACTTTATCTGGGTTCTGTCTTTCGATCACTCCTTTATAGCCATGCCCGCCTGCAGCTTTTATTTGTACCTGTACTGACTCTCTTGAGTGGGTTAGGGTGAGGCTCAAGTAGCTGTGTCCTGTGCTGACTGGGGCCTGTGTAGCACATGTATGTGGCAGTATGCAGCAAACTGGCCTGCGAGTGGCATCAAAACTTGGGGCTAAGATAGAGCAAGTTTGCAGAGTGCTTCCTGCCTTGTTTCCCTGAGAACACAGAATGCTTTTGGGTAGCTGTGACCTCCCCTGCCCCTGTGTTACACATGAAATATACCCCTGACCTTGTTTTTTAGACAGTAGAAGAGGTGCTGGTGGCCATCCTTAAACATCCCACACTGGAGAGTTGGTTTCTAGCCCTGGAGCGGAAAGCCTTGCCTCCACACACGCTCAGCCCCATCCTTGTGAAGCTCCTAGCAGCCCACTTCAGTTCAGGTGTCCTTCAGCTACTGGTGGCGAGTTCCCCAGTTCTCCATAAACTGGGTCAGTTGGGTCTCCTGGCAAAGTACTCAGAAGCCATTACCCAAAGTGTGTTGAAAGAGCTGCGCGCCAGAACTGTGAACTCTGCCACAACACCCAAGACCCTGCCTCAGTTGGAGGCCCTGCGGGAACTGCATCCATACATGGAAAGTGTCCAGATTCGAGAGGTCACGCTGGCCCTGCTGGGCCTTCCAGAGGCTCACCTGCTGACCCAGCAAGCCGTACAGTCTCCAGAAAAGGAGAGACAATTGAGCAGTCTTGGGAAGACCTTGGTACAGCTATTGACGAGCAGCCCACAGGATCAGCTGCAGCAGAATGAGCTCCTCTGGTGGGCCGAGTATGTTCGCGGTCTGGGGGCTCTGCTCCCCACTCTGGCTGAGCATAAACTGGACACTGTATTCCTTCAGACTCTGCAGAGAGACCCTCTGCTGGCCTCTGTGGTCTCAGCTGACCTGCTTGAGTACTGCTTGGTCCGACGGACAGAAGCAGCCCTGGGCATTGCCAGCCTGCTCCTGCAGCATAGCAGCACCCACCTTCTGAAGTTTGAGCTCTGGTGTAGGCGGCCTGGTGTGGGGCTCCTGCAGGAGCACCTGGATGACTTCCTCCCCCTTGTCCATGTGTATCTCCAGCACAGGACACAAGGATGCTTCGTGCGGCCAGCAGGAGGTATGGAAAGAGCTGGCTTTGAGCAGCTGGGAGTTTCTCCCTGAAAGGCAGATTGGCTTGCCATCTTAAACCCTGTCACTTGTGTTCTGGGGCATGGTACAGTTCTGTTCCTCCTTACTGTAATCTCTTTAGGCTGAGAGTTGAGAATTTTCAACATTCTCTCTGTCTCCTGACCTTGGGAATTGAGGTGTAGCTGGGGGTGTCTACCCGTTCCTAATAAGAAAAGCAGGGTAGGGTGGGCAGTAAGTGGTGGTTTGGCTGTTTCTGATTCAGTGGAAGTAACTGAGGGCTAAGTCATCCTTTGTCCCATTACTCTGTCCTCTGCCTCAGGGAAGTTGTTGGGGAGTTCCTACTGAGTCCAGGCAGTGTGAATCTAATTCTTTCCCCTGCTGAGCCTCAAGTCTGGCACCAGTCGCCTCCAACTTCATCACTTATAGTAAACATAGAAATGATTCCCTTACTGCTTTGTATTTTCCGTGCCAGGTGCTTCCTAGAGGGAGGTTCCCTACGGGCAACCACTTGTCCATAGGCGCCCTGCACTGTGCACAGTAACCTCTGCTTTGTGTCTGCCTAGTGTGCTCCGCTGTCACTCCTGTCTTGAAGGCCCTATGGAGACAAGTGCGAGACAGGCTTTTTCATACTGATGGGCTCTCCAATCCTGAGCTGCATCTGGAGTCCCTGGCTCAGCTCATTCCATTTGCAAGAACCAAAGATCTGCATGTTCTCATGGACCATTTACCCAGCATGCTTCGGACTCTGAGTAGTCACAAGAGGTATGAAAGCCAAGGCCATTGGGTGGTCTTTCCCTTCTTAGTGTCCCTTTTTCTCATGGTCTGTATAAGAAAGTTAATGAAGTGTCTGTCTTCCTGTTGTGCCAGTGGATGCCAAGGCAGTTCTGACTAGAGCAGCCATGATGGCTGGAGACGTGCATTGCTGCATGTGGAGGGCTGGGGCTGACGCCCTGAGAGTAGTGTTCTATTAGAGTGGCTTCCCCCAGAAGTTGTTTTGCAGTGTCTACCTGGAGTGAGGTGGTGTGGTCTCTGGTCTCCGTAGGGTAGAGAGGACAGAGCCACTAAATATTGGAATAGAACAGCCTTCCAAAAAAGCAGCAGGTCTTGAATGTCACAGTAGGGAGGTGGGGGAGACCCTAGATAAGAATGAGTCTGGAGAAGCCCAGTGACTCATTGCAGTGAGCATTTGCCAGTAAAGCTGATTGGACAAAAGGGGTATATTATGTGACACAGTGCCCCCAGGGCCACCAGGATGAAAGAAGGAGAAGGAAAGAGGGTTGTTGTTGGGGTTTTGTTTGTTTGTTCCTTTTGTTTTGTTTGGTTGGTTGCTTTGTTTTGTTTTGTTTTAAATTTTCTTTGGGAGGACACTTCAGGGGTGAGGGGAGGCTATGGGGAAAACAGGTGAGCAAAATTGGGGACATAATGTGAAATTCCCAAAGAATCAGTAAAGAAATTACGTTTAAAAAAATAACTGCCAACCCAGTATTCTATACCTAATGAAACGATGTCTCCCCCCGCCACACACACACACACACACACACACACACACACAGACATGTCTCTGGAGAGACTGTCTTTTCTCTGGTGTGCTACTCCCACTGACAGTGTGATGTTAAGTAAGAGTGGCCCGGGAGAGTGGGCAGTGCGGGCCTTTGTGCCTTACAGACAACCTTAGAAGTGTAACCCTGCCACTTGGTCTCCTGCTGCAGTTGGATCGTGGCCGACTCTGTCGCAGCAGCCTTGGCAGAGTCAGCAGAAGAGCTGAGTGCCTGGAAGAAGACTCTTCTGGGGTCCTGTGTGCAGTGGCTGACTGCGTCCTTCAGTGCCAGGGAGCCAGGGGACGAAAACACCCAGAAGCAAGAGAAGCCAATGCTGCTCCGATTAAGCGAGTTGTTGGTAAGTGTCTCTCCTTAGAGATCCTGGTTATGTGCTGAGGTGACATGTAGCCAGACTTGAAAGGTACGTTCCCAGCTGTGTGTTAGGACTGTACCTCAGAGGAAATGAGGAAGCAGTGTCTAGGAGCTGGCGGGGGGGGGGGGGGGGAGACACACTGATTTGTAAGCCATCTTTATTGGGAGTGGATGTTGGATTTTACCAGATTTTGTTTTTATCTACTGAGACTGTTTTTGATTAGTCTGTTAATGGGGTGAATTTTATTAGTTAATGCTAAACCAGCCTTGTATTCCTAGGATAAAGTACTTGGCCATAGTGGAATAGCCTTGTTCTGTGTTGTTGAATTTGATTTGTTAATAATTTCCACTAGGAATTTTTGCTCCTGTGTGTATAAGGAATAGTTGTGTTTAATGTATCTTTTTTGTGAGGCCTCTGTGCTTGGTGAGGCAGGTCTCACAGGATGAGTTGGGGAAAGTTTTCCTGGGTTTAAAATTCAAGCTGAAAAAAGGATGAGTTGGGGAAAGTTTTCCTGGGTTTAAAATTCAAGCTGACAGTTATTTTTTCTTAACTATTTTATCAGTACTGCTTTCTTATCTTATGAATTATTTAGTTTTCTGTAAGAAATCTGTCATTCTTACTTTCATTCATCAATCCATGGTGCTTTTTTCCCTATGACTGATTTAGGGTTTTTTGAAAATGTGGGCTGAGCAGTTTGCTTATGATGGCCCATAGGCTTTCCATCCCTAGTTTCCTAAGCACTGGGTTCAGGAAGCTCTCTCTGCAGCTTAGTGATTGCTGTAAACTTGAGAGATGGTCTGCGCTGATTCCCTTCTGTTAAAGTTGCCCTTTTAAAATGTGATGTTTTGTATAGAAACAGTATCCTAGAAGTTAGTAGTCACCCCAGAGGCATGGCATAGAGCTTCCACATGGCTACCAGTCTAACTGCTTGATGGTTTTATTTGTGGGTTCATTATGGATCACAAAGTGATGTGTGTGTGTGTGTATGTGTGTGTGTATGTGTGTGTGTGTATATGTGTGTGTGTATGTGTGTGTATGTGTGTGTGTGTATGTGTGTGTGTGTATGTGTGTGTGTATGTGTGTGTGTGTGTATGTGTGTGTGTATGTGTGTGTGTATGTGTGTGTGTGTATGTGTGTGTGTATGTGTGTGTGTGTATGTGTGTGTGTTTGTATATGTATACACACACATATAAAGAAACTCTACGAGCTGCACTTTCAGACTGAATTTGTTATGTTACAGGTTTGTAAATTTAAAGTAACAGGAACCCAAACATGGCATAATTTCAACATGAACCCTTCAGTGTCTCTTCTCCTGGTTAAATAATATTTTATAGATATTCCATGTACGATGTCTAACATCCTCTCCTCCAATCCCATGAAAATTTAAACTTACTAGGTTTTGTGATCATAAAGCTAACAAACATAGCAACTACAGACATCAGCAGTGCAGGGCTGGGGTGTGGCTGAGTGGTAGAGTAGGGCTTAGCTCTGTAGGTCCCTGCTCTCCACCCACGGTGCCCTGCCTTCAGCACCAGGAAAAGTAAGAAAACTACGGGAGGCTGTTGCACCGTTTCAGGTGATCATCCTCAAGGTGCTCTGTCTCTGCGTGCGTGTAGTTGAGATAAAACTGAGTCTGGAAGGTTAGCTCCCTCGCAGCCACGTCCGGAGGTTTTGTCTTCACATTATCCTACATCCTGTCAGACTCAGTACTGAGCACCACAGTCCCTCTGTGCGTTTGGTGGGTTGTATCCAGGTGAATGCCCGAAAGAGCACTGATGGGGCGTAGAGAGCAGGATGCAAGATGTGATGAGGCAGAGAAGTCCTCAGTGGACGCTCCAGTGCCCTGGGAGTCCTTCACAGTCTTTGTCACTGAGGACTCCTGGCATGGCTGGCCTGGTGGAGACAGTGCCTTAGGTGAACTGTGCTTAGCTGCTGCCTCAGGGCAGACCTCCTCCCTTTGTGCAGTGTCTCCTGGGCAGGGTGAGCGTGTCCTCCCAGTAGTCTCCACTGGTTCCTCAGTGAGAGGCTGGATGCGAATTCCCTCGTGCTGCCTGAGAAGGCAGACATGGAAACATAACAGGACCGCTCGGGAAATGTCGCTTTGCATGTTTGGTGTGCTAGTATAATGTTAGTGCTGTTTTTTCAAATAATGAAACGAGGGGTTGTAGCTCAGTGGGTAGAGCTCTTGCTCAGCATGCACAAAACCCTGGGTTTCATCACCAGCACGGAATAAGCACCTGTAATCCCAGCACTCGGCAAACAGGGCCAGGATGATTCGACGTTCAAGCTCCTCCTCAGTTAGTTCAAGGCTGGCTCCATGAGACCCAGTCTCAAACAATGCCCCATAATAGTTTGGGTACTTTGCTTATATTTGCTGTTGAACCCAAAATCTGCATGTTGGTCTTCGTTGTAAGATCTTGTTAGTGTCAGTAGGAATGGCAGCAGGGTAGGCGGACAGACAGTAGGAAGGATAGCAGGGCTTTTTGTAACCCTGATTCAGAAGGTTATGGAGAAGAACCGGAGCTCATTCACTGCCCCCTGAAGACTGCACTCTGGAGCCCTCAGTGTTTCCAGCTCACTGACATGTTTCATGTCCATTTTTTATTGCTTTTTTTTTTTTTTTTTTTTTTTTTTTGTAGCACGAACTTAAAGAGATTGAACCTGATGACTGGCAGCAGTTTGTGAAGACAGGACTCAAGTAAGTTGATTTGATTTTTCTGGTGCCGTTTAGAAAGATGTGGGTGTTCCAACCATGTAGGTCTCTTTAGCTTGTCATTAAAGTACCTGTCACAGCATAGCTATTGCCTTGTCTGTAGAGAAGAAAAACATCTTTAAAACACAGAAATGGAAATGGCGTGATGGTGCGTGTCTGTAATGTGGCACTTGGGAGGAATTTTGAAGTCACCCTCACTCAGCTACATAGCAGGCTCAAAGCCAGCCTGGGCTGCATGAAACTATCTCAAGTAAACAAAACAGGCTGGCAAGATGACTCAGTGGATAAAGGTGCTTGCTGCCAAGCCTGACAATCTGAGTTTGATCCTGGCCCAGGACCCACTTGTTCTGACCTCCATATGCATGCTCTGACATGTGTGCATGTGCACACACTCTCACACACACATAGTAAGTAAAAATGAAATTGAAAAAGCTTGAAATGTAGAGATAAAAGCTATATTCAAACATAATGAATGTTAGTTTTCTCTATTATTCCTAAAGAATTCTTGTCTCTTCCCTGCCCAGCCACATGCTTGTCATCCTCTGTTTATTTTGTGGTTTTGTTTGCTTGTTTTTGTGAATTTCATTGATTGTTTTCTCAGTACTGGGGATTGAACCTAGGGCCTTACAAATGCTAGACAAGTGTTTTCTAGCACTGAGCTGTAGCCGCCGGTCCCTTTATGAAGCAGTGTGTGTTCTGTCCCACGAGTAGTAGCCGCCACAGGAGACAGACACCGGACACCTGACAGAACTTTACCTGTAGGCCACAACCACATGCTGATACACAGATTAATAAAAATGGATTAATTTAAGATATAAAAGTTAGCCAAAAATATGCCTAAGCTAATAGGCCAAGCGATGTTTTAGCAATACAGTTTCTGTGTGATTATTTCAGGTCTGGGCAGCCAAAAAACAGCCTCTGACTACACTTGATGCAGCTCAGAACTTTCTATTTTCTTCAGAACAAGTATAGGAACGTCCTAATGCTCTATGGAGAGAGCTACAAGGATTTTTCATAGATTCTCGCTCTGGTGGGTTTTGAAGGGATTTAAGATATAGCTCAGTGTAGTTCAGATGGCTGAAGGACCAAGGCAGATGGACCTGTTAGGATCCACAGAGTCCTGTGCTCACACCCACTTCTTCTGCCTGCTGACTCTCCAAATGGAAAGTTCTTTTTGATGTATGTGTCGCAGAAAACTCAGGCACACGCCGCATAGGATGGTTTGCTCAGCGATCACTGCACGGTGGTGATCCCACATGAGGTTGTGTAGCTAGGGATGTAGCTGTCTTAGTCTCTGTCCGCCCATCCTGTGATGTCTGTATCATGACAGACTCTCCTCATGATGTAGGTTAGTGACCCCACCATAGTGGACAGATAGGACTGTGATTAAACAAGGATGAGGCCATGTCACTGACAACCCAGTGATGAATGCATACTCTGTTAAATTCTCAACTCTGTACTTTCGGAATTCTAAGAGCAAATTTTGTTTCTTAAACAATTAACTTCCCTTCATGACACTCTTTTCCTTTGGCTTATCTCCCAGATTTCGGTACCAGGACCTCATCTTTTTGAAGACTCTGCTTGATGCCACAAAGCTCCTGTATAGTCCAGAAAGCTCTGTGCACACAAAGCTTGTCCAGCTTCCAGTGGTCCACATGATGCTCACCCAGCATTCTCTGTTCTTGCCAACCATGCTGACATCTGAAGAAGAGGAAAATCTTTTGGACAGTCAAGTAAAAGGTGACCCCACACTCTGCCCTCCAGTCTGTTTTCAGAGTGTAGTAATGGGATCTCTGTGTCTGCCAGATCCAGGGCCCAGGCCACTCCTGTCTTCACAGCGACACAGAAGTTGCCGTCTGTCTCGAAGGCTTTGTGTGGTTTCTGGAGGTTCTGTGGGAGGTCATGTGGCTCTGTCATGAGCTGCTATTAAAAGTCTTCAGGTTAGGAGAGGTTGGCAGGGATGGGAAAACAAGTGTGGACATTTGTCCTGCGAGGACTGGATTAGCCTTGTGAATCTTTTAGGGACGATTGAATGAAAGCGGAAGGAGTTTGAACATCCCTGGTGGTAGTGCGCTGCTGTCCTTTCCAGCTAGACTTACACTCTGTCTCCACCTCAGTCGACATGGACTTGTGCTCATGAGTCCTGAGTGCAGTGTAGACTGTGTGAATGTCAGAACACAGGCTGAATGTCCCTGCCCACTCAAGGCAATGCCATGACAAAGCCATCACCCTGGGATCTGAGTGTCATAAACAGTTGGTTAAAGACAGAAAACGGTTAGATACCAATTATTGGTACAGTAGTTAAAAAGTAAAATGGGCTCCACACCCCGTGCAGGCAGGAGTATAAATGCTGGAAGTTGTGATGGCATAACCAGGGAGTATGCTTAGATCTTAAAATCTTGGGTTTTTAAAAATTTGGTGGAAAGGGGTGGGTAGATCCTGAGCCTAAGGCCTGTGAGACCTAGGGAGATGGTGATTCTGAAGATGTGTTATTACAAGAATGCATGTGATCCTGTCAAGGAGGCTGGTGGACTTACAGTCCAGCCCACAGTCCAGCCTACTCAGAAAGGAAAGTACCAGCTTCCAGAACCACTGCAGTGCCCCCTCCTCTGCTGTCCTGAGAATGTGTCTCCTTGGTACTATGTCCTGGGTTGTTTCTTCCAGAAACCCTGGTGGACCTGATGTCCACAGTGGTGAGGATGTGCCCTTCTGTCTGTGAGAGCAGCCACTTTGCCGTGCTACTTGGGACCTACAGTGCTACACTTAGTGTCTTGGGTGAGGAGGACTTGATGACCAGGCTGTGTGGGCAGAGCTGGTGGGGTGTGCCTTCTCTTGTGTTTGAGAGGTTCAGTTTCCTAAAAGTGACCTTCGTTTGTCTTCTAGACCAGAAGATTTTACTTCTCCTTCGGGCATATGAGCAGAACAACCTCAGTCTCATCAGCTTCAGGTGAGCGTTGGTTTCACAGGTGGTCATGATCAGAAGGACGGTGGAACATTAGGCCCAGTGATGAAGCCCCCTCTTCAGGGAGCTCTAGATTTGAGCCTTCTCATTCCTTTTTGTTGTTGTTTAAACTATTATTGATGTATTTGTATTCCTTATTTTGTATAAATGTAGGCATATGTGTAGCATGTTCATCCCACAGTGCACACTTGGAGGTCTAGAACAAAGACTCCACATCAGTGTTGGCAGGAACCAGACCCACACCATAGTAGCTGCCCCGTCTCTTAGATCTCTGTGGGCAGCTGCAGGGGATACCGGGCTGCACAGAGTGGGTTCTCCAGGCAGGACTGACCAAAGACTTGTGCAGCAGTCCTGATGGCTTGGTCCCTCCTGTGGGCACTCTGAGGTCCTATAGCTCCTAAAGCTGTTTTAGCCTGGCTTGGAGCCACACCCCATCATGTAGAGACCCTGCTCTGCTACTCGTCCATTGGCAAGTGAGCGGCCATGCAACTTCCCCAGTCCTTTCAGTTCTTATTCCCCCCACCGCACAGGAGGTGGCAATGTAAGCTACGGGATCCTTGCACAGAATAAGTGAATCAGTGTGCACAAAGGGTCAGAGTCAAGCCAGATACACCAAGAGTAGTGTGTGGGTGCTGACTTCTGCTGCCATCACCAGCTGTCCCTGCACCCCCAGCAGCCCCATCACCATCATCCCATTTCAGAAGCTGTTGAGGATTAAGTGATAGAGCATGCATGCTTACCCAGAGTGTCACTTGGCATGAACTAGGATCTTGATGTTGGGGTTGTTTCTGGTGTGTCCTGTGACCAGTCTGCCCTCCTCTCTGGCTGTAGGGTTCTGCTGTGGGGCCCAGCGGCTGTGGAACATCACAAGACATGCCGAAGCCTAGGCAAGTCACTGTGGCAGCAGCCAAGTGTCGGGGACATCCTCCGCCTCCTGGACCCTGACCAGATGATGCAGACCATCCTGCACTTCCCACAGTACCGGAGGCTGCTGCCCACTGAGGTGTGGTCTGCTCTTCTCCCCTCCCCCTTGCCACTCCAACTTTGTACAGAGGTACAAACTGTACCCCGTGCTCATACGAGTCTCAACGATAACATTACCATGTGAAAACTTTGTTTTTTATAGAACTACTTAGGCTTATGTGCTCTGACAGTGGGGTCAGCATTCAAATGATCAACGTCCATGATCATGTTGGCTTGGGCTGTTTTAGGACACAGGGGAGCCGCTGGTGTTTAAGGATAATACTGTGCGAGTGGACCTTGACAGCCTCTATGACCCCTGCTTTCTTCTCCATCTGTTTGGGGAACTGACCAGACCAGGTGAGTGTGCCGGCCTCCTGCCGTCAGACCAGGTGAGTGTGCCAGCCTTCTATAGCCAGGCCAGGTGAGTGTGCCGGCCTTCTATAGCCAGGCCAGGTGAGTGTGCCGGCCTCCTGCCGTCAGACCAGGTGAGTGTGCCGGCCTTCTATAGCCAGGCCAGGTGAGTGTGCCGGCCTTCTATAGCCAGGCCAGGTGAGTGTGCCGGCCTCCTGCCGTCAGGCCAGGTGAGTGTGCCGGCCTTCTGTGTGCAGGCCAGGTGAGTGTGCAGGTCTCCTGCAGCCAGATTGCTGTCACTTGTTATCATGGCTCCCAGGTTAGTCCTGAGTCAGAAAAAAAATTCTTTTAGTGTAGACAGCTTGTTCGTTCCCAGCTGCCCGGGCCCTAATAATCACACAGAAACTATATTAATTGCAACACTGTTTGGTCTATTAGCTTAGGCTTCTTATTAACTCTTACATCTTAAATGAACCCGTTTCTATTAATCTTTGTATCGCCACAAGCCTATGGCTTACCGGAAAGATTTCAACTTTGACAGCTACATGGCTCCTCTTTGATTCCGCCTACTCTCTCTCTCTATCTCTGTTCAGATTTCCCGTCTGGCTTTACTCTGCTAAACCATTGGCCCAAACAACTTTATTCCTCAACCAGTGAAAGCAGCACATATACAGGACATCCCACATCATTTTTGGGTTTTTGTTTGTCTTGAATTATGTGGCTGGGTTCTTCAGCACCAAATCTGGGGCCTAGGGACACACAGTCCGCCTTGTCATTTCTCGGGCCTAGAGCCCTGAGCTGTTGCCAGTCTTCTCAGCAAGCACCTTTATCCTCTAAGCCGTCTTGCCTGCCCGTGGATTAATTTAGTGTTATGTTCAAGGTCTTTAGCTATGCTTATTTGGAAAAACAAGGGATATTGATTCTTTTGTCCAGAATTGAGAATTTAATTAAATTTAGTGTTGGACATGCATTCCCGTTTTAGATGATAGAAAATTAAAATGTTAAGGCATACAGTCAAAAACTGCTGCATCTGACTTTTAGGCATGACTTCCCTTTTGTTTATTTGCACATGTGTGTAGCAAGAGGCCCTCAGCAGTCTGTTTGCAACTCCACCATGGCCAGGTACTGCTGACCTTGTCCTACGTCAGGCCCTTGATTCTTCTGTCTTATTGCTCCACTTTCAGCCCTTTGAGGAGAATGGGAACCTGTTTTCATAACCTTACTACCTCCCACCCTCACCCCCACTTTGAGTGCTTGGCCAAGAAACAGGCCAGCCAAGGTTGTTAGCAGTGGCAGTGACAGATGCCTCTTCCACAGCAGCCCTGGTGCAGACAGAAGGGGCTGCAGTCTGCCAAGGCAGCCAGCACAGGGTGAGCCGAGTGCCACTGCCAAGTGCCCAGCGCACCAGCCCTGTGGACTCTGCTCTCTGTTTGCAGTTTGTGAGCAAGGATGTCGTCTAAAAAGACGCTGAGGTGCACTTCCTGGAGCTGCTGGAACAGCCCCAGCCCCGTGACTGTCCCCTGACCCCGGGCGCCTTTGGTGCTCTCCGCTGTCATTGTCCTGGAGCTGCTGGAACAGCCACAGCACCGTGACTGTCCACTGACCCCGGGTGCCTTTGGTGCTCTCCGATGTCATTGTCCTGGCTAAGCCGTCTCAGGGTTTGAAAACTGTCCAAAAGGTTCTTAAGATAGAGCAGCATTTATAACCACTTTTAAATAGCCTTATATTTTCTACACCCAAGGGCATCCTTTTTCCATAAGTACAAAGCCAAGACCATAGAGTCACAGAGAAAGTCACAAAATAGGAAGTTAATCTTTCCTCATGGCCACGTGGAAAACTCATTTGTCTTAGAGTGTCGGTAGCTGCTAATGTTATGCCGGCCATCGGAGCTTTAGCTGTTCTCATTGAGTGTAGAGTAAATGTTTGGACTGTCCTCTCTCCCAGACACGCTCTGTTCATGAGTGCTTAGTTATCTCCTAACTACGTTTGTTTTCCAAAGCATGTTAATTTTATCTACAGTTCGGTGCTTAAACAAAAACTTCCTAGTTCATTTTCCACATCAGAATTCATCAGTTGTTAGAAATTGTGAATCTGAGTCTGTACGTTACTGGAACAGTTACCTGGTTGTTCCTTCCAGTCTGTGCTTTAACATCAAGTAGGTTCTCATAAGCAGCATGTACTTAGTAACGAGTTCTGGTTTTAATCTGATCATCTCTCTTTTAGTTGAAGTGTGTACGCTGTGCATACCTAATGAAATCATAGCTTTGGTGGAGTTTTATCTTTTCTAAGGGTGGGAGTGATTGCTTCAGGACTCATGTCATATGGTTGATCACAGTTTACCCTCCAGCCAGATCTCTTTGCTTCGTGCACTGTGTCAGGGGCTGACCATAGCGCAGACCGTTTCTCCTTTCCTAGTGTTTTAGTTAGGCTTCTGTTGCTGTGATAAAGCACTATGACCAAAAGCAAGTTGGGGAGGAAAGGGTTTGTTTGGCTTACACTTCCAGATTATAGTCCTTGATTGAAGGAAGTCAGGACAGGAACTCAAGCAGGCAATATCTGGAGGCAGGAGCTAATGAAGAGGCAGTAGAGGGTGATGCCTACTGACTTGATTCCCATGACTACTGAGCTCGCCTTCTCACAGACTCAGGGATAGCACCATCCACTATGGCTGGGCCCTGCTTCTTCAATTCCTAATTTAAGAAATGCTCTTCAGGCTTGTGTATGGCCCAGACTTATGGAGGCATTTTCTTAATTGAGGCTCCCTTCTTTCAAATGACTTTAGCTTGTGTCAGGTTGATAAAACTAGCCAGTGCACTTTTGTACCATTCTTAAACCTTTTCTTTGTTACCTGTAAACCTCACGATTGTTACTTGGGCTTCAGTTTTCATAGTTTTCTCTTGTGTCGTGTTTGTGCTGCTGGAGCTCCGCACCGTGCAGCCCCGCTGGGCTGGCTTGAGAGAAGCGTGGCCCTGTGTCTGCAGGTTTTTTTCCTCTGTATTTGGGCTCAGATAGATTTCTCTGTATTTGAGTTCAGATAGTTTCTCCTGCAGTCTTCTAAGGTACTGGTCTATTCTGATCTTGGTCCCAGCCAGTGCACTTCCTGTGGGTGAAGTTTTTCATCAGGACCATGGGTCAGCTCTGTCCTATCAACTGCTCCCAAATACACAGAGTCTTATTATTAATTATAAGTGCTTGGCCCATAGCTTAGACTTTTTTCAGCTAGCTCTTAAAACCTGAATTTGCCCATTTCTATTTATTTGTTTCCATGTGGCTCATGACTTGTTACCTCATTTTGTACACATCCTGCTTCCTCTGCATATGGCTGATGACTCCCTCATTGCTATCCTCCTGGATGTGTGGTTCCCCTCTGTATGCTGTGAATATGCTTTATTACCATTGGTTAATAAAGAAGCTGCTTTGGGCCTATGACAGCGCAGAATAGGGCAAGGCAGGAATTCCAAGCAGAGATGGAGGAAAAAAGAAGGTGGAGTCAGGGACACGCCATGTAGCTGCCACAGGAGACAGACGCCAGGAGACAGGTGCCAGATAGAACCTTACTGGTAGGCCACAAATTAATAGAAATGGGTTAATTTAAGATATAAGAATTAGCCAGGGGGGGGCTGGTGAGATGGCTCAGTGGTTATGAGCACTGACTGCTCCTCCAGAGGACCCGGGTTCAATTCCCAGCACCCACATGGCAGCTCACAACTATCTGTAGCTCCAGATTCAAGAGAATCTGACATCATTATACCAATGCGCATGAAATAAAGTTAAATAAATTTTTTTTAAAAAAAAGAATTAGCCAGGAATATGCCTAAGCTATTGACCAAGCGGTGTTGTAATTAATTCAGTTCCCATATGATTATTTTGGGTCCAGGTGGCTGGGAACGAACAAACAAGTCTCTGCCTACACTCCTTCCCAGCATCTTCTTAGTTTGACTCTCATACATAACTTCTTCCTGCCTAGCTATTGGTTAGTCCACTCTTTATTAAATCACTGAGAGTAATAAATACTCCCAGCGTATATAAAGGATTATTCAACAGCAACTTTCAAATTCAGTATCCCAACAATGGCCTCCAGAAACTTCTGGTTTCCTCCTTCTCTCCACCTTTGTCTTAGCGTGTACCGTCTTTGCTTCAGTTTTCAGTTATTGTATTGATAATCTATCCCAAGAGTGTTCATAGAAGACACTCGCTTCCGTCTGCCTCTGTTAGTTCCTGTGGGGCACTGGCCACTCAGTCTAAAAAGCATCTTTATGAAGAATTACCACCAGGTTACTCATTTTTCAACAAGGGAAACTGCTCTCTTCTGAAGTTTTTAAACGGAACTATTCCTGGGGAAAAGGAAGGCCTGAGTTCCCACTAAAGTGGAGCTGACAAAATCTGGCTTCTGTTGGTGAGGATCTGCCCTGAGCTATCTGGATTGGACCCCCTGTGTGTGATCCAGCTGTCTTGCACTTTCTCATAGCAGTTGGAGCTGCCTTAAACCTCACATAGAGCAAAGGGATGTCAGCCCCCAGGTGCTCCCTGATCCTGACCCTGTCAGTGCTGGGATCATCTCATGGCCTTGTGTGGTAGACAAGTCCTGTGCCACTGAGCTGTGCCCTGGCGCCCAGCCCCGGCAGACATTTTGACTGTTGATTTTGTTTGAGCTTGGTGAACCACACTACAGAGAATTTTGTTGTGTGTTTAAAGAATAAAGGAAGGAAGGTTGCCAGAGTGGAGGTAGGGAAATCCTTTGTATACGGAATGGACCCAGGTCCCACTGGTTTGCTCTGGCTGAGTTTCCCACTTTCTGCTCCTTCTGGTCTTCACATGGAACAGAGGCACAAGGACTGAACAAAGTAGGCTCCAGAAGCCAGGTCCTGCTGTGTCCCGTTCTGCTCACTCGCTGAGGTTCATAGTGGGTCTCAGTGTTGCCCTCACTCTGCTGGGACATTTGTGGTTGAATTGACCAGTGTCTTAGAAGCGGTGTAATCCACAGAAGAGAAGATACTGCTGTCTATTCTCAGCAGACACTGTTTTCAGTGTCCTGCCTGTACAGCTGGCATCGATAGGATGGAAAAGAAAGTGAATCCTGAGGTTGTACAAGAATCATGAAATATGGATCATGTGTTTAATGCTGTAATTTACTTTCTGTAGAGTTTGTGGTGGATTGTCGAAAATTTTTGGATTCAAATGCTCTGGGCCTCACTGTGGCTGCCCTCAGCAGCTATGACCCCAAGATGCGTGCTGCGGCCTACTCTGTGCTGGCAGCCTACTACTCACACCTAGAGGGAGCGCGCTTCCGGGAGCAGTCACAAGTAAGTAGGAATCGAGTGTCTGGGGATGCAGGTGAGGCTTTGGAGAAGGTGGCTGTCACCTGGGGCAGGGGGAGGAGTGCAGAGAAGGCATGAATGAGAGGCATAGCTCAGCCTTGGGAGGCTGTTTCTAACCCCAGGGTCCAGTGGGGAAGGGGTCCCCTGCACCCTGGTTTCTTGTGGATAGACAGATGGCTTGCCTTCTCTTGAATGTGTCTTTGGTCTAAACTCAGCGGTGAAGGCAACTGTTATCCACACTGTCTAGCCCAGAAACTCACACTCTTGGTGCCAGAGGGACAGGAGCAGATTGGTAGTGGTGTTCGGCTTCTCTCGGCCCCTGTGCAGGTCTGCTCCTAAGAGAAGAAGGCAGGAGCATCTCCAAGAGGAAGGCACACAGTGTCCTGCTGTGGCTTCCTGTTTGTCCCCTGCAGAGCTGTGACAAACACATTCTGAAAGTGCTCGTCTTTTCCCCTGTTCAGGTTCTGTACCTGTTGGATGTTGTCCGCAATGGAATTAAAGCTCCGAACCTGAGGCTTCCCTTTACCGTGGCTCTCTTCATTGCCAAGGCGGCACTACAGATCCTGAAACCAGGTGCCTTCTTAGATTCCAGGGGAGGAGAAACAGACAAAGCTGAGGTTCTGGGAGTCAATCCCACAGGTTTCTTCACTGTAAAGCGCCCCCTGCCTCTAGGACTCTGAGAGGGTCAGGAGTCGTGTCCTCCAAAGCACTTATAGAGTGCCCGGCACAGCACGCACCCACCTGAGCCAACAGCAGCTTGTCTGACACTGCTGCTCACTGACCTGTGTGTGGCAGAGCCATGGTTTATGGTTCCAGGTGCTCAGCTGGAAAGCACACGGGTCACTCTGTAGCTGTAACCAGGATGTTGAAACACAGCTCCGGAGAACTAGGCCGCCTCTGAAAGGATGTGCAAGTAACAGGCCTTGATTCACCAGAAGGCCTTGTTTGGGTTTAGCCAGAGAAAAATCAGTAGAAGGTTGGTACCATTGGGGGCCCCAGGGCTCTGTTAGTCCAGCAGGGTCATAATCTCAGCTGAGAAAACAGCCTCCAACCGACTCCCCCATCTTCCCACCCTCTGAGGCCCCCAGGAGAGGTAGCGTGTCTCAGGCCTCTCAGTTAGTGTGTAGTCAATTGTGTAATCAGATTGCTCTTAGAATTCAGGTATGATTTTTATCTGTGATATAATTCATGTGACATAGCTTTTCCTGCCTTGGAATCTTGTGGAGGGAACTAAATTGTTATAACTTGTCGGATTTAAAGGAGTCTGTTAGGAGAAAATACATCAGAGTTTAGATGTTCATCGTTGTAGCCTCCCATTGATGGTGCCTGGGGTATAGCTGTCCACATCAGTCCACATGCCAAGGAGGCCATGTGTTGATGACCAGGCCTCCCAGCTGGACTTTAGATTGCAGCAGAAAGAGTGTATACTCTCCCTGCCTTGTATTCTAGAGCCAGATGTCTGAGCCTCTCTCCTTGATTCAGCTCCTTTCTAGGAGAAGCTAGAAGCAGTGTGGGCCCTGTGCTCTTGTCTCTGTGGCCAAGTCCAGGGAGATCCCTAAATCATGTGGAGAAGGCTATGTACAGAAGAGGTCTTGGGTTTCCAATCTACTGTGGTTCTTAGGATGCAGAATCTCTGCTGGGTAGGGATTTATCCCCCAGTCCAGATACTGCCAGGCTGTAAGGAGGACGTTAGTGACTGTCTGCTTGTATTCTCAGAGGAGCACATGTACTGGAAGATCAGCAAGTTCCTGCTATCGCACGAGAACCTGAACATGGACAAACTGCCTGGCTTTTACCAGTTCTTCTACAGCTCTGACTTCCAGGTAGTGTGGCCAAGTCCTCAAGGTCCCCATAGACTTTGAACAAGATTACTCACTCAGCCCTACGTCTCCTCTGTCCCCCAGTAATGCAGCTTGCTACACAATACCATTGCACAAACAGTGCAGAGCAAGGTCGCAGAGAGGAACCGTTTGTGCTGCCCACAAAGCCAGACACACTCCTGTGTCCTGGCACTTCCCAGACCTGCTTATTAAAAGTCTTGAGTCTAGGAGCCTTTAGCATCCCTCTTGTGTCTTCTTGCTGAGTCCCTGGACTAAGTATTACATATCCTTCTGTAAAATTCCCACCCACTTAAACATGCTCAGTGTTTAACTTGACTTGGTCTTTGATTTCTGAGCTGATAATGGAATCAAAGGACAAGACTCTTAATGATGTAAGGCCAGAGCTGTTGGCCATCACCTGGAAACACGGTGTTTGCTTGTCCCATAGAAGAGCCATAACTTATCTAACAATGCTTTCTTGTTTGTTTGGCCTAGCAAAAAACAGAACAAGAATGGGTGCTGGGAATCCTACGGCAGGGGATTAGAGACAAACACTGTTATGAGCTGTGCTCTAGGAGAGGGGTGTTCCACATCATCCTGTCGTTCTTCAGCAGCCCCTTGTGTGACGAAGTGGCTAAGGTGAGCATGTTCCTCAGAGTCACAGCACACTGTGGTGGATAGGAAGAAAGACATTTGCCTCTTTATTTTATCAAGGGAAAGGAGCTAGTTACTGATCATAAGCCTGTGGAGTTGACCAGAAAGCCAAGATGCAAATTATCCCACCTGAGTGACAGGAACCCTCTAGCTCCCAGTTTTGCCTGTCATGTCTGGAGACATAAAACCTTTGTAGAAGAATCCTAGCCCTCAGAAGGCTGAGGCAGGAGGTTTAAGGCCAGTGTGGAATGCATAACATGAACCATGTTCCAAATAAATAAATGTTGGCTGTAGACAGTCACACTTTGTGTTCGGTTTTATTGGTTCATATCAGTTATATTTTTCTTCTGGAATTTACTCTCTTTGTTTTTGAAACAGGGTCTTACTTTGTTGCCCTCACTGACCTGAAGTCTGCTTTTCATGTTTCTGGCTTTGAACTTGTAACATTCCTCTTGCCTCTCATGTACTAGGGTTGCAGTCATGAACATTCTTGAAGTTGACTCTTAAAAAGTGTATACTGTATGTAGTCCCTAAAGTAGTAAGCACTGGACACACATTGTCTTTAGTTGTTTGAGGTCATAACTTCTTGTGTCCCTTCCCTGTCACCATACACTGATTGCGAGCTTCAGAGTAGCACCTCAGACAGGATCCCTGTCTTTTTTGGCTGTCTGGTGTCAGCACCATTAAGTAAATGACAGTTCACAGTTTTCACTAAAGCTTTAAAAGTCAAAGGCACTCTGAATTTTAATAAAGATTTAATTCTTAATTTGCTTTTGATTTGGGGGAAAGCATAGTAAATAAGAATAGAGAGTTGGGGTTGCCTCCTCTCACCCATTAGGAACCAGTGAGTATGCCCTGCCCCTGACTGTCCCTGGGACCAAGAGCTGATTTTATATTTTCTAAATACACAATTGCTGAAAGAAGTAAATGGGAAAAGCCTGGCAAACTTTTATTTCTTATGTGGGGAGTTAACAGTCAAGATTAAGAAATACATTGTAATAAATGGAATTTGAATATGGTACCTTTTTGTTTTTATAGTAAGAGAATTCTGAGGTGCTAAGAAACATTTAGGGATAAGCCCATGTTGATGTCTCCCTTGGGTAGATAGGACAAATGAGTTACCAGCAGCTCACAACTGGCCTGTAAATTCTGGAGTCTGTGCTGCATCCCATCTGGACCATCTTGTATCTGGGCTGTGTGGTTTTTATGGTGCTTGTCTGCTGTGGGTCAGTTCTCCCCAGGTATGCTGACTGCTGGGAGTCTGTTTCTGTCATTTGTGTGCTGATACACTTCTGGAGCTGGGCCTATGGCTAATAATGCTTGTAATCCCAGCCCTCAGAAGTCTGGGACCAGTGTGAGTCTCTATCTGAAAACTATTAAAAGTTAAACCAGTGAGAGGGGAAATCACTGTTGTTCCACTAAGGAGTGACTCTGAATTTTGCAGAATTGGATTCTGGAAATTCTGCAGAATGTTGCCCATATCACCAGATCTGCCTATGAAGTCATCCGTGACTATAGCCTTTTAACATGGATTTTACACATCCTTGAGAGCAGGTAAGTGCTTTTTGCCTGGGCTGTGTGTTCATGATGCCTCTAAAGGTTTAAGCATCAATAGATTGTGTGCAGTGGGGTCCCACCCATACTCCTGTGAGCTTGCAGTCCAGCTCCTGGTAATAGCCAAGGGCTTTTCTTCCATTAACGCCTGCTTTTTGGAATCTCTTGTATGCCTTGGATTGAAACACAGCTGCATCCACTTTGGCAGGACCCCGCTAGCCTTCCTGTTTTTATGTCACACTCAGCCACTGAGGCCAGCTGCATAGAGGGTTTGACACAGTATCCAACACCCAAGCCTCCCGCTTCTAGGCTTGTTGAAATGCCCAGTGAAGGTAGATGAGTCATCAAGCACTGGGTGGGGGGTTGGGCAGAAGATGCCTGTCATTCCTCATAGTCTCTGTCACGTGAGTCTGTGTGCAAGACTGGGGTCCCTGACACAGTAGCACTGTCAGGAGGACTCTGTCTGTGACAGGGCAGCTGTAATATGCCCAGGGGCCACTGGGTCTTTTTGTTCTTTTTCCTTTTTCAAGAGTAATTTTCAGCTCTTTGAGAAGCAGGCTCCCATGCACATGTGCAGGCTCTGCCCTGGGAACTCTGCATGTTTCACAGTCCTGTTTGTTACAGCACTAGGTGACTTCTTAAGGGTGCCTGCACCTCAACCCCGCCAGGTTGTGGCACTGTCACCTCATAACGCTGCTGTTGCAGAAGATGGTTGTTCATTGTTTTTAACCAAAGGTTAGAATCAGCGATCTTTTACTCTGAATATAAAAATATAGAAAAAGTATTTTTCTAGAGTTTCTTATGCAGAATGACCCATGCATGTGATCCCACCAGTCAGGAGACTGTGGCAGAGGATTTCAGGGGGTTTGAGGCCAGGCTGGGCCACAGTGCCAGACCCTGCCTCAAAAAGACAAATAGAGTAAGATCTTCCTGAAAGAAACAGCTGAAACTGTCTTCCAATGTCAACAACTTCAAGACTTTTCAGATTTTTTTAAGGCATAATTGGCTGTTAGCTAATAATAATAATAATAATAATATCCCATAATAACTTTGTTATATTCGAGTTGCTACCATAACCACACTGCTGTTTCTACTGTACTTCAGGGACTTGGTACAGTTTTCTGGTTAGAAGTGGCCTGGCCGCCTCATCCTGGCTGGACGCTGCATTTCTACGTCAGGCACCTTGTTTTTACTTAGAGGGTGGGCTTTGTGCTGAGGGATGGACAGGTCAGACTGTCGAAGGCAGGGCTGTCACCAGTGTTCTGGCCCACTCTGTGGTCCACATCTTACTTTCACACATTGGCCTCCCTGACTAGGCTGCTGCCATATTTGATTTCAGATTTGTGGAGACTCGGCTGCTCTCCAATGTGATTTCCTTGCTGCACACCCTGTGGGTGACCAACCTTGGCAACAAAGCACCGGAGCAGGGTGGGCAGCCACCATGCCAACCTGGCTCCCAGGAGTCCCAGAAGATGCTTGCCCTGCACATTGTCGACGAGTTCCTGTATGTCCTCATTGCGCTCACAACGCACCTGAGGTGAGCCCGGTGTGAGATGAATACCCCGCTGTGCAAATCAGGACAGTGGGGCTATTGCTGCTTATTCTTTCCTGCCACCCGTGGTCACCACATCCCTCTCACAACCCAGCTGTGGTCCCTGAGCCCCGGCTTGATGTGGTGTGGGCCAGAGTGCTGCGCCAGCATCAGGACATCCACTGTAGCTCTATCTTTATTTTCATTTCCGTCTCAGCATCCTGCGGGTCCACAGAAGAGCGTGCTTTCTGTGACCTTAGTCTTAGCCGTCTCCAGAGATGCACGTGTGCTCGGATCCGAGCTCCTCAGTCGTCGGCCCTAGGAGCTGAATCCGCCTCAGATTCTCTGTTGGAGAAAACATGTTCTTAGATTTCTCATGTTGGGAGCTGACGTGTGTCAGTGGGTAGAATGGGGCTCAGAATCGGAGACTTTTTTTTTTTTTTTTTAATAAGAACAGGGCAATTGGTTTCATGTTGTCCCAGATTAAATTAAGACTCTGCTGGACAACCATATCTTGTATTTTGGGGTTGTCTGGCACATTGCTGCCCGACAACTGATAACTGTTAGCATTCATCCTTGTGTAGCAGGTGACATTAAAAGACAGAAAGCTCTCTTCCTCCACTGAGCATCTTTCAGGCGTTGCCTGTGTGGTGATGCTGAAGAGAGCCTGCCTGAGCTGGAGAGGAGTCAGCATCCTTCAGAGCTGGGTCAGTCTCATGGCTTAGCTTTCTAAAGAGGTTTCTCTTCCTCCAGAAGAGAATTCAGATTCTAGATCTCTAGAGTGCCTCCCTCACTTTTCCTCTTCTGTGTCCTGAGCACACATTGGTTTGGCCTTAAAAAGAAGTGTAATTTGTCTGACCCTGACCTTCCTGGGCTAGTCAGGACAGGGTCGACTTTTGCTTAGTCTGTAATATTGACTTTCAAACAGGCCCACCTTGGCCTCTGCCCATCTGATCAACTTCTTTTGGACACTTGAGTCTGTGCTGAGTTATCGGGCCACCATCCTAAAGACCTTCAAGGATATGGGTCGATTCACTGTGAACAAGGTGACACTTTCCACCAAAGATGTCCTGGTCCTCTTACATAAGTGGAGCCTCATTGAAAGAGACATGAAGCTCCAAGGGGCCCTGAAAGCCGTCATTGAGCAGCACCAAGTCAAGGACCTAATGAGTAAGTTCTAGACCTCCTTACTGCCCTTTGCTGCCTGTCCACCAACATGCCCCTCCCTTAGCCACGGCTCCAGAGCAGAGGGGTTTGAATTCTTCCCCAATGCCTGGTGACCTTTTTGCCTTTAGATAGGCAGTACCCAAGTGTGTTAGCTCCATGTTACTGTGACAAAATGCCCAAGATGATAAAAAAGGATCGGGGATCAGACACACCCTTAAGGGTCCACTGGCAGTGATCTACTTCCAGTGTTTCCACATCTCCCTATAGCCTGGTAAGCTCTAAGTGCAGGAATGTACTAGTGCCTTTGCTCACAAGATCAGGGCCTTCCTGAACCGCTCTCTTCAGCACTGCTGCCTTGGAGCATTGGGGATGGAGAGGATCCAGATGTGGTGTGAGTACTGAGGAGCTTGCCTGGGAAGGAGGTGCCCGGGAGTGGCTGTTTCCCTTGTTCTCTGCTCTGAAGTCAAAAGAGCAGATTGGGGGGAAGTGCAGTCTATACGGTGCTTGTCACACACACACACACACACACACACACACACACACACACACGTAAGGACGCTCACAGAAGCTGAACACGGCAAAGCATGTTTATAATCCCTGTGCTGAGGAGGTGGAGACAGGTGGATATCTGAGGTTTGTTCTGCCAGCCCATCCAGCCAGATGAGTAAACCCAGGTCCAGTGAGCTACCTTGTCTCAAAATGCAAAGTTAAGAGTGCTTAGTGTTCTATCAAAGGGCCGGAGTGTGCACTCCAGTGCCCTCATCCCTCATCAGGCAGCACAGAAACACCCTTAACTCCAACTCCAAGGGATCCAACGCCCTATGTGTGCATGTGTGTACACACGTACACACACATTCTCACTCTGTACGGATATGGCAGCCCCACCCTCACTTTTTTTTTTTAAAAAATATATTTATTTATTTATTTAGTATACAATATTCTGTCTGTGTTATGTCTGCAGACCAGAAGAGGGCACCAGACCTGATTACAGATGGTTGTGAGCCACCGTGTGGTTGCTGGGAATTGAACTCAGGACCTTTGGAAGAGCAGGCAATGCTCTTAACCGCTGAGCCATCTCTCCAGCCCCCCCACCCTCACTTTTTTCCTCTCTGTCTTTAACAGAAATGCTCAAGGATAAGAACAAGCCTATGACAGCTGCCCATGCCAAAGGCCCACGAGGCCGAAGGAAGAGGCATGGAGAAGTGGAGGAGGCTGCTGAGCCTGAGCTGGAAGCATCTAGTTTGGCGGCATGCAAGGACCTCCTGAGGGCCACCCTGACTCACTGGGGGCCAGTTGTCCCCGTCCTGGGACCCACTCAGGAGTCTGTGGGCCAGGCTGCCCCCAGGAGTAAAACACTGGACTCTGCTCACGCTGCAGCTTCTTTGGTGGCCAACTGGGTGCTGCGGTCATTGGCTGAGTGCCCCCTCAGCAGGACAGAGGCCACAAGACTCCTTGACTGGCTCGAGAGCCACATTTTGCCACACCCAGTGGTGGTAGCGGACCTTCTCGGGGACAGTGCTGTGACGAGTGGCATCTTTAGGCTGTATAATCGCCACTGCAGTGTCCAGGGCCTGGCAGAGCCTGCGCAGGATGTAGCTTGCAAGTTTAACACTATCATGCTGCAGCTGTTGGCGGCCCAGGGCCGGATAGATAGCCCTTTCCACCCAGTGGTGGAGGCCCTGTGCCTTGATTGTCTGGATGAAAAGGATGAAGCCAAACGAGGTAATGTGGACTCTTTGGTCAGAGCTAGAGAAATACGTGGGGTGGGAGGGGGTGGGCTAGAAAGCTCTTCAGCTTGGTGCCCGATTTTTAGTCCTCCCCAAGACTGGGAGTTACAGAGTGGATGTAAAGGGAGAGCCGGTCTTCCTCCTTAGTGACAGTCATGTTTATGACAACAGGCACCCCCTAGAACCTGAGGGACACTCCATCCTACAGAGCAGAGGGTGTTTTGACCATAAGTAACCTAGGCAGAGGACTGGTGCATTGCATAGTGACCACACACATATACCCATGTGAGCACATGCCCACACATGCATCCAGAGACTTGGAACAAGAGTGAGTGGATGAGTGACCTGCTCTGGCTTTGGTGGCTGTGAGGTGGAGTGGCAGCTGTGTCCTCCATCTGGGAGAATGGATGCCTTCACAGGGAGGGAAAAGCCAGTAGGCTGGGCTGTGACCCCACCTGAGAGCAGAAGGGGCCTGTCAGGTCTCATCTAGCTGCAGCAGGAATAGAGTCTTTCTGCCTGTGAACCAAGTCAGTGATGGCCGTGACCATGAGGCCTCTGACCAGGATGGGACTTGGAGTAGCTTCTTTTTTAAGATCAATATACAGTCATCAGAAGAAAGTCAACCTAGATGATCAGGAAGGATAGCACAAGAGGAAATTCATTTTTATTCACATGCTCGCCTGTGTTTCCACAGGCTGTGGCGTAGTGTATCTGGCAGCTGTGCAAAACCCTGGTGCACTATGGGTGGGTGGTTTGCTTTACATCTGAGCAAGTGCACATCCTAATGACCTGTCCAACTCTCCCCAGCTCCCACAGTATTCCTGGTGTCTCTGTATGTTAAGGACATCTGGCTGGGGGCCCAGCAGCCAGACACCTTCCTCGCTCATGTCCGAATGGCCTGTGAGGCTGTGAAGCGCCGGCCACATGATGAGGCAGAGGCGGAGGCCATTGTTGCACTCTGCAGGAACATCGACTCCTCTGCCCAGACGCAGACGCCTGACTCACCCCTGCTGACCAGCGCCCCAGTCACTTCCAGGAAGTCTAGGCCAAGGTTTCCAGGAGGCGTGAACTGATACATTCAACTACTTCCAGAAAGCAGGTTACGTGGACTGAATTAGCTGACCAACAAGAGGCTCAGGTGACCTTATAGTCACAGTTGTAGTAGCTTGGCACTACCAGGCCATGAGCTCACAGAGTGTTCAGATGGCTGCCACCCACCCCGTCCCAGAGTCCCTGGCAGAGGACTTCTAGGTGGTGCTCGTAGGTACAGAATGGGTTCACAGTGTTGGAGCTGATGTGTGAAAGCCCGAGTCTTTGGACGCACATGGCAGATGTTTACAGTAGTCCCTGTGACCAAGTGAGTGAGCTCCTGTCTGTGTTTGCTGTTTTATTTAAATACGGTGCACTGTGCCCCTTAGGTAAAATGCCTTCACCTCTACTTTGGGAAGACGGTCTATTTTTTTAAGTTATATTTCAAAGAGGATTTTGAGTTTATAATGTTTTGATAATAAATAGCAATTTTTGTGAGTCGCTTTGTATTTTGCTTTCATTTTACAAACAGTTTTTAATTGAGAGGCCTGCAATTTAATGTCATAATTTAACTTTTATGGCTCACTGTTACTAGATGTTGTTTCTGGTAGAGGTCCATGTGAAATTTCATGAATTTTGCAGATGAAATATTCTGTATCCTGGTCCCTTGTGTTTGAGCTGCCGTTTGTGAGCTGGTGATTTAGTGTCTGGTGTGCTGTGTGTAGTACTGGTTTCGACTTCAGTGTTTGCACTTCTGTGTGTGTTGTCCTGTTCCACAGACAGGCTCATGTACAGACAGCCATTCACCTTCAATTGCAGGGACAGACAGGAAGCCCAGAACACTGAGGTGGAAAGGGCCTTTAGGTTGTGATTTATTGGTACTCTCGTGCTTAGGGTACCTCTGAGTGGCTGGAAAGACAGGATCTGGAGCATGTCCCTATAGACCAGGCTTCAACGCAAAGAAGTGGCCACCAGACCCCAGCAAGTTTCCCCAGTCCGGCACAAGCTCCAGTCCTCAGCCACCCCCTGGGCTCATGGGTCCCGGTGACTAGGTGGGGTGAGCACATGTGCACGTGCAGTCAGATTGCATCAGCCTCCTCTGTCTTGACCCTGGGTAGGACATGGTGAGAGGTCATGGGTCATGTTCCTTTCCTCCCCTCTTCTGGCACAGCCTGTGGCCAGTGCCTAGTAGAGATGCTGCCTTAAGAGGGAGCCGTGATCGTAGGACAGCCTGTGAGCTCAGCAGCACCCCTTCTTTCCTCTCCCCAGTCTGGTGAGAGCACGCCTGACCCCTTCCCCTGTGGGTGAGTGTAGCATGAGGGGGCCTGAAGGCCAACTTGTTGGGGTTCCTGTCCCACCCAAAACAGGAACTGTTTTGCTATAACTGTATGCTATTACAGCAGGCATAACCCAAAGAAAATCATACAGAGTCTACCTTAGGTTATAAACTGATTGGTGCATTAGCTCAGTCTTCTTATTAACTAATTCTTACATCTTATGGTAACCCATAATTCTTGTCTGTGTTAGCTGTGTGGCTCAGTACCTTTTCCAGCAGGGCAGGTTACATCTTGCTTCTCTGTAGTCTGGGCAGGAATGGAGGAATGGGCTTCCTCCTTCCTAGCCTTCTCCTGTTCTCATTGCCCCACCTCTACTTCCTGTCTGGTTGACCCGCCTATACTTCCTGCCTGGCCAATCAGCATTTTATTAAAATACATGATTGACAGAATACAGATAATTCTCCCGTACCACTTCCCCCTCTTTTTTAAAAAAAGAAAATGAAAATATCCATAGTCCATTTGTTGGGAATGTGGGCATAGTATTTCAGGCTACTTCCGGCTGGTTCGGGGCGCTGATAATCTTATGGGGACCTAAAGAAAATTTAGAGTTATAATCAAGTCCTGAGTGGAGTATCCTGTGAGTCTCGATCATCTCAGGCAGCATCTTGAATTCATTCTGGATGTAGAACTCAGACATCTGGGCCATCTGCTCCTACCGGAGATTTCTCAGGTGGTCTTCCTTGATCAAACTGGATTTTTCTTATCTCAGAATGAATCCACAGCCTCTCGTTTTCTGTGGAAACAAAAGCAAAATCTCTTCTCCAAAGTAACATACCTTTTGACTTCAGTTTTGAAACCAAGGTATTTTCAAAATACCTATCTTGGGTTAGTTCAGCAGCATTTATAAACAAAAGTCTTTTAGCAGCTGTTGCTCCTTCCTCAGCATTCAAACAATTCAAAGAGAGCATAATAGCATACAGTATGAAGATTCTCTGTGTATTTTCCATCTTTATGCGGCTTTATTTTAACCTCTATTTCTTTTATTTTTACTTTTCCTTTTTGAGACAGGTTCTCTGTATATATCTTTGTCCTGGAATAACTCTGTGGACCAGGCTATCCTTGAACTCACAGAGATCCACCTGTCTCAGCCTCCCCAGTGCTAGGATTAAAGGTGTGTGCTACCACACCTTGAACTCACAGAGATCTGTCTGTCTCTGCCTCCCAGGCATTGGGATTAAAGGTGCATGCTACCACACCTTGAAGTCACAGAGGTCAATATGCCTTTGCCTCCCAGGCATTGGAATTAAAGGTGTGTACCACCACACCCAACTACTCTTTCTTTTTTACTTTTAAGAACTTTAACCTTTAGCCTGCATATATTTTTAACACACTGTAAACCATTTAGGTTTTTTTTGTCTTTGAATCTCTCTTTACTGTATATCTCTCTTTTTCTGACCACATGAATCTTTATGGAGAGGATTAAAGTCGTGACTTTGATGGCTGAATCCAGCCCATTCCTTAGCTTTTCAGCTTCATGGCAGAGGTACTGCTGGAGCCATTTTTATTGCCACAACTCTGTGGCGTTTCAAGGTCCCTGCCAGCAAGCAAGCTGCAGCATTCTGCTCACAGACCACACTCAGATGGACTGCCTGCCTGAAAGAGTCAGAGTTTGCCCTGTCAGGACGGCCCAGAAAGCCGGCATTTTAAAACGGCACAGTTTTTTTTTCCTGCTACAACTGAAAACCAACAAGCATGCACTCAGCTTTTATCAACACCATTTAAGTGTTTTGTGGCAGGACCTCTTAAAGAGCTGCAGAGTTTTGCACCTAAAGCTGAGTCAGGAAGCCTCTCTTAGATGGGAGAGCTTGCTTGCCTCTAGCAAGCATAGCAGACCTGAGAAATTGCTGCTACCAAGAAACCATGCGCAATGCTGTCATTTTGTTCTAGAATTACTTCCCAAGCTGTCTCAGGCTTTATGTGGATGCAGCCATCCATGTTGGGTGCCATTTGTAACATGAAGGGGCCTGCTTGTTGGGGTTTCTGTCTCTCCCGGTACCCCAACAAGTAGGCAAGCCCCAAAGAAAATCACACAGAGGACTCCATAAGTTATAAAACTGATTGGCCCATTAGCTCAGTCTTCTTATTTGCTCTCGTAGCTTATATTAACCCATTATTCTTATCTATGTTAGCCACATGGCTCCATACCTTTCACAGCCAGGCAGATTATATCCTGCCGCTTTGGTGGTCTGCACAGGAGTGGCGGAATGAACTTCCTCCTTCCTAGCCTTCTCCTGTTGTCATTGCCCCGCCTTCACTTCCTGCCTGGTTGACCCGCCTATACTTCCTGCCTGGCCAATCAGCATTTTATTAAAATACATGATTGGCAGAATATAGATAGTTCTCCTGCTGAGAATCTCCAGATGAGAGTGGGTCCTGCATGGTCTTCCGCACCTGGCGGAAGTAGGACAGCCAGCTTTCTAGAGCCACGGTCAGCATCTGTGGTCGCAGACGGACTGCCTCTGTACTGTGGCAACTTTCCTCCTTCCCAAAGCAGTCGCTGCACACCTCACTTTCCCACTGCCCCAATGGAGGGAGTATAGGGATGGTTAAAGTGTGCCAGAAGTGCACTTGCAAAGATGGTACCATTTTACAGAAGGGATTTGCTCCTTGTGGTTTTAGCATCACCCCATCCCAGTCAGTACCAAGAGGCTGCCTTAGCCTGAACACGGTGGTGGAAAGCCATTGTTTAAGAAGAAAACATACCAACTCCTGACTATGCTAGAAGGTACACTTGCCAGTTTTCTGGGCCTTGTGCTTTCTCTCTTCAGGCAGGGCCGTTGGTACTAGGCCGTTGGTTGTTTCAGGCTCTCAGAGCCACGGTCCTTAAAGCAGCAGCTAGAATGGGAAGCCATTTGTTAGCTTCTAGAACTCAGCATTCTGGGACAGTGCTGGAGGCTGGCTGGCTCCTGGATGCAGGCCCTGCTTCTCACAAGCTCTGTGGGCTCTGTCTCGAAAGACTGTCGGGAAGGGAAAGTGTGACCCAGCAGAGCTGGCCTGGGAGGGCATGTGGGCGGTCTGCAGACTTCCCAGCATTCTCACATGTGCCAAGTGTGCTCAGGCAGAAGGAATGACAGAGGCAAAGCAAAGGGTAATACTCATGTTTTATTTTCCTATTCATCCCAAAGCAAATGTAAGCAGCAAGCAGATTAAGCATATTCAACATCAGCATAACTGTGTCTGGGGCAGCTTCTCCATTTTAGCTAGACTATTAACGTGTGTGTGATGGTCTTCTTTGTAGACTTGGTTTTCACCTAGTCCGTTTCTTGCTGCATTGTAAATGGCCTTAAAAAGAAATAGCTGTCCATGTTGGTTTGAGTTATCAGTTCACTCTGACTGGCTCCCTGGCGTCAGCTCTACAGTTGAGAAGTTCTGTCTCCAGGCTGCTCATCATTACACCGCTTTGTTCGTTCCTGAGGTCAGCTGATGCTCTGGGGGTCCCAGGGGAGAGCCAGAGGTGCAGGGGGTGAGGCGGAAGGACTCTCCTGCTGTAACCATTGATCAGAGCCAGTTCTGCTTCCTGGTTCCTCTGTTGTCTGCGGGGAGGCCTTCCGGAGGCAGAAGGGGAGGTGGAGGCTGTGATTCCACGGGCATATTTGGTGGGGCTGGGGACTGTGTCTGTGGATAGAGCGAATGAGGCAAACATCAAAGGGACTGGCTAGAGAATAGGTGTTAGTTAGAGGCCTCCTCTGTCCCCTCCATGCCTGCCCTGTCCCTGGGGAAGTTAGCTTTGTTGGGAGTCAGGCCTTTAGTCTTTCCTTCAGTGGCAGTCCTCGCTTCTATGTTCATCTCTGCTTACACGGGAGCCTACTGGCCTTTATTCCAGACACGGATCTGAGTCAGCTTCTATGGCCACACTAAGTGTGTCTTAGGCTAAGAAGTCTGTCTTCTGGATTTCCACGCCCTCAGGGTACTAGGGACAATGACCATGAGTGCCTGGCATCAACCTTAGCCACTGTTTCCTGCCTGCATTGGATTTTATTCTCAAATGGGAAGATTCTGCCTCCTAAGTGACATCAGGATGAGCAGGGGTCAGGGACTAGCTAAGCTGGAGAACCATTCTCTGTGTGGCTACAAGCTACAAAACGATGATGCGGGAGAGGAAGCTGCTGGGGTGCTGAAGCCCTTCTCTGCAGTGGGGGGCAGGGTCCTCACACAGTGCCTTGGGGGTCATTTTAGATTTCTAAAAGTAATTGTCTTTATGTGTGTGTCAGAGTAAGTCTGTGCTGTGCCGAGAAGCCAGAAAAGGATGACATAGCCTGCAGTTCGGTATCAGGCCATTGTGAGTGCTGGGAACCCAGCTTGGTCCTCTGGAAGTATAGCAAGTGCTCTTAACCGCTAAGAAGTGGATCCCAAGGGGATCTCACTCTGGATGTCACAGGCCGTACCCACAAACTTGTGGAACACTGCTCTGTGTGTAGATTGTCATTGTGAGGCCACGGTTAACATGGATGGCGCTGTCCCGTCGTGCCGATGCGTACGCATGCCCTACACTACTGTCCTTTAACATCTGCATTGTCCGAGCTCCCACCTCCCACTTACCTCATCTGCGGGGAGCCTGACCAGGACATGTAGAGCAGAATGAGGAAGAGGAGCACCACAAAAGTCACCAGGGTCACCCAAAAGGCAATGACAATGGAATCTACAGGAAGAAACAAAATCAACTGTGTCAGCCTGACAGCAGTCCGGGCCTCAGCAAGAAGTCAGGAGACCAGGCATTACAGAGCCAGTGTTGACTGGGAGGGTCTCCAGTAGCAACCTTAGAAAGAGAGAAGTGTACCAATGACTTTCTCAGTTTAGGGTGATGTCTGTTGATGACAAACTAAATAGAACCTTGGGGCTCCCACAAGCTTTCTCTGGCTACCCTGTTGTTTGGCGGAAATATCCTGAATAGTGATTTTATAACTTCCTTTTCTCATTGTGAGCAGCTAGGTCACAAGGACCCTCTCTGAGCCTTGGTGACAGCCCCAGTAGGGTAGCCCCAGGACAAGATGACCAAGCTTGGGGAATCTATACACCCCTCAATGTGTGACAAAGAACTTGTTGAAGATAGTATGGTAGTTTGAAGGAAAAAGGCCCCCACAGGCTCACAGGAAGTAGCTGCAACTGGAGGTTTCTCTCCCACCTGCCAGTTCCCAAATACCCACTTTGAGGCTTAATATTAATTACAAACTGGCCAATGGCTCAGGCTTATTACTAACTAGCTTTTGCATCTTAAATTAACCCCTTTCTATTAATCTGTACATTGCCATGTGGCCATGGTGTTCACATCTTGCTTCTCTGGCAACTGCTGGCATCTCCCTAACTCCACCCTTTTCCCCCTGTGTCTCTGAATTTTCCTATCTGGCTCTGTTCTGCCTGGCTATTGGCTAAATCAACTTCTTTATTAGCCAATGGTAATAAAACATTTACAGCATTCAGAGAGACATCCTACATCAAGTAGCACATGTTCTTATTGGAGTAGATGTGGCCTTCTTGGAGGAAGTGTGTCACTGGGGGTGGGCTTTGAAGTTTCAGATGCTCATGCCAGGCCCAGTGTCTCTCTTCCTGCTGCCTGTTCCAGATGTAGAACTCTCGGCTCCTCCTCCAGCGCCTTGTTTGCCTGCGTGCCACCATGCTTCCTGACATGATGATAGTGGACTAAACCCCTGAACCTGTGAGCACCGGTCTGTGGTCGTGGTATCTCACCACAGCAATAGAACCCCTAACTAAGACGGACTAACCCAAGCTTCCACTAATATGAGTTGTAATGCTGCACAACTGTGAGCTAGCACAAAGGAAAGGGACCGTGCCGCATCAAAACAGAAGATATTTATAAATGTACAGACGAAAGAGAGAAGAAATGGTTTGCTGTGAGGCATGTGTAGGGCATCAAGATGCAGATGAAGCAGGGCTCTGACTGTTACGGCATCCCTGCTTTTCAGACTCTCCGGCCATTTCAAGGCCCCCTCAGAGGATACCAACCTCTTCAGATGCTCATGTCCAGTATGGAAGCCTACATGGTACGTGCATAGAGCATGTACAAGACTGCATCAGCTTTAAATTATCCAGAAGATTCTGGAGACCCAGTTCAGCATGGCTGTGTACAAGCGCTGCTGTGTTCTGGGGAATAGGACAAGAGCAAAGTCTGTCCCCTTTTAGTATGTACCCAATTTTTATTTCAGATCATTTCAGTCTGTTGATACCTAGCACTGGCCATATTTGAAGTGTCAGCTCTGTTTTCCTATGACCCTGACAGATTTAAAATTAATAAACAAATGAAACAAAAACAGCCAAGATTTGCAAAAGTGAATGACCTTGGACCTGAACAGTTAATGTCAGAAATGAGGCTGAGGGTAGGGGAGAGGCCTCAGCTGTTAGAGAGCCTCCTGTACATACATGAGGTCCTGAGGTATATATGGAAAAACCAGGTGGTCATCTGTAACTCTGCTGCTGGGAATCAGGGGTGAAGGCAGGTGGGTCCCCAAAATCGCCAGCTGGCCAGCCAGGCCAACTGCTGAGCCGCTGAGCTTCAGGGTCAGTAAACGACCCTATTTCAAATTAGGTAGCAAGCAATTGAGGAAAGACACCCAACACTGAACTCTGGTTATATAGATAATATGCACACTTGCACACTAGACTATTACACGCATTGTAATCTCAGTCCTTTACAGCCTTAACACTCCAGGGCGGCAAGGACAACAAAGACCCATGCTTGCTCTGGCATCTTCTTGTCTTTCTGCCCCAAGCTAAGAAACACTGAGCACTTTAGGGGACCTCTGGGCTGCTGGGAAGTGGGAATGAGGCCATAGTGGATATCCTAAACTGAAACGTGTCAAGTCCAAAGGAAACTCAGTTCCCCAAACCCCAAAGGCAGTCCAAATATCCAGAAACGAGCTCAACCCATGAAGATAGTTCCCACCTGCCAACGGAGTCATTTCCTTTACCTCTGCCTGTGTGTCTATCAGCACTTCAAAGCTCATGCTGGCCCCCAGGCTTCCTCAGCATCACCTCCTCCCCAGACCCCCTCCAGCTCACGGGCTTCCCTCCCCCAGCCACTCATTCTGCTTGTAGTCAGCTCTTCTCACCGTTTTCTCTCTCTGCCCTGCTCCTGCTCACGGTTTGCTCTGTTCCCTGTTCTCCCTCTCGCAGACAGCTCTGGCCACATCCAGTCTGCTGGCCATGTTCCGTCTACTTTCTCTGCCCTGGACTCTGACTGTTCCCGCTCATATCTACAATAAAACCTCCCCCTTATCCACAGTGGTTAGTTTATACAACATCCCTTCGAAAGACGCCCTGGCTTTCAGCATGCCTTGTGACATACCCACATTCCCAGAGAGTTCCAGTTTATTTTGTAATCTTCCACATTTGATCATGTGCTTTCTGAAACTTTACTTGGGGATTTTCTTCTGGATGGGTAATTTCTGTGGACATTAATGCTCTCTTTTCCTCTTCATAAGAACGATTAAAAGTGTGAGGTCCATAGCACACAGGTCCTCATAAGTTCAGAGGACACAGCTTCAAGCGCTTCATTCCTCTCAACTGTCTGCCACAGCCCTGGTCATCATCCCTGATTCTGAGCAGGAAATGAGACGGCCCCTTGCCTGGAACCTACTGCCTATGGATAAGTGAAATTTGAATTTTGTCGGACAAAACAGGATGAGGAGCCACTGCTCAGTTTCTGTGCTGCTGCTACATTGTGTGCCTTTGAAAAGAGAAAGCCAAGAAAAATAGTTTCTTCCTCTACTGTTGAGAGTTCATCTTGAGTGCTCACAGGGAACATTTTGTTCTAAAGGCAAGAACCCTCATCCCCAGCGTCTGAAAGATTCTCACACCCACAGATTTGTTTTTACACAGAACCCCTGGCAGGACTTCTGAACGAAGCCAGTTCATTCATGGAGAACCCCCATCTTCCTCTCCCTGCCGTCCTGCCCATTTTTTTCTCTTCCCTCCCTCTTTCCCTTCCTTTCTGCCCCACCCCTCCAACCCCTTTCCCTTCTCTCCTCTGCCCGTCTTTTCCTCTCCTTCCTTCCCCAGGTCACACTTTACCAGGTTCTGAGCCATGTGCAGCATTACGTGGTGTAGGCCTGGCTATTTAGGGACTGAGGCAGGAGGACGGCTGGAGTTGAGAAGTCAGGAGCAGCCTGGCCACCATAGCAAAACCCTGCTTGTTAAAGGACAAATTCTAGCAAGCACGAATGGGCTTCACCTTCCATCTTAGGGCTCCTCACTAACCTCGAGTGTGTCAGTTGCACAACGCCGTGACAAGATCCCTGACACACACAACTTTAAAAGGGCACGGTTTCTTTGGTCATGGTTTTAGAGACTTCAGTCTGTTTGCTTAGTGTGTCACTGTGGTGTTTCGGTGAGGCTGGGGCCACTCCACACCATGGCAGCTGGGGAGCAAAAGAGAGTCCAGGACCCCAGGCTTCTCATGGAGGGCATGCCGCCATGACCTCACCTTCCGGCCACTAGGCCCCGCCTCTCAGAGGTTCTGTTCTCAGGGGCTTCTCAGGCATTGACTGGGCCATTAGCGGGTAATCTTAGGAACTGACTAAACCCCTGAGAGAAGGTGCTTCAGCGTGCAGCAAGAGTGAGTAAGCTCTGGTGTTGTCCGACATCACCAGCGTCCCAGGGTTCTGGTAAGACGTCGGCTTCGGGTGTTGCTGTGCTTGTTGCTTATGTTTTTCTTGGTTGGGGAATAACAAAGTGGTAAAAGCCCAGGCAGATTGGTTTTGCGTTCACATTCTGACCCTTTCATTTTCTCCTTATGACCTTAGTCAATGTGACATTTTCTTAAACCTCTAAGTCTTATTTTCTTCCGTTATATTTGTTTGTCTGCAATAGTGCCAATTAAGTTGGATGATTAAATGAAATAAATGTATTAGGATAATTCCCTGGTGTGATTTCTTGTTCAGTGAACACTAAGATCCTTGTTGCCGTTGGGAGTTTCATGCAGGTGATACGGTGTCACAGTGTCCTCTGACGTCGCTGAAGTGGGGTCAGAACAAAGGTCACTGCGAGAGTGCTAGTTATCAGTCCTGGGGTCTGTTCTCTACCTGGTTTGTCTGGGTGCATGGCTGTCTGGGACAAAAACTACATCTCCCAGCCTCCTATTCGGCTAGTTCAGTCTAGTGGGAATGAGAACTGGTCCTGCGGTCTTCCTCCAGCCACAGCTGGTCTTCCTGAACCTTGCATCCTTCCTTATTTCTCACTCCGTTCTTCTGCTCAGCTGTGGATTGCAAGGTCACAAGTGAAGCCTGGACCGTGGAGTTGAGTGACGTGTCTTGGGAAAGATAAGAGGAGTGAGCCCCAAGTCGTTGGTTCCTGAGGATTTCATGGGGCCCCCTCACCACCCTACTCTTGCAGGCCCGTAAGAGAGCCATCACCTCGTGTTGCATCCGCTCTTCTCTGAGTTGCCTATCAGTGGTCCTTACCCTGGCTTTCTCATGGAACGTACCAGAACAACGGCAAGGATAAATCCAAATGAAAACTCTCGTTCCACTATGGAGAGAGATATCTTCCCAAAGTGTATCTATTCGTCAAATATCCACAGCCCTCCTCTAGCTAGTGCCCAGAAACAAGTCACCCAGAAAACTCGCACGTCGGTCTAAATTCAGTTTCAAGTCAAAGGGTCCGGGAACAGAATCTTTCAAGTATTGTGCCCCACAAGGACGTCTGATGAAAGTCTGTTCCAAAGCAAACACTGTGACATCTTTCTTTAAATGTCACCTTCAGGATTTATGTCAAGTGCATGGGTGGGCCATTTACTGAAGACACTGAAATCATGGGTAAAGTCTGAAGTTGACATTCCCCATGCGAGAAGGGAGTTACATGCAGCCCTTTGTTTTATGTGTTCATTGAGTCCCCTGCTGTTTTCGGAAGAGACTGATTAATGGTGTGTTTCTGCTCCCCTTCCCTGAGCTCTGGGAGCAGCAGAGGTCGGTTTGTACCGTGACAAATGCTTCTTAACACTTAATTAAAGGGAAGGAGACGTGTGGACCATGGCGGTAGATGCTAGAGCCCTGAAGCCAGTTGTCCTAGAGGGAGGGCCACCCATCTCACTGCTCTCTGGATGGGAACACTAACCAGCCATTGGAGACCCATCTTACCAGAATAATTTGTTTGTCTCTGTAAGACTGGAATATAGGATCAGTTTTCTTAGCTTGGCATCCAAGAGGGGGATGGATACAAAATCAAACCCTCCAACTTCGAGGGATTCTTCAAAAGCCTATCTGCATATGTTGACACATCTTCATGAAACGGTCCTGAGCAGCATTGAAAACTACAAGGCTAATGTCCTTGTAAAGTGCCTGTAACAGATCACACCAGATAGTGACCTGTCGCTGTGTGTGGCCGCCCACAGCCTTCAGCTCAGTGCTGATTTCCTCTCTTCTGAGGCAACAGCAGTGACTTGGGTGGGGTAAAACTTGTTATCTGTTATCCTTTGTGACGTAGTTAGAAATAGCCTCCTAAGAAACCAGGGCACCTCAAATGTAATATAACATTGTGTATCTGTGACGTGTGAAGGCATGCATTGCCATGGCATACATGTGGAGGTCAGATGACTTGGTCCTTGCCATCTACTGTATTTGATACAAGGTCTCGTTGCTCATGTGTACCCCAGACTAGCTAACCCATGAGTATTCCCGGATTTTTCCTTTCTCTGCCTTCCATCCTGCCGTACGAGTCCTGGGATTACAGATCGGGCTACCATCCCCAGTTTGTATGTGGGTGGGGGGGGTCCAACCTTTGGTCCTCATACCTTTGCTTTAAATGCTGAGCTCCGTCCTCAGCTTGTAAATTAATATATTCTTTACCACATGTATGTATTGTGTGGCACAGTACAGCATGTATGTGGAGGTCAGAGGACAGTCTGTAGGGTCAGCTCTCTCTTCCTACCGCAAAGGTCCTGTAGGGTCAGTTCCTACCGCAAGGGTCCTGTAGGGTCAGCTCTCTCTTCCTACTTCATGGGTCCCAGGGAATTGAACTTGGGCCATCGGGCAAGGCTGAACTTGCAGACTCTAAGGTGGCCAAGAATCCTCCCACCCAAAACGGCGGAGCAGCTTTACAGAGCAGGTGGTGGCCGAGTGGGACATCCTCCACTGTCAGAAAGTTCCAGTGACCGAAAATCTCTCTGCTTTGCATATGTGTAGTGTTCTGTTTTACAAAGCCTTTCTGAAGACAAACCTCCTTTTGGTCCAAATCAACACAGCTCCTCAGGTTCAGAACTCATGGCAATATTTACAAGGAGGTGTGTTTTCCAGCCCCGCCACTCCCTCCCTCTGACTACGTCTTCTTCGTGGTGAGTCATGTGTGCAAAAACCTGCCCCGAACGCCACAATTCTCTAACTTGCATCAGACAACACGTAAGTCCCCACGGAGGGCTTCCTGTAGTGTTGGGAACAAGGAAATCCTCAGGCAGGAAACGTGGATGGGCACCTGCATCAATGCTGCCAGTTACAGGCTATTCTAAAAGACTGTCCAGGAGCTCCGCCTGGCTCGTGCTTACTGTCCTAAACACTTATGTGTTTGGAGCTGATCTGTAACCAGCTGTCTCCTATCCATATGGCATTCCATTCCTTTGAGACATTGCATTTGCAGCATGGGACATAGCCCCAGAACCTAAGACATCTGATGGAGCAGGCAGAGGCAGGTCCCCAATCAAGCGCACTGCTCCGGGGTTGTACCTTTCTGCCCATCGCCTCAGCTGACCCTTGGCCTTGGCCGAGGAACTGGACCGATCAGGGAAGAACATCCACAAAGCGCCAAGTTGCTCAAGAGATGAATAAGCAGACGAGAAGTGGATGTTAACGCACGCTTGTCCCTGAGAGCAGCAATGCTGGGCAGCTGTGGTCAGTTTAGCAGAGATTATGACTTACGTCTTAGAGGTGGGGAATACGTCTCTCAGATCTAAATATGAACAGTGAAGAAAAGTGAACTCTGCAGTTTGAAGAAACTCACCCAGCTTACTGGAGCCCCAAACAAATGCAACTCCATCAAGAAATGGATCTTCAAAAGAGAAGTGGAGGGGGTGGGGTGTAGCGAAGTGGTGGGGGCTCCTGCTTAAATCCCCAGCATGGCAGGGGGAGAGGAAAAAGGGTATGGAAATAGGATGGGCAACTGTTTGGGGAAGGGGGAGCCAGGGGCGAGGAATTGGGGATGAGGGAGCATAATAGGGGGCTGAATATGGTCAAAGTCCATAGCTGACCATAGTAATACACACCTGTAGTCTCAGCCCTTGAGTGACTGAGGCAGGAGGATTTCTGTGAGTTTGAGAAAAGCCTGTGCTATATAGTGAATACCAACCGAGCCAAAGCTGTATAAGATGTCATCTCAAAGAAACAAGACCAAAAGAATTAAACCACCTACACGTATGAAACTATTGTAACAAAATCCATTATTTTGTACAATTAATATACACTAATAAAAATAAATGGAAAAATAAAATGAAATAAATAAATGAATATTTAAATGTATTTAATATTTAAAAATATTTAAATAAATGAATAAATAAAAATAAATGAAAGTTAGTGTGTGTGTGCTGTGTGCGCACACGTGCGTTCTGCCGGGCTAGCACGATAGCTCGGAGGGCTAAAGCTGCCTGCCGCCAAGCCTGACACCTGGACTTCCATGCTAGAGACCCATGTGGGGGAGAGCTAGAACACCTCTTCCAAGCTGCCCCCTGGCCTTCACAGATGCCCTGTGGCACCCCCACCCCCTAAATAGATATTTGTTCTGTAAAAGGACCATTCTGCTCAGTTTATAGCAAGTTCATTGATAAACTCACGACTGAAAGTTACAGGTGCACCGTGAGTCCCGCGCCTGGCTCATTCCTATCTGTGTGCGCAGTATTATTGCTGCCGGGTGAGCCTTCTGGAGTTGGTGAGTGGACACAAAGCCTAGAGCGTCTCATCTCAGGCCCAGCCTCTGCCTGGCTGCCTTCCCAGGTTCTGACTTACGCTTGTTGGCTTTCAGCTTCTTCTCGTCCACAGGAATGAGGTCCAAGTAATCCAGGTAATATTCATAGCTGGTGTACGGGACAGAGGCATTGGTCCTGTTGGCCATGACTGTGGTTATGGAGGCCAGTGTCTGCCAGAGACTCACATCCGGAGCTGGGCTGTGGGCCCCAGGGACAACATTGCTTCACTCATTTCTGTCAGAATCACCCGGGCTCCTCTGTGAGTCTCCAGACATGGGGCCTGCTTATCATAGCTTCGCTGGAAGGTCAGGAGGCTGTTCCCATAGATGGCCTCTGGATCCTGCCCCTCCTAGAAAAAACTCCAAAGAAAGAAAAGCCGACTGCCAGCGACACGGTTTCCCGTTCAGCTCTGGCTTGCCTCTCTGTGGAAGGACTGGGACGTGGGCAAGAAATCAGATGTCAGAAGCAGAAAATGACTCATGGAGCGGGACAGAGCCACATTTTGCCTCCAATACATGAAAAGTTAATAAAGCTGCAGGAAAGCCTGCCAGTGCCCTTGACTTAGACCAAGGCTGTTCTCGGTATTATTAGGCAACCAGTAGACCTCTGGCTTGGATTCTGAAGACAGGCCCGGTACTTGCAATGTCTGTCGTGTGCACAACCAGTCAGCTAAGGCAGTAAATCCCTTTACTTGGCTGAATGTGCCCCCCACCCTCCAACTTTTACAGGAGTCACCTGGGTGGTGGCCAGCCGCATTCGTTCAGACCAGAGAAGCAGTGTATCTGCATCAGCATCCCACTGGACTGAGCTCTTGGGAAATAAGGTGCAAGGGTCTACACAGCTCTTAACTGATGCCGAGTGGAAGGAGGAATCCAGGTGTCTGTGGGGCCCGCCCTAAGTTATGCACCCACTCGTTCACGTGGTCTCTAGACGCTTCCTGAAAGAATACGGGGGGGGGGGGGGGATACTGGAAGGAGCAGAGAGTGCGTGAAGCACTTTGGAATTCTGCCTTTGAAAGTTCTGCACCAGTCCTGGGCCTTTCTGCTGTCCTACTTGTTTTCTAAGTGTTGGTTGGCCCCGGTCTCCATTAGTGGGCAGCAACAGATACACCCCAGACAATGCCACGGCAGATACTCTGTGGGAGGTCTGGGAGGTCCTCAGTGGGCTAGAAGTAGGGGGCTGTGCTTGGATTTCCAGAGCAAAGTGGCAGTCTTTCCTTAGAAAAGCAAGGGGTAACTTGTGTCTCACCTCTCAGCAGAAGTGTAGGGTTTTCATACCAGGCAAGTTCCGGTGGTCTACAGATGCTGTCCTATAATTGAGCGCGGTTCTGATAGTAACTGCCCAAGGTTGAAGAGCCCTCAGGGAATGGGCCCAGTCCCACAGAGTCACCTGCCTCTCCCTACTTCAGTTTTAATTTCAAACCCCAGGTTGTCACCTCAATTTGGTTTAACAAGCCCCTCCCCTCCCCTGGTTCCCAGGACTCCGTTTATCATAAAGGGATACCACTCAGGTATAACCAGACAGAAGCTATCACTACCAGCCCAGACCTAATTTGTACACTAGTGTGTGACAGTCACTGGAAGTGGTTTTTACAATAGAGAATCTTTTTGTGAGGCAAAGATGGAGGACACAGAAGACCCAAGTCTCAATTCTGTAACCTGAGGATGGGGGTAGGGACTTTTATGGTGTAAAAAAGCAGGCTGGTGGGGCTGGAGGGATGGCTCAGTGGTTAAGAGCACTGGCTCCTCTTCCAGAAGACTAGGGTTCAATTCCCAGCACCCACATGGCAGCTCACAGCTGTCTGTAACTCCAGTTCCAGGGGATCTAACACTTTGACACCAACACACATAAAATAAAGTTAAATAAATTATTAAAAAAAAAAGAAACTGGTTGGTCTGAGACAGGGGAAAAGATGACAGAAGGGAAGGGGTGATGGAGGGAAGGGGGGATGGAGAGAAGAGGGGATGGAGGGAAGGGGGATGGAGGGAAGGAGGATGGAGGGAAGAGGGGATGGAGGGAAGGGGTGATGGAGGGAAGGGGGGATGGAGGGAAGGGGTGATGGAGGGAAGGGGGGATGGAGAGAAGAGGGGATGGAGGGAAGGGGGATGGAGGGAAGGGGGATGGAGGGAAGAGGGAATGGAGGGAAGAGGGAATGGAGAGAAGGGGGATGGAGGGAAGGGGTGATGGAGGGAAGGAGAATGGAGGGAAGGGGGATGGAGGGAAGGGTGATGGAGAGAAGAGGGGATGGAGGGAAGGGTGATGGAGAGAAGAGGGGATGGAGGGAAGGGGGATGGAGGGAAGAGGGGATGGAGGGAAGGGGTGATGGAGGGAAGGGGTGATGGAGAGAAGAGGGGATGGAGGGAAGGGGGATGGAGAGAAGAGGGGATGGAGGGAAGGGGTGATGGTGAGAGGGGTGATAGAGGGAAGGGCGATGGAGGGAAGGGGGGATGGAGGGAGGGGGTGATGGAGTGATGAGTGGCCTGGGCATGTGTGGTCTAGCCTCATGGCTCGTCAGAGGCTACATTTTCAGAACACAGTGACATTGGTTAGGCTTTAAGGGTGGGTTTTTCAGCTCTCTGATATCAAAACATCACCCTTTGTCGAGGAACAAGTCAAGGGTAGTGTGCTAGCTCACCAAAGACAGACAAGAGGGGCCTCCAAATTCTGAACCAAAACATAGGCAACTGTTAGGACATGCCAGAGGCGTGACCTGGAGGAGAGCCATGGGAGGGTGATGTTAGCTGCGAGTCCTCTAAGGCTGGTGCTATAAACATAGGAAACAAAGGGGTTTATTTGGCATTTCCCTCAGTTTTGAGGTGTTGGGCAGAGGTAGGGAGCTTCCTGGCCTTCTCCATGCACAACCCCATCACCTAATGCATCCCATCCTCCTGGATAGGGTCTCGAGATTCTGGGGTACAGATGTGAAACATTAAATCACTAGGTCCTGGTGGCTGGTCTCAAGTTCACAGTGAGAGGTAGCCTTCCCTCCCTGGAGGTTAAAGTGTGGGCTGAGTCCTAGTTCTCGTTAACTTGTGATTGGATCCTCTGACAATCACGAGTCTCCACGTACCACCTCTTTAGCATAAAAGCCCAGCTATAGATCAAGGAAGTTGGTTGGCCACTCCTCTCACCCTGTCACACAAAAATCTCAAATAAGACCCATATACGTGATCGCTCACGTAATGCAGCCCAGCATAATGCCTTTGATCTCTGATGTCGTCAGTGTAGTGCATGAACCAATCGCCCCTTTTTGTTCCTCGGTAGTGTTATAGAGATATTGCATAACTCCCTTTCCCACAGTGGTGAGCCCTTGGACATGAGCTGCCCTGTGACTTGGTTTGACGTTGAGTAATTGATACAGCATCTGAGGTTATGTTGACCTGGGATGTGACTCAGTGGCAGAGCACAATGCAGAGCAGCCACAGGGCCTTGAGCTCATTCAGTTCCCAGCACTGAAAACAAAACACAAAGACATTGTGTAAGTTCCAGGCCAAGGTCTTAAGACAATAGTTCTCAATGTGGGTCAAGACCCCCTTGGGGGTCACGTATCAGATATCCTGCATATCAGATATTTATATTATGATTCATAACTAGCAAAATTACATTTATGAAGCAGCAGCAAAATAATTTATGGTTGGAGGTCAGCACAGCATGAGGAGCTGTATTGAAGGGTTGTAGCGTTAGGAAGGCTGAGAACCGCTCGCTGTCTTAAGGTCTGACATACTCATTCTTCTGTAGCCTCAGCAGCAGGGCCTGGCCTCCTGGGAACCAGGGTGAGATTGCACAGTCAAGAGCCAAGCAAGCCCCAGTAGCGTGAGTGGTGATATGATATACGTCCTCTGTCTCTCTCTCTCTCTCTCTCTCTCTCTCTCTCTCTCTCTCTTTCTCCCCTTTCTGTCTTTTCTCATCCTTTCCTCTGTGTGTGCCCGTGCCCAAGGACAAGGACAATCAAGTATCATTTCCTCAAGAGCCATCCACCTGATTTCCCACTGACCCAGATCTCACCCAGTAGGCCCTGCTGTCTGGCCAGTGAGTCCTAGGGTGCCTGTATCTGCCTCCCTAGTGCTGCGATTATAAGTGTGCACATCCATCACATCCAGTTACTTTCTGACATGGGCTCTGGGGCTTGAACTCAGGTCCTCATGTTTCCAAGGCAAGCACAATTTACCAATAGGGCCGTCTCCCGTGCCCAGATGGCTATTTCAAGTCCCTAATCTCAGGGTGCTGTCTTACACAGCACGAGGTGACTGGTGAAACGCCCATGTTGCTGTTCCTTTACATCCTCGGTCTTTCCGTCCCTTCACCTAATCCAGTCTGGGCAGTTTCTGCTGAGTTTTTAATCCATTCCTTTACTTGTCTTAACGTCTCTGGGTGCTTTGTAAATTATGTAAGACAAAGACTATGATTTACCTATTGTCAGAATTTATTGATAACATCAGTCAGATTAAACATGTTCCATAAAATTTTTAAAAAAGCTGCAAAAATTCCGTAACTGTCAACCATTCTAAGTTGTTTAAATATGAAAGTATTAAACTAAAACCCCAATCAGGTAGGCGCATATATATATATATATATATATATATATATATATATATATACACACACATATGTGTGTGTGTAGTGATATTTCATTTGTATATTAATAAATAAAGCTTGCCTGAGTTCAGAGAGTAAAATAGACACTGATCAGCCTTACTAACCAGGCAGTGGTGACACACACCTTTAATCCCAGTAGCCACACTAGTTTGCCTTAGAAACTGGGCAGTAGTTGTGCACACCTTTAATCCCAGTCCTAGAAAGGAATATAAAACGGGAGGAGACAGCTCTCAGTCACAGTCTTATTCTGAGACTCCTGGAGGCAGGATCGCCACTGAAGTCAACGTAAGAGCCAGTGGCTGGCTGTTTTGCTTTTCTGACCCCAATTTCTGTCTCTGGCTCTTTATTAATCATTCTCTCTGTCTCTCTCTCTCTCTCTCTCTCTCTCTCTCTCTCTCTCTGTGGGTGTGTGTGTATGTGTGTGTGTGTGTGTGTGTGTGTAGTAGCACATATCCTACTAATGGGTCTCCAGGTAATAACTACAAAATATGGATAAGATATAATAAAACAACTATTCAGAGGCACCAGAGAGGGCAGAAAGCCACAGAAACAAAGGGGTTAACAACACCGAGAGAAAGGAACGTCATGGGTGGGATTTGTAGTTATAGAAAGATCAATTTCCTGGGTGCATCCCACATCCATCACAACATAAACCAGTGTGACCTCAAGCAGAAAACAAAAGTTTAATTGGTTTTTAGGAGTCAGGGGCCGGAGCTTGGCATAGGAGGGTATTTAAGTGGGCATGGGGTAGAGGAGTCTTGGAGGGTGAAAAGCCATGGTTACTCCTCATCTGTTTATATTGTTCAAGGCATATGTAGCTCAGTGGTAGAGACAGAACTTGCCTGCCAGTACTCCAGGCTCTAGGTTCAGTCCCTCATCCGCAGTTAAAACAATAGCATCCGTCACATCCTTGACTGAGAAAAAGAATCAAACTGAAACAGAAAATCACCCTGTCAAGGAGCACATCTATCGGAGAGCAAGACTCTGGCGGCCCGTAAAGGTGGAGGTCAAATTTGCAGGCGAAAGTTTGCCGAGAAACAATATTTGCCTAATTTAACAAGGATCTCCAAATTGTTAATCACTAATTTGAATAACAATATAAAGTAATACTGTTTACACAGAGAAAAACAACTACAAGAAAGATCCAGGTGCTGCATCTCAAAGTACTGACCGGCAGTGATGGCTGGGTCCCTGCCATGTGCACCGAGGGACACATCGTCTCCCTCTGTGGTGCTCTTGCTAAACGTGTGACCCCAGCAGCTCCGACTCAGACATTAGGCAAAGCTAAATCAAGTGTTAGTCGTCTGCTGCCACTTTAAGAACTAACCACGCCCACCCAGACACTTCTGACCCCCCCCTTCGCCATCTTTCTCTCTCTCTTGTGTGGTTGTCTCCTGTCATGTGCACACGTTTTTCTCTGTCTCTGTGTCTTTATGTCTTTATATTTGTCTATCTCTGTCTTTCTGTTTTTCTATTTCTTTTTAAGTAATAAATGTTTACCCTTATGTTTATTTACTATGTCTTGTGAGCCTTTTATCCGCTGTAACCACCCGCCTGACTCCCCCGGCCGCATGGCGTTGCAGGGACTCACGGCCATCCTTGCCGGACTCTGTGAGCCGCCCGGGACATCCCATCATCATATTCTTTTTAAAAGAACAAAATCAAGGGTGTCCAACAAAGTGACTTCCTGGTCTCCGTTAGAAGAGTCCAAGCCGGGAAGACGAGAGGAAGCTTAGGATGTGCTAGAGACTGGGATAGATGAAGGAGACAGACACCTCACTGCACTATGGCATTCTGGGTTGGATCTTAGGGAAGGAGACAAGACAGTGGAAAATCTGAGGAAGTCCAGAAGAATTATATTTGATTAATGAATAGCATTTTACTAATGTTAATAACTTGACTTTAATGAAGCTGGAAATGCTTGGCTCCTTTTAAAACCATTCTGTAAGGAACATGACTTAAAAGCCATGTTGTGTGACTGGGAATCTGGTGGCCGAGCAGCCATCTGTTTGGGAAACAACTCCATGGGTAAAGTGTTACTTGCCTTGCAAACATGTGGAGCCTCTCAGTTCAGCCCCTAGAACCGTGTGCATTTAGTGCTGCCTGGTTTTTGTTTGTTTTGTTGCTGTTTTTATAAATGTGCTCGAATTCGGTTCCTCATTCTTGCATGGCAAGCACTTTGCTGACTGACCCATTTTCCCGGTCCCAAGAAATTAGCTTCATGAGTTCCATTTGTCTCTAAAGTATGACACAGTACTAGCTGTGTGTGTAACCTGAAATCTTGTGGTTTTCCTTGGGTACACCCTAAGAGTCAGGGTGTCTCATGGCCTACACTCATTTCTCCAGAAGTTTGCCTATACCATAAGGCACCCCAACTCTTATTTAGTGTATACCAGCAAGATTTGTGGGGAGTGATGGGGGCTCAGGGTTGAAGAAGTTTTCAGGAACTCTTGGACTTTCCTAAAAGTCATCAAGTTTCTGTAGGTAACTAAGTGTCTGTGCTGAATTTAGCAGGTCAAGGGAGGGAGGGGAGGGCTTCACATCCCTGTGCAGGTGTTTTAGGCTGAGGAGTTGGAGATTTTACCTCTCCACCCTCTTGCTCTCCTTCCTTCATTGCCAATTGAGCACAATTTGATTAGATTTTTGAAAATCTAGTTTGGAAATTTGGCTTCTGTCTAACGGTTTACCAGCTGTTAAGGTAAACTAGTCCGTGTGACAGTAGATTTTAAAAAAGAACATATTAAACATATTTACATATTAAACAACTCCTCCCACCTTTTGGCCTTAGCGGAAGCTAATCTCCCACGAAGGACGACCCTGAGATAACAAGGGCTTACTTACTCTAACAAATGCCTCCAAGGTCTTGACCACTAGCATCCTTTCTTCCGGTTTAAAATCTTGAGATGTGGATGGTTACACTATCCTTTTCCCTGGAGAAAGGGAGCAGCTTCCCTAGAAGGAAAGGGGTGTGCTCAGCAGTTAGCAGTCCAGGCTCTCATAAATCTCAGCCAGTCTTTTTCATCACTAGAACAAGAAGCATCGATTAAGGTTGTTCAGCCCCATCGTATTGCAGTTTTGCTGAAAACCACATGCTCTCCTATTTGTTCTTAACCTTCACGAGGAACAGGAATTGGTTGAGGACTAGGAAATTGTGGTTCCACTCATCAAATAGAAGAACGTCCTGCCTCTGAGGACTTTTAAGAAGGTGAGACACAGTCCTGGTTTCCACCTGGAACACAGATATAAATATCATGCCCCCCAGTCCCCCACTCCGATTATCCTCCAGTGGGTTGTATCCCCTAAGAAGGGCTCTTTATGGAGACAGAAAGTCCTTGGGGGTTTAGGACACAGTGTGTCATTCTCCTGGTGCCGGTTGGTCAGGGAAGGTAGCCTTGGGTACCATTTGGATCCCCACCCCAAACACACATCTAAATGGTCTTTGAATGCGGCCACAATCAAACCTGCCTTCCAGAGAAGTCAACCACCGCCTCTGGGGACCTGCAGTCACATCTTATTGTCATTCTGGTGTGCATGTGTTAGGAAGCGCGTGCAATTAAAATCAGCGTGATTGTAATCAACAGTTATTAATTTCTCATTTTTCTCAGATGCCGGCGCACTTTTGAGAATCCATAATTCAGGGTGGTGAGGTGACTCAGAGGTTGAAGGTGCCCAGCAACAAGCCTGAGTTCAATCCCCAGGAAGAAAAGAACTGACTCCTAGGTGTCCTCTGACCTCCAACATTTGCATGTCCCCTTTAGATAAATGTAAATAAAATCAATCCACAATTCTTCCAGCAAAATGGTCAAGGCCTCAACTATTCATTCTTAAAGTTTCTTCTTTCTGTCTCCCAGCTCTCTTTCCTTCTCTTTCCTCCCACCCCATCGAGTTCGGCAAAACATGGGTTCAAGAGTGTTTGGCAATGAATACTATCTCCTGCCCCCACCAGCGATCTTGGAACTCTGAAGGAAATTCCTGGAAAGAGGCAGAGATCACAAAGGCCAATTGAGGAACCAGAACTTTGATGACGTGCAGTGTTTGGAATACTGTTAAATTCAGAGCCCAATTATTTTGGGTTATCCTTAGTCCTCTTAGATGGTCATTTATTGCCCTACCCTGTATGTAGTAACTACTTTGATATGTACAAACAGATCTCCAGTTTCCAACCCCAATGCTAAGAATATGGCCAGATAGCACTGGAGTCTCCAGCAGAGGGTTCCCATTGCCTGCCGTACCTACCAGTGTATTTGAAAAGCTGCTTAGTTTATGGTGTTCTTTGTTCTGTTACCTTATTTTTAAGTCTTGGGAAGAAGTGCATATATACTGAAATAACAGGTCTTGGCCCACCTCAAGCTGGACCACAGAAGGATTTCTGGCAGTTAAATGAAAGGCAACATTTCTCAGAACTTGTGAAACAGGTTCCAAGAGGAGTCATCCCCTGCCTCTGGCAGAAGGAACATACAGCTCTCCATTGACAAATGCTGGTGGTTGCATATCAAAGCCCATGCTGGTTTTGGTTCCTAGAACCCCTGTTCACAAGTAGCTGTCATACACTTCAAACCCCGAACTCTAGCATCTTGGTCCTTCTCACCTCCTCCTCGACCTCAAATCCCCAGATCTGTCCCAGCCCAGAGGCTTCCCTTCCCCCAGACACACGCTCATTCTCTATATAATGACAAGGTTCCCCCTCCCCATCTCACCATCTCTACTGTTCTCTCCTGCTAGTCTCCCTTCTCTTGCAGACAGCTGTGGCCATGTGCAGCATCTCTTCCTCTCTACTCTGGAACTCTTCCAGATGCCTCTGGACATTTTCTCTTTCTTAACTACAATAAAAGCCGCCCTCTTTAACTGTCAAATGGGCACATTTTCTGTGCCTCCTCACATACTATTAACACTTGATGACACTGATGCCACATTGGACATGGAATCCAAGTTCTTGGGCCATGGCCACTCCTAGTTGGCTCCATAATAAACTCTGTTAGCTGCTTTGAGGTGAGAGCTGTGTTTCTTACAAGATATTTTTGCTGAGAATGAGGACTGACGTACTGGGATATCCCCTACTATAGCATTTTTAGTATTGACCATAGAATCCCTAAGTCTGAGGCAAATAATCATCCATTGAATTTCAAAGATACTACCCAACCTCCACTACTCATGTGGGTGGTGTTGCTCAGGTAACGCAGACAGTGTAGGGCAGGGTCACTCTACAAAAACAGTAGGGAAAAAAGATAATTCGCTGGGTGGAAACACCCTATATTCTTTGAAGCATTTTTCTTCTACTTGGAAGCTAATTAACACAGGCATGGCATCCTCACACATATTCCAATGTTTGGTCTTCATTAATAGCTCAGGGATTACTGATCATTTAATATGGGAAGAATCACTCAAAGACTGGCCTGTAATCCCAGCATTTGGGAGACTGAAGCAGGAGGGTCACTGTGGGTGGACTACATAATGAATTCTAGGGCAGCCTGAACAACACAACAGCTTCAAAAACAAACAAAAAGTTAAAGTCATATTTAGAGAAGGCAAAAATAGTTTCCTGGCGTGTTCCCAACTTGTGGAGGGGCAAGGTCAACCTGAAGACTTTGGATTCAAAACTTTTTGCTAGTGGCCAGAGACACTAAACTCGGAAGTAAAGTTTGGTTTTGCTTTTCGAGACAGGGTTTCTTTGTGTAGCCCTGGCTGTGCTGAAACTAGCTCTGTAGAGCAGGCTGGCCTCGAACTCCGAGATTCGCCTGTTTCTGCTGTGCTGGGATTAAAGGCGAGCCCCACCACCGCCCGGCTCTGCTAACCCCGCACGGGCGTGTCCACTCGTGCTCACAGTGGGGAAGGACTAGGTGAGCTCAGTTGAGACCCTCGACTTCCTCCACGGTGGCAGAAGGAGCTGAGACAGACGCAGGTCTCCCTCTAGGGAGACCGCGGGACACTGACTAGCGCAGCACAGCTCCCGCCAGCTCGACGACGAGCATGCGCATTAGCTGCTGTCGGGTCCTCAAGCCCCACCCCTCGCGCGCAGCCCCGCCTCTTGGTCCTCGCGCGTGCGCAGCTGCGCATTTCCCGTGAGCCTCTGGGGCGCGGTGGATTTGTAATCCATGGCGGGTTCTTGCTCGCTGGCTTGTCCCACTGCTTCTTGTGCAGGCCACCGCCAGGACAGGAGGGACGACTCCTCGTTTCTGGAGAAGCGGCTGTCAGAGTGCTCGATCCGCCACCAGCTGCTTCAGCAGTGGGCGAGCATGTCGAGCGCGGTCACGTCGGAGGCGGAGCCGGAGCGGTGCGAGGAGAAGGCGGCGGCGGAGGCGGCCGGGGACTACCCGCTAGTGTTCCTGTGCGCGCGCTGTCGCCGGCCGCTGGGCGACTCGCTCACCTGGGTGACCAGCCAGGAGGACAAGAGCTGCATCCTTCTAAGTTGTCAGTCCTGGCTCGGGCCGGTAGCGTCGTCTCCGGCGGGAGGGCTTCCCAGAGGGGCGTGAGCAAACGGGGAAGAGGGGAGTCCTGTCCGTGGCTCACGAGAGACGGGTCCAGAACGGCCTCGGTTGAGCATCACCGTGGACATTATTCAGAAACAAGTGACCGAGCGTTTCAGGGCAATGTCGAGGTTTTTCAGATCTGACGGGCCCCGTTAGCCCATGCAGCTTCAAGTGTTAAAATCATACAGCTGCTGGGAGTGCGGGGATTGTGGGCCGCCGTCGACTTAGCTAAATGTTCTTGGGCTAACTATCCGACAGCTTGTGCCTCAGTTGTCTCTTCTCCAAAACGTGGGATAATAAATACATGGGACAACGGGATGATTAACTGAGTAGGCGATTTTTTTAGGAGTGATCCACCCTGTTAGCCTCTTTGATAGAAGTTTAGCATTGCCACCATTAATTTGGACAGCCTAAAATTGTGTTGAGATTTTTGATATAGTATAATAATGGGTTTATTTTGTTTATGGGTTTTAAAGAAATAACGTTAAGACTTTCGTTTTTTCCGTTTTTTATAGCTTTTCTATCTTGCTTTCTGTATGTATTAATACTGTTGTTAGGTTTTAGAATATAACGTGTATAAACTAGATGAGTTTATTTATCCCCATATTAATAATTCTTTCTGAGTCTTTTATAAAGTTTCCCATAGTGATTCACTGGAATTACCCTCTCTGCATTTATTAAATAATGCAGAAGGGTGTAAAAGTTTCAAGGAAAGATTAATTTTTAGATTAAATTTTATTAATTGTTACTAATTAATTTTCAGATTAATTTCTGTTCCCTCTTGCCCCAGCTGGAGTGTTTTATTTAGCTTTGTTCACATTTATGGCATTTACAATTCTTAAGTTTTTTTTTTTCCTGTTTTGAAATGGTTTGCTGTGTTTCCCAGAATGGCTTTGAACTGCTGATTCTACGTCAGCTTTCTAAGTAGTGAGGATTATAGGTGTGATTCTGGCTCAATACTTACATTATATTAACAGCCACAACATGCTGATTTAACTTTCTTGGTATATTTATAAACCCATTTCTCAACCCCAGTAGTTGTATTAACATATATAAAAAAAATAGGGGCTGGAGAGATGGCTGGGGACGAGTACTTGCAGAGGACCAGGGTGCAGTTCCCAGCACTGGCAGGCTGGTTTACAACTCTTGCTAACTCCAGTTACAGGGGTCTGGTGCCACCACACACGGCTTGCTGTGCATACATACGTGCAGGCAGGCAAAACACGTAAAAACGAATTAATAAAAATGAAAAAAAAATGTAACTTTCCCATTCCTGAACCGCTTGTTTAGTTCTCACCAGTATCCTTCCAGTCCCCAAGGAAATGTGAAGTTTGGAGGCCCGAAAATTTCTTTTTGATACCTTTATCTATAGATGCTAACTTGGGTCCTACCCTCCCCTTTCCCACCCCCCACGGGACCCAAAGGATCTCAGGCCTGTGTTGCCAAAGTGCAACTAAATGCAAGCTTCAGAAGGGTCCAGGAGGTGAAGGGACCCGTAGACTGTCATGAAGAATGGGGATCTATCTGATGAGTGGACACGGGGCAGAGGAGGGGCAGAACGGGCTTTCCTGGACCAGGCAAGGAGGGAAGGAGGCTAACCGGCTCTGCTACACCAGTTGTCCCGCAATAGGCAGTGCTGGTGTTTCCGGGCTGGAGTAGATTTGTGAGACACAACTGACACCAGAGCTGTAAAAACCAAAATAGACTCATGGACTCCATCTCGGCTTCCAACCGGAACAACTGAATATGTGGGTGTGGGGGTTACCAGGGCAAACTGTGGAAGGGGTGACATGGAGTCATTGACTAGGTGATGCTGCTTCTTCATTTCCCTCTGGGGGTGTTTTGTACTGCTTCTCTGGTCCAGCTGTGAGGTCCAGACAAGCACAAGATGTCTGGTGGCTAGGAACTTTTAGAGAGAGGAGCTGTGTGTTGGAGGTATTGGGACGACCATCTTCCTTGATCTCTGCCCAATTTCACTCTCCCTAGCATGTGATTCTCCATCATTGATGTCCTGGTAATTTTGTTCACTTTATGAGTACTGTTAGTTTTCAGAGATATAAAGTTGTTATTCTACCTCTCTTCCCAGAAGGCCGCTGTACCTTTAGTGTTGAACCATGTATGCCCTGGCAATTCCAGTGTTTGGGTCGTTTTTTTCCCTAGTGCTCTGACTTCTACAATAAAAGTTAAAGTTGAGTTAAAAGTTCCCTTTCTTCAGTTGTATTGTAAAAGACCACACTAACAAAGTGTTGCTCTTCCAGGTGTGTCCCCTAATGTGTCTGTGGATAAAGAACAGAAACTGTCCAAGTGCAAAGGTGAAGATGGTTGGTAAGTAAGGTATTTATGTGAATATCATTTAGAGAAAATGTTTAATTTTAAGGAAAAGTCTTCCACGATTCTGTGAGGTTGCTTGGGATGTAACTTTTCATGGTGATTGAACACATATAAAAGTAAATATCCATTATTCAGTGGTGACAGCCCTTTAGATAGGATGTGGAAGCTTTTAAAGGTGTAGCTAACACTGATTTAAGGCTTTGGTTTACTGCTGAGGAAAATGGAAAGTAAACGTAGAGCATGTCTGTCTGAGAATCTCCAAGCCCGAGGTGTCCTGTTCAGTGCCGCCTGCCTCTTCCGTGACCTGGCACAGACAGACTGGCTCTGGCCATAAACAACTAGTCCCAAGCACAGACACAGCAGCCCTCGGTTCTGTGTGACCACTGCTAGGGCTGAGGGGACAGAGCCCTCGTCGTGGCTGTCATCTAGTGGTTGTCCTCAACAAACTGAATGGGAAGTCCTGCCTTTGGTAATTGCTACCCCAAATAGGAACTGTGTCTTGCTGAGGCATAGAAACTAACTTTAGGTAGTACCCAGAGAAGCAAAAGGTGATACTGACATTAAAGCTTTAATAATGCTAGATACCTTATTCAGATAAAGTGTAGTTCAGTGGTACAGAAACTCAAGGAAAATTGCATCGATATTGGGAAAGATGACATGTAGGTGTGAGAGGTTATGTTGCTGGCAGTAAAAAAAAACCTCACCTTTATTTATTTATTTATTTTTAATATTTTTATGCATACAGTATCTGCCTACATGTGTGCCTGCAGGCCAGAGAGGGCACCAGATCTCATCACAGATGGTTGTGAGCCACCATATGGTTGCTGGGAATTGGACTCAAGACCTTTGGAAGAGCAGGCAATGCTCTTAACCACTGAGCCATCTCTCCAGCCCCCTCACCTTTATTTTTTAGATTTTTTATCCTTATTTTATATGTACAAGTGTTTTGTATGTATGTATATATGTTCACCACATGTGTGCCTGAAGCCCACAGAGGTCAGAATAGGGCATTGGATCCCCTGGAATTAGAAACTGTGTGAGCTGCCATGTGAGTACTGGGAATTGAACCTGGTTCTCTGCAAGGACAGCCAGTGCTCTTGACTGTTCATCTCTCTGGCCTAGGGGTTGCCTCTCACTAGGCTGTAGCGCTGGTTCTAGTAAGTCCAGGGTGCTGGAGTTTACCAGCTGCCTCTGCAGTGTTCCTTTCTCTCTGCTTCCCTGCTCGAGTCTCCATTTGTCATGCCTGTGGACCAGGTCCACTGTTTTGTACTTAGTATGTTTTCATTAAATCAGCTCTGAAGCAGCTCTAGAGACTACAGTAAAGCAGATGTTAGATCTCACAGCTATTGTGTTGGGTTCTAAGCCTGTGGTCAGGTCTGTTGATGCTGGACAGTTTACAGCTATGTTGACTGCAGTGTGGTGTTAAACCTAGGCTGCTCTTTCTGTAATCAGAATTGGTAGAGATCTGAGAAGGGAATTGCCTTTCTCACCCAGTGATCTTTACTGTGTCATCTAGGCCTGTCCTTTGAAATGCTGTATTGCTTTAGGAGGTCCTTTCTGTTTTTTTGTTTGTTTTTTGTTTTTGTTTGTTTGTTTGTTTTTTGAGACAGGGTTTCTCTGTGTAGCAGTCCTGGCTTTACTGGAACTTGCTTTGTAAACTAGGCTGGCCTTGAACTCACTGAGGTCCACTTGCCTTTGCTCTCAAATGCTGGGGCCTTAGGATGCCTTCTACTGAGTGACTGCCTGGGGCATTCCAGTGGTCAGCCAGAGCACAGGGGTGGGCTTCAGAAGGCTTAAGTTGTGAAGGAACTGTAGGCTCCTTGCTTTTCTGATTCCTGCTTTATTGAGGATCTTATGATTGAGCCAGTTCCTTGATTAAAGTCTTTTATGGTTTCTAGTATTGCTTCTCAGTCTTGCTCGTGATTGTCTGATAGTGGCTACCCACCCGCTGCTGTTCCCTAAGATTATTCTAGGGTCTGGATTAGTGTGGGTTGTGATGGAGTACCTGACCATGCTAAGTTATAAAGGAGGGAGGCTTGCTTTGCTGAAGCACAATTAATAAAATCTCAGAGATAGAAATTGGGGTTCAGCTTGAAGATCAGAAAAGCAAAGCAGCCAGCCACTGTCTCTCACCTCAACCTCAGTTTGAAAATGGCGATCCTGCCTCCAGGAATCTCAGAATGAGACTGTGGCTGAGAACTGTCTCCTTCTGTATTAAAAGCCTCTCTAGGGCTGGGTTTAAAGGCGTGTACTGCCTGGATTCTATGGCAACTAGTGTGGCTACTGGGATTAAAGATGTGTGTTTACTGTTTGTGTACCTGGTCTGTAAGGCTGATCAGTGGGGCTGTTTTACTCTCTGATTTCAGGCAAGCTTTATTTATTAAAATACAAATGAAATGCCACTACACTTTGGCTTATGGTTCTGGGGGTACGTTGTCTAAAGACCATGTCCAATGGTAGCCTTCTTGATGACAGAGCCCCAGATGGTGCAGAGTGTACTGTGGCCAGATTGAAACTAGTGGGTGGGTATCTCTTCTGGTCTCCCTCTTATAAAGCCACCCGGATTTAGTCACTGGGACTCTACCATGATGACTGTCCAGTTTTAGTTACCTTCAAAAGACCCCAGTTCTGAGGGCCATGCACTGTTCACTTAAGTTTCTTCACCGGCTTGGGAAGACAGACCACATTCAATGGGACCAAGATGTGAGAGGGCTCGTGTGAGCTTCTGTACAGGGTGTGATTGATTCTGAAAATTCAGATTACCCACTTTTTATCAGTATATCCTTGGAGTTCAAGTCTCAGGGTTTTCTAAATCTTTTTCTTGATTAACAATCTTGATAATGTGTTGTAGCCTCCTAATTATTAGGAAGCTTGATGTATACATAGCATGTAGATTTGCGTGTTCATCATTGGTAGTGTAGGTGGGGTTTTCTACTTGGGATCAACTAAGATGTTTGTGGAAGGATACTGAGAAATATACTTTATTTGACAAATTAAAAGCAATAAAATCAATTCCATACACGGAGCAAGAAACTCAGAACTCACAGACAGGGAGCGGAAACTGGAAGCTGCACAGTCACCACGCAGCAAAGATCCACCCAGGGAATGCAGCAGTTGTGCTTGCGCTTGGGAAATTTCCAAGTTGCCACATGCAGTAAACTCTGCTGTGGTGGGGATTCTACAAAAAACCAGTTAGATAAAAGCAAGCTAAGTGGGCAGGGTTGGGAGACTGTCTGGAATGTGGACTGGCTAGGCCGTTAGGCCGTCCACCCAGGAGGCATGGAGTCCGGCCCCACATTGGGCACCAAATGTGGAAGGACGCTTAAAAGAAATCCCACACTATATCGGAATAGGTGGTTATTTATTTAGGGGTAAACTCACAAATCAGAATCCTCTGCTTGAATGGAGAACAGAAAGCGAATCCAGCAACCAGAAAGATCAGCTGGAAAAGAGGCCAGACACAAGCTCAGCATATATAGTACAAGAGCCACGCCCCAGTGGGCGGGAAACCACTGGCTGTAAGACTTCCTACAGCAGATGTTTTTATTTGTTTGCTTTTTTCTTTAAAGGTTTATTACTTTATTTATTTATTTTGAGATAGGGTTTCTCTGTACTTCTAGCTCTTGTAGACCAGTCTAACCTCGAACTCACAGAGATCCGCCTGCCTCTGTCTCCCGAGTGCTGGGATTAAGGACATCTCCCACCACCACCTCCTGGCTATTGCTTTATTTTATGTGTGTACATGTTTCTCTTGCACGTATCTTTATGCATCACAAGTGTGCCTAGTGCTCCCAAAAGTCAGAGGAGGGCATCAGATTCCTCTGGAAGTGGAGCTGTGGATGACTGAGCTACCATGATGTGGGAATCCCCTCTGTATACTGTGGATGTGTTTTATTACCATTTGTAAGCGGAAACTGTGCTTTCCTTTTCCGGTCACAGACCCAAACAATCACACAGAAACTATTAATTACAGCACTGCTTGGCCAGTGGCTCAGGCGTAATTTTAGCAAGCTCTTATATCTTAAATTAACCCATTTTTATCTTATATTTTACCACGAGGCTATGGTTTGTTATCTCTTGATTTTTGGGCAGCTACATGGCATCTCCCTGACTGCGTCTTTTTTCCTCCTCTCTCTGCTTAGATTTTTCTGCCTTGCTCTATTCTGCCCTGCCATAGGCCAAAACAGCTTCTTTATTAACCAACAGTAATGAAACATATTCATAGCATACGGAGGGGAATCCCATATCTCTAGCATGTGGGTGCTGGGAACCAAACCTGGTGGTTCCCTGGGAGAGTAACAAGTGCCCTTAACCACTGTGCTATCTCTCTCCAGCCCCTAAGATATTTTATATTTCTTTAAAAAAAAAAGATTTTATTCTTATTTCTAAGTTCTGTGTATGTATAAGTTGGCTTGTGAATGTGAATGCAGTGCCTGCAGAGGCCACAAGAGGGCACTAGATCTTGTACTGGCTCTGTATGTCAACTTGACACAAGCTAAATCCATCTGCGAGGAGGGACCCTTAGTTAAGAAAATGCCTCCCCAGATGGTGGTGGCAGCACACACCTTTAATCCCAGTTCTTGGTAAGCAGAGGCAGAGGGATCTCTGTGAGTTCAGAGGCAGTCTGGTCTACAGAGCAAATTCCAGGACAGCCAAGGCTACACAGAAACCCTGTCTTGAAGATCTCCACATCAGCTTCTTCTTCCAGGTTCCTGCCCTGTCTGAGTTCCTGCTCTGACTTCCTTCAGTGATGGACTGTGGCTATGGAAGCATAAGCCAACACACCCTTTCCTCCCCACATTGCTTGATCATGGGGACAGCAGTAGAAACCCTAGGTCAGATCCCTTTTATGTCTTCCTTACACTGTGTGAATGTGTTTCTCTGTGACTGGTTTAACAAACAAACTGACTGGCCAATACCTGAGCACAATACAGTTGGACAGGAAAGCCAAACTGAGACAGATGGGATGAGGAAGGGCGGAGTCAGAGGTTGCTGGCAGATACAGAGGGAGCAGGACGAATGTGTCATGTTAATAAAGGTACCGCCATATGGCAAAGCATACATAAGGAATATGGATTAACTTAAGATATAAGAGCTAGTTAGTAACAAGCCTGAGCTATTGGCTGAGCAGTTATAACTCATATTCAGCCTCTGAGTTAGTTATTGGGGACCAGGCAGCTGGGACAGGAACTTCTGCCTAGAGATCCCCTTGAAGTTGGGCGTATAGGTTACTACCCATATGAGCTGCTATGTAGGTTCTGGGAACCTAACTTAGGTCCTCTGCAAGAACAGTACATGCTCTTAACCACTGACCTATCTCCCCAGCCCCAACATGTTATTTTATCTCTTACGAAAATTCCTTTTAAAACACCGTAGAAGCTTAATATAGGATAAGTAGCTAGCAGATTACCTAGCCAGTTATATCACTAGTGAAATCTTACCAGGTGGCCATCAGTTTTGATCCTTGTTGTACCATAACTAAAACCATCTGAGTGTCTGTGGGAAGGTGATGCTGCCTGTCTGACTCTGTCTGGCTCTTGGGTGGCCCTTTGACATGACGGCAAAGACAGGTACTTAGTGAAGACAGGTCCAATATTAAGCAGGAGTTAAAACCTTTTTGAAATAATAATCCTTTGTGGTGTATATTTAATACTTTATCAACAGTAGATCTAAAAGTCCAATAGTGATGAATTTGGTGCATGTTGGGACTGTAATTCTCACGTGGAGTGGTAGTTTAGATGCACAAGTTTGGGGAACCCTGGGTTGTAAGGACAGTTTGAAGATGTGCGTGGACCTGGAGGGAGAGCCAATGTGTGCAACGGGAGCTGGAAGACTGGAGGAGCAGTTATGAGGAGAAATACAGAAAACTGAGTCCAGTGATGTGATGAGTAGCCTGTATTGGACATAGCTCTAGTTGACAGGAAAGTGTCTCAAAATACAATGTAAGGGAGCAGACAGTTCTAGCAGTCACAGTGAGTTTATGCCAAAGGTTGATTTAACTAGCTTGGTGAAAGGAAAGGCACGGGCTCAGGACGCCCAAGACCAGGTTCTCAGGCTTATTTGCCCCAGATGGACGGTGGGCAAGGAATAAGAGACAAACCCAGGAGACAGGATGAAGAAGGGGTCACGGGAAATGGGGAAGGGCTCTTTGTCCTGTTTGTTCTGGGGTGGGAGAGCAACAACAAAGGACTGCCCCTGGGGAAAGGAGATTGACAGGACACTTAGGAAGATGCAAGGGGAAGCCCCTTGATAGGATGAGGGGCTTAATTTTTAAATTATTTATTTATTTTATGTGCGTTGGAGTTTTGCCTGCTTGCTTGTCTCTGTGAGTGTGTTCGATCCCCTGGAACTGGAGTTAGAGACAGTTGTGAGCTGTAGTCTGCCGTGTGGGTGCTGGGAATTGAACCTGGGTCCTCTGAAAGGGCATCAAGAGCTCTTAACTGTTAAGCCATTTCTCTAGCCCCGGAGGTATTTAATTTTAACTGGGCATGTTAGGTGAGCCAAAGAGGGCTTTTGATTGCTGGACTTTCATACTTTGATAGCTGAACCTTCGTGGTCAGCCTCAGGAGGAGGAAGTGGCCAAATAAGGGAATTGGCCTTGGTGGCAGCTTCAGGAGTGTAATCTAACAGTTTTTTAACAGCAAAGGGGATAGGGGAGAAGGGCAAGGCCTGCCAGAGCCATGCCTGCCACTTCCAAACTGGCCAGAGTCCCTTAACTGGCTATGGTGAGACACACCTATAATACTAGCATTTGGAAGTTTGGAGGCAGAAGGATCAGGAGTTTAAAACTATTCATAGCATAGAGACGTAGCAAGATTAAGGCTAGCCTGGCATTCATAAGACCCTGTCTCAAGAGGGAAAACTATGAAGCTGTATTTAACTATTTAATAAGGGACCAGAATGATGCTCAGTGGGGGATAATGCTCTTTGGACAAACCTAGTTAACACTGCATGGGCCAGTACAGCTCAACCTTTGCGGCTGTCTTTTCTCCTAGCAGAGTCCTTTATGCCTCAGCCAGACGAGAGTATATGTAGCTAATCTTTCCACATGCCTTCACCTAACTTTGGAGAACTTTTCTCCTAAGGTCTGCAAACCTGCCTGATCCCCACTAGAGTAGAATTGCACACTGGTGTGGGGACTGGGTGTTTGTTTGTTTCTTGGTTTTTCTTCTTTTTTTAAAAATCTATCTATCTATCTATCTATCTATCTATCTATCTATCTATTATGTATATAATATTCTGCCTTCATTTGTGCCTGCATACCAGAGGAAGGCGCCAGATCTTAATTACAGGTGGTTGTGAGCCACCGTGTGGTTGCTGGGAATTGAACTCTGGACCTCTGGAAGAGCAGCCAGTGCTCTTAACCTCTGAGCCATCTCTCCAGCCCCTGTTTCTTGGTTTTCAAGACAGGGTTTCCCTGTACGGTTCTGACTTCCCTGGATCTCGCTCTGTAGACCAAGCCTCAAACTCATAGATCCTTGCCTACCTCTGCTTCCTGAGTGCTGCCACCACTCCTGGCCTGGCCTGGGTTTGTGTTGTGTGACTGTGTTAGGGGAGCAGAGTATTGGGTTCTGTTTGTCTGCTGCTCTCTGCCACAGTACAGAGTTGATGCTTACAGCAGACCCTGGTAGTCTGGAATGCACCTTCTCTGTCATTGTAGGGAAACCGCCTACCTTCCTACCTAGAGTATTAATGACCCGAGGTGATTGCTTGGACATTGTAAAGGATGTGTAGACTTCGTTGATTTTCCAGATTTCAAATAGTTTGTATTAATAGTAGATCAAGCACTATCGATTCTGGAAACCCTGCCTCAGCCTTTTGTTCATGTCCTTGCCATTTGCTTTCCAGAGCCCTGTGGCCTAGAGTGGCTGTTTGCATTCTCCTGCAGTCATATTACCTCGTTTTTCTTCTTCCTTACATATGACATCATACAGTCAGGATGAACCTGCTTGTGGTGGTGCTTGCTTGTCACCTCAGCACTTGCCATGGGAAGATGGGGCAGGCAGAGAGCCACAAAAGGAAAACAGCAACTCGAAGATAGCTCCTTTTCACCTCACCTGAAGCAGCTCGGGGCTTGTGGAGCTTGATTTCATTTTTGTTTCTTTAAATCCTGTCTGTCTGTCTGTCTGTCTGTCTGAGTCTGTGTCTATGGAGGTCGGGACAACTCTTCTTTCACCATATGGGTTCTGGGAATTGAGTCAGGTTGTCTTGCTTGGCAACCTGCTGAGCCGTCTAGCCAGCCCTCAGCGTGTGGGTTTTAGCAAGGAGGATTTTTATCATATGTATTTGCTACTTTCTCCCTAAGCAGTGCCATTCCTTTATTGCAGCATTCTTGAGACTCTGTACTGCACAGGCTGCTCCTTGAACCTCGGCTATGTGTACAAATGCACTCCCAAGAGCCTGGACTACAAGAGGGACTTGTTCTGCCTCAGCGTGAAAGCCATTGAAAGGTAGGCTGCCTCGGGATTGATTTCTCACAGTTGAAAACAATGAAATTAGTATTAGAACAACAGAACTAAATCAACACTGTTGGGCTCAAGTATATTTTTGAGTAATAATTTCTGACAGAGTCACCCCCTCCCCAACACACACTTTGTGTCTAATTTATTTGGTATCGGGAAAGTCAGACACTAAATGAGAGGCAAAAATATGAGAAATTTTTTGAAAGTAAATATTGCGGTTTTTTTTTTTTTTTAATTTTTGATTTTGTTTTTTTGAGACAAGGTTTCTCTGTTTAACCCCTGGCTGCCCTGGAACTCGGTTTGTAGACCAGGCTGACCTCAAGCTCAGAGATCCATCTGTCTCTGCCTCCCAAGTGCTGGGATTGCAAGTGTGTGTCACCACCAGTTTCAGAACACACTCTTAGCTGATTTCAAAGTCATGGTCTCCTGCTTCTGCTTCCCAGACACTGGGATCAAGTTGTTTTGAAGCAGTTGTGTGGACCAGTGAGTACTGTCCCCACTTTCCTATCCCCATCCTGCGCCACCACCGCCCGGCCCATCCTTGCAACTTGGAATCCCCCCTGACTCCCAGAAGGTTGTCAGGAAGAATTGGCATTTCAAAATTGGTTCAGAAAGGGGTTCCTTTGGTATTGTAGAAGACTAGAAAGACAGACTTAGTTATTTACTATAATAAAATTGGTTCACAAAGGAGTTTCTTTGGTATTATAGAAAACTAGAAATATAAACTTAGTTATTTACTGTAATAAAGTTGGTTCACAAAGGAGTTCCTTTGGTGTTCTGGAAGACTAGGAATACAAGCTTAGTTATTTACTATAATAACAATTGTCTGGCTAAGTGGTGGTGGCGCACACCTTTAATCCTAGCACTTGGGAGGCAGAGGCAGGCGGATCTCTGTGAGTTCGAGGCCAGCCTGGTCTACAAGAGCTAGCTCCAGGACAGGCTCCAAAGCTACAGAGAAACCCTGTCTCGAAAAAATTGTCTGGTGTTTTTTTGTTTTTTGCTTTGCATTTTCTGTTTTTTTTTTTTTTCAAAAATTCAAGAAAATGTATTCTTCAAGATTTCTAAAAAGCATTAGGGAACAAGGTGAACAGGTGCTACAGGCCCCTAATTTCAGATAGTTTTTTGATTAAAAGTTTTTAGTGGTAATGTTATACAATGTGTCGACCATATCCACCCTAACTTTTCCCAGCTCCATCCCACTGCTTCCCTCCAAAGCTTCCAAGCCTCTTTGTTTTTTTAATTTAAATAACCTATCAAGTCCAGTTTTGTTGCCTCTGCTCCTGTGTGTGTGGCTGTCCACTGGGGCGGTCCACCTGCCAGGGCTGCTCCTTAAAGAAAATGGCCATCAGCCATCCGTAGCTTCTTTGATCATTTGAAAAGGCCACATGGAAGCCTGCTATTTTATTATGTGTGTGTATGTTTCTGAGTTTAATTGGAATTCCCTACACAGGGGATTATGCTCATTCCAGAAGCCCTGGGTTGCCAGATAGAAAAAGCCAGTGCTATATATGGGAACCCTTACCCCTCAGAACAATTCCAGATGTCTTAATGACCTTCCAATTGATTGACCTTTTTAAAAAGGGAAATAAAAATTAGATCAGCTCATACCAATCCTCAATTTGTCCTTATAAAGATGTGACGCTAAGACTTTGTGCATCAGTAAAGGACATTTTAAGGAGAAAAGGACAATACTTTCCTTGCTTGAGGTACTTTTGCCATGCTTGTTTAATTTCTTACATTTTTCTCCTTAATTTTTTTAAAGCAGTGATTTTATCCAGTAATTAATTGGTAGTTTTGTTTGGCATCTTTTAAAACCAGACAAGTTTAAATCAAAATTTTATAATCCACAAATCAACTCACATGGATGGATCACTAAGCAGGCTGTGCTCCGTGTTACAGAGCAAAAGGCCGGGTCCCAGATTTGTGCTCACCAGGGTCAGTGACAGTGACCTGAAGGTGGGCAAGTGCATAGAAGAGAGGGCCCTTCAGCCCAGCGTGGGGACGCACCAGTAGCCGCAGCACTCCAGAGGCGGGGGCAGGAGGGAGCTGTGTCGCGGGTTACCCAGTAAGATAAAATGGAAGGAGGAAGATACAAATTATTTTAACACCGTAACCTTCCCTTTTTTTGTTTTGCTTTTTTTCTTAAGACAGAGTCTCGTTGTAGCCTTGACTTGCCTGGACCTTGTGTAGACCATCTTGGCCTTAAATTCTTAGAGATCCACTGCCTCAGCCTCCCAAGAACTGGAAGGAAAGGTGTGTGCCACTGTGCCCAGCTGGCTTTCTTGGTAAGACAGAATGGTTTGTTTGGACTCAGACGTTGTGGGTCCAGTCAAGCCATGGGGAAGATGGTCCTAGGAGCTTGAGGCAGCTGCCCATACTGCAGCTCAGTCAGGAAACAGAAATAAATTCCCAGCTTGCTTTGTTGTTCTTAGATGTTGTTAAGGTTGGAGGTGGTGGTGTCCCTGGCTAGCCTTGAACTCAGTCTTCCAAGGGCTAGGATCACAGGGACGTGTCACCATGCTAGTCTAAAACGTTTTAAAGTGATACTATCTGTATAAAAAAAACGGGGTAGAATATTTTGCTCTAGAAGATCACAACATTGAAGTTGTTTTTCTCCTTAAGAGTTGAGTTTAGGATTGGGGCAGAGTTCATGCTGAGGAGCCTGGGTTGATTATGGAAGTGTTTGTCCAGTGTGACATTTATTTACCGTTTTAAAACAGTGCTTAAATGGCCTGGGCTTCTCAGGTCATTTCTTCTTTTCTCTTTTTCATAGGGTGACTTTTTTCTAGTTCTCTTTTTTCTTTTTTTTAAATTTTATTTTATGAGCATTACTTTTTGCCTGCATATATATCCTGTGAGGGTGTTGGGTCCCCTGAAACTAAAGTTACAGACAACTGTAAGCTGCCATGTGGGTATGGGAATTGAACCCAGATCCTCTGGAAGAGCAGCCAGTGCTCTTAACCATCGAGCCATCTCTCCAGCCCCAATTTCTTTTTTTCTAAAGAAGATGTTAATTGCCTCCTGTGGTGTTGTTTACTGTGCTCTTTTTCAGGAATATAATCCATAGGATTCCAAAGAAGACCTATTTTCCCTTTATTATCTCATGGGTGTGGGTGTTTTGCCTATATTTATATCTGTACATTGCATGTGTGCAGTGCCTGTAGAGGCCAGAAGAGGGCGGTAGTGCTCTGGGGGTGGAACTGCAGCCATTGTGCGCTGCCATGTGGGTGCTGGGAACTGAACTCAGATCCCCTGGAGAACAACCAGTGCTCTTAACTGCTGTGCCATCTCTCCAGCCCTAGAAAATGTCTTCCTTGACAAATGGCACCAAGTCATTTTATATGGCTTTATATGGATAAAAACCTTAAAGAAATGGGAAGGCATTGTGTGTCTTTCCTTTTGTTGAGATTTATGTGATAGTTGGCACCAGACTTCCTTTTCTTATGGTCCAGGATGCTGCTTTTTTTTTTTTTTTTTAAAGAAATTTTTAGTACATTTTCAAATGATAATACGCCACAACCCTAGAGAGCTGTGGAAAACACAAGTTGGAAGGCAGTGTTGAGGTTGTCTAAATCTTATTTTTTGACACTTACTTTTTTATTTTATGTTTATGGGTGTTTTGCCTGCGTGTATGTATGTGTGCCACATGCAAGTCTGGTTCCCTGGAAACCAGAAGAGGTCATGGGATCCTCTGAACTGGAGTCGGGAGGGTTGTGATCTGCCATGTGGGTGCTGGGATCTGAACTCAGCCCGTCCAGGAGCAGCAGGTGTCCCCAACTCCTCCCAACCGCCTGTCTGACCCTGAGGTTGTCCGACTCTTGGTCATTATTACTACTTATTAAATAATTACTTACTAAAAGTCAAACTTGGAAATATTCGTGTTTCTAGAAAGTCACATAAAATAAGCTTTGGTTTCCTAGGGATGCTCTGCTTGCCTTTGACCTTGAGCCGTGACCCTGAGCTTTGCCTGGGGAGGGGGCTTATTCCAAAGGGGAATATTTATAATGGAAAGTGGATGTGTGGGGCTACTGGGAAGAAGCCATGAGAGGAGTGAGATGATGTGGTCCAATGTCCTCAGAAGGGCTCCACAAACAGGGAGTGTGGTCTTCAGTTACTTGGTGCTTGTAGTGATGGACTTGGAGCTGACATTGCTGGCTGCTGTGAAGTTGGTGCTAGATCCTTCTCATATGTTAACTCGTACTGTTCCACATCTCAGTTACACTTTAGGGTCCTCTGAGAAGCAGATCGTGCCGCAAGACAAGGAACTTTTCAGTCTGGAAAGCAGAGTTGAAATAGAGAAGTCTATAAAGCAGGTAATTTTGCTCTAAATTTGTAACATAAGGGGCTGGCTTGTTGGGGTTTCTGTCCTGCCCAGTACCCCAACAAGCCAGCAAATCCCAAGGAAAAATCACACACAGGACTCCATAAGGTTATAAACTGATTGGCCCATTAGGTCAGGCTTCTTGTTAACTCTTATAACATATATTACCCCATTATCCTTATCTATGTTAACCACATGGGCTCAGTACCTTTCTTAGTGTGACAGCTTACATGTTGCCTCTTCAGTGGTCTGCGCAGGAATGGCTGAGGAACCTCCCTGCTTCCCAGAATTCTCCTGTTCTCATTGCTCCACCCCTACTTCCTGTCTGGCTTTCCCGCCTATACTGCCTGCCTGGCCAATCAGTGTTTTATTAAAATATGATTGACAGATACAGACAATTCTCCCACACCATTTCCCTCTTTTTTTTTTTTTTTTAAACAAAGGAAAATACCCATAGTCCATTTGTTGGGAATGTGGGCGTAGTATTTTAGGCTACTTCCTGCTGGTTGGGGGCGCTGATGATCTTATGGGGACCTAAAGAAAATTTAGAGTTATAATCAAGTCCTGACTGGAGTATCCTGTGAGTCTTGATCATCTCAGGCAGCAGTCTTGAATCTGTTCTGGATGTAGAATTCAGACATCCAGGCCATCTGTTCCTACCGGAGATTTCTCAGGAGGTCTCCCCTGGTCAAAGATGATTTTTCTTAACTCTGAATAAATCCAGAGCCTCTCGTTTTCTGTGGAAACAAAAGTAGAATCTCTTCTCCAAAGTAGCATACCTTTTGACTTCAATTTTGAAGCCAAGGTATTTTCAAAATATCTATATTGGATTAATTCAGCAGCATTTATAAACAAAAGTCTTTTAGCAGCTGTTGCTCCTTCCTCAGCATTCAAACAATTCAAAGAGAGCATAATAACACACAGTATCAAGATTCTCTGTGTATTTTCCATCTTTATGCGGCTTTATTTCAACCTCTATTTCTTTTATTTTTACTTTTAACTTTTGGCTTTTGAGACAGGTTCTCTGTATATCTTTGTCCTGGAATAACTCTGTAGACCAGGCTATCCTTGAACTCACAGAGATCCTTCTGTCTCTGCCTCCCCAGTGCTGGGCTTAAAGGTGTGTGCTACCACACCTTGAACTCACAGAGATCTGTCTCTGCCTCCCAGGCATTGGGATTAAAGGTGTGTACCACCACACCTTGAGGTCACAGAGGTCAATATGCCTCTGCCTCCCAGGCATTGGGATTAAAGGTATGTACCACCACACCCTATTTCTCCCTTTCTTTATTTTTTATTTTTAATGACTTTAACCTTTAGCCTGCATATATTTTTAACACACTGTAAACCAGTTAGAGGTTTTCTTTCTCTTTGAATCTCTCTTTACTGTATATTTCTCTTTTTCTGACCACATGAGTCTTTAAGGAGAGGACTAAAACTGTGGCTTTTACGGCTGGAATTAGCCCATTTCTTAGCTTTCCAGCCTCATGGCTGAGATACCAGCCAGAGCTGTGTTCACTGCCACAACTCTATGGCGTTTCAAGGTCCTTGCTAGCAAGCAAGCTGCAGCATTCTGCTCACAGACCACACTCAGTTGGACTGCCTGCCTGAAAGAGTCAGAGTTTGCCCTGGCAGGACAGCCCAGAAAGACGCATTGTTTGAACAATTTCCTACAGTGACCAAATGACCCCTCCACTTGACCCTGTGATGTCATCTGTTTTGCTTTTAGCCCTTCACAGTGAGAAAGTGCTCATCGTCCATTAGGGAGTTGAGCTGTAAGCTAACGCTGCCAGCAGAACACCGAGCACATTCATGCTGAGCTCAGAACAGTGCTCATTCTAACCCAGACCTGTAACCTTGAGCAAAGCAACATTTAAATTGTTGAAATGGTTTTTTATGTGTCAGTGTGTCTGTGTGCTTTGCCTGCATGTATGCATGTATGCATGTGCCATGTGCTTGCTTGGTGCCTGTGGAGGCTGAAGGAAGCTGTGGAATCCCCAGTCAGGTCTCAGGGTTGAACCCAAACGATCAGGCTCAGCAGGTAAAGGTACCTTGTGGCCCTAAGCGGATTGGCCTGCCTGGCATTCAGCTCAGTGCTGAATACCAACGTTCCTTGAGGCATGTGTAGCTGTAGATGTGGGTTGGGTTGCAACTAAAGCTAATGAAATTATGATTATGTTTTATTCAAGTTAGTCTCACTCCTCTGAGGAGTTTGTTAGGCTTAACATCTTAATGTCTTGCATAGCATTCAGAATGGCAAAAGTTATTTTAACCATTAAACTGTGAGAATCATACTCACACTTGTGTTTCTTCATGCTCTTTCAATTTGGTAGATGGAAGATGTTCTGAGAGCCTTGGAGACGAAGCTATGGGAGGTTGAATCAAAACTGACCACTGCTGGCCGCTGACCGTAGCTGAGCTGTGTTCTGTACCCCACCCTACCCCACCCTTGTTCCTAATATATGGTCACACTCTAAGTATTTTAGAGGAAAGAGGTAACTGTTACCGGATTTGAATTTTTAAAGCCAGTTTATGATATATGCTGGTATGAGGTGGGTTTTTTTTTTGTGAGTTTTTATTTTCATAAAAAAACAGGGTGATTTTTCTGTCTTCTTTTTCTTTTAAATTCATTGTGTGTGTACATTTTTCTATCTTTTAAAACTTTGTGACTTTTAATACTTTGTATATTTATGTCAGGGTCGTAAGAAAATCACTCATCTCTGGGGTAGGATTTTAGTGGAATGTATTAGATTTGGATTTTCTATAATGTAAAACTTTTATAAGGAACATGTATTTTTATAATAAAGAAGAGAATAAAAATTTAAAAGTGCTTGAAGGTTCATTTGTTTGTTTACAAACTAAACTGATATTTAAGTGAGATTAAAAAAAAAAAATTCCCGGGCCGTGAGCTCCACTTACTGACTGAGCATGCACTGTGGTCTGCCCGGCCTAGCCCCCTTCTAGGTGTGGCGGGTGAGGCTTGTCTCAGCACCCTGTAGGCCTGACTCCTTGGAGCCTTCTGAGAGCGCTAGAGTCACAGCAGGTGTACGTGAGGGTGTGCTGTGCCTCGAAGGCTTTGGGACCATTTCAGACCCAACAGTACAGAATGTATGAACTACTTTTAGTGGTTTTATTTGACAATTGAATATATGCATCAAACAGAAGATGGGCCACGGAAGGGCCTGTGGTATGCAGGCGTTGGCATTTGAAATGTTCAGAAATCCCTGAGCTGCTGGGTAAACCACTGGCAGGTTGAAGTTGGGCAGAAAGGGGTGTTGTGGTTATTACACTAGAGAAATCAGGGTTCCCCTCCCTTCTGAGCTGGTTTCCTAGCACTGTAGTCTATTTTAATCTTGCTCCATCCTGTTTAACTTAACATTTAGAAGAAAATACTTCAACACACAAAAGACCATTCTTAACATCTTGTTCAGTAAGTAAAAAAATGAAAGTGTCTTACGACCATAGGATTATAGCTGCATTCTTCATTTCTTCCAGAGAAAAAGCAAAATACTTGAAAACAAACAGCTTGGAGTCTTCCATAGTTGCTGTCATATACATCATTCTTATTCTCCGCGAATAAGGACACTGGTCAGCGTCTGCCTCCACAGGTGGAGGAAGCACTCGCCCTGCCTGCCGAGCTGTGGGCGGACAAGTAACTTCCACTCCATCCAAGCACACACGTGGACACTCAGCCTGTGTAATGCCGCCCTTTCCCTCTGTGTGTGCTCATGCACGCTTGTGTGGGGGCTGGAGGCCGGTGTCCTGTGACTTCTGACACTAACCCCGGAAACTTGGCAACAGAGAACCTTCCACCTCTGCCTCTCAGGGCAGCTTTCAGGAGTCGTCCTTCCACAGAGCGCCTTGTCAGCCCACCCTGTTGATTGCCCCTGAGCCGCTTTGTGGCTGGCTGGCTGAGCTTTCCTCGTAGGTATCTGCGCCTCACACCTGCTTCTCCGTAGGTGCCTGCGCCTCACCTGCTTCTCCGTAGATCTCGTCCCCTTGAAGCCCAGCAGCATCCTCCTAGAGACTGCAGGTTGCTCAGCCACGGTGGCCATCATTCCTCCATCAGTGAACCACTGGCGTCACTATCTTGCTATCGTATTTTAGATTGGGGGGAATTGTTCCTTCAAGACTTAAGATGCCTCCAGCCCTGCCTGAGATCCCGAAGTGTCGGGCCCTGTACATTGATCGGAGGCATTAATAATGATTTCTTAAATGAAATCCTGTCTACTTGTTCATCAGTTACAAGGATAAATGGCACCATCTGCAAAAGTTAGGCCTAGGAAGACAGTTGTCTAAATTCCCCTTCATATTTTAGGATTAACATATAAGAATAAAAACCACCCCCAAATGGAGTGATAGTGTAGGACTTCACATTAAACATTAACTGTAAGGAGGAATTCAGGGAAATCACCAAACTCCACTCATTTGCATGTGTAATTACCCACCTGTGATCATTCTCCTGTTGTGTCTATTCTGTCTTTCTCCTCCCACACAAGTTAAAAATACTTAGTATTCAAAATTGTTTTTTTCTAACCAAATACAATGAATTCTTAGAATTGGAGATAAAAATATGACTATTTGAGACAGGACTCTGACCACAGCAGGTGCTCACTGAGTGTGCCGAGTGTGAGTGAGACAGGACTCTGACCACAGCGGGCGCTCACTGAGTGTGCCAAGTGTGAGAAGCCCAGCAGACAACCCTCATAAGCAATTTGCAGTTGTGCAAATCTCAAGAGGGAATTTGGAGGTGTATAGGCACCTACTGCACTTAGTGCCAGGAGAACCAGCCATAGCTTTGTTCACATAGATCCCACAGGGTACAGACACAGCCTGCCTGAAACGTCGCCCCTCCCCTAGGAAGACTCCCTGTGTTAGCTGATGGACACTGCTCCCCACAAGGACCCTTTTCCCTGAGAAGGATGATCTCAGCAGGGTTCTCAGGTTTGCAGGAGGAAGTGGTCCCCGGGTCTCAGCATTGACAAGGAATTATACCACACACACACACACACACACACACACACACACACACACACACACACACACACACACACAGCCTTCCCTAGGCTGGGAGGACAGGAGCTTAATGAGAATGCCATCCTGTGACATGCAATCCCAGAATGACGAGGCCCAAGCGGAGCTGTGCTGAATGACATCTCCATGGCAGTGGCTTCAGAAACCCAAACTCCAGGCTTTTCCTTCAGTGGCCCTTATCACCTTCCTGACTGGCTAGTGAGCTGGGGCTGCTCCGTCCTCTTTACCTCTTCCAAGAACAGTGTCACTTAGGCGGAGCTAGATTTTTTTCCCTTCCTGAATCAGACCACAAGGGGGCGCACTTCACCACATAGCTATCCACCATGTCTGGCTGCTCACTAGCAGCGGGCCAAACCAAGAGGCTGCTGGAGTCTCTAACCAGGCATACCAGAAGCCCCCCCAGTCTCTTTACACCCCAGCCCCCCATCAGATCACTAACAGTGTTTCAGCTCATCCCCAAACTTTCCTCCTACGTTCCACAAGCAGTCTCCCTGAGACTCAGATTGCACATGGGAAGTTAATTATGGTTTCTCTTTCACTCGCTTCCTGTGCTTCTGTGACTCAGGTTCATTACTAAACCCCCTTCCCGAATGCTGACTCCCCAATACCTGTGTCTGCCAGCTCCATTTGCCAGCTGAGAGGTGTTGGGCTTTTGGGGAGATACACTTCTAATCACCCCACCAAAATGCCTAACTCACTAGGGACTTCTCAAGAGTTCTCCCTATTTGTCTCCATGTTACTAGTTTCTTTGGAAGGCCTAGGCAATGGTACTGTTAACGAACAAGGTGTCCAAAGTACCTTCAGCCAGTCCATTTTCCAAAGTGTAAGTAGCTGAAGGCAGCTAGAGTTGGCCCCCTCTCTCTGCAGCTTCCGTAGCCAAGAATCTAAAGGACCACAGATGAGAAATATGGGAGGTGCTGGGAATGGAACTCAGCTGGTAAATGCTTGCCCAAGCATGAGGATTGGAGTTCAATCCCTGGGACCCATATCAAGGGCTGGTCAGGGTTCTGAGTGCCTGTCATCCTAGCCCTGGGGAGGTAGAGATAGGAGGATCTCTAGGACTCAATGGCCAGTCCGTCTAGCCTAACTGGTGAGACCCTGTCTTAAAAACAAGGAGGATGGCTACAAGGAATAGCACCCAAGGTTGAACTCTGGCCTCCACAGGTAACTACAGCTGTGCACGCACGCAAACACACACTGTCCACTTCCCACAAATACTTGAAAAAAGTTATAGCTGTAGATTTCATTGTTAGTTCTTATATAATAGCATATAACATTATTTTCATAGTGTATACATGGTATTAGGAATAAAAAGGAATTGGGAAGTAATTTAAAGTGTGTGCAGATGTGCCTCGGTTATGTACAAAATATAGCCAAAATATAATGCCGTATTGTAGCAGGGTCCTGTGGGTACCGAGAAAGGACTGTGTTTTATGTTTCCTGAAACATTTGCTGAAACACATGTTTGCATTCGTGTATTACATTATGTCCAACATAACAGCGGAGGCAAAGGTACAGCCAGACAGAGGACCTGGATCTCTGCAGTCTGGGTCCCACCATGGCTTTAACAGATGGCCTCTTGTTTCCCAGCCTTGGTCTCATTCCTTGTGTAATGAGGAATTGAGTTAAAATGACTTTCAAAGTTCCCTTTCAAATTCATTTTAAAAATGGAAGAATGTTATAATTTTTTTGTTAAGTATTTTTTTTGTGTGTGTGTCTGTGTATGGAGGGAGTGCATGTTACAGTGCATATGTGGAGGCCAAAGGACACTACCGTGCATGTGTGAAGGTCAGAAGACACTACCGCACAGGTGTGAAGGTCAGAGGGCACTACCGCACAGGTGTGGAGGTCAGAGGGCACTACCGCACAGGTGTGGAGGTCAGAGGGCACTACCGCACAGGTGTGGAGGCCAGAGGGCACTACCGCACAGGTGTGGAGGTCAGAGGGCACTACCGCACAGGTGTGGAGGTCAGGGGACACTACCGCACAGGTGTGGAGGTCAGAGGACACTACCGCACAGGTGTGGAGGCCAGGGGACACTACCGCACAGGTGTGGAGGTCAGAGGGCACTACCGCACAGGTGTGGAGGCCAGGGGACACTACCGCACAGGTGTGGAGGTCAGAGGACACTACCGCACAGGTGTGGAGGTCAGAGGGCACTACCGCACAGGTGTGGAGGTCAGGGGACACTACCGCACAGGTGTGGAGGTCAGGAGACACTACCGCACAGGTGTGGAGGTCAGAGGGCACTACCGCACAGGTGTGGAGGTCAGAGGGCACTACTGCACAGGTGTGGAGGCAGCTTGAGGAGTCGCTTCTCTCCATGAGGGTCCCAGGGGTCAAATCCTGCTGGTCAGGCTGGTCACCAAGCACCTGTACCCCTTGCCAGAATCCTGGTCCCTGCTGTATTTGTTTTAATTAGGTAAAGGTATGAGTGTTACTGATTTGAAAGCCTGGACTCTGAAATCCAAATCTTTCCAAGACTGATGTAACCCCACGAGGGGAAATTTCCACAACCAGTCTCATGCACTGGGTCTCAGTGAAAAATGCCCGAGGCTAAAATGATTGTGTGTCGTTCCCTCCGCGCTACCCATGAAAGATGCGTATGAAAACAGTGTTGCTTTTCTGTCCAGTCTCAGATCCCATCCCCATTTATTTTACTTTTAAAATAAATTCTCATTTTATTATGAAAATATTTCAAAATCTAAACATATTTGAAATATCAGGCCGTTTTTCCCCAAAGCATTTCGGATAGAGGGCACTCAGCTGATGCTGATTTGAAATGGACCGTGCCTGGGCAGGTAGAGGTTCCCAGGCAGCGGGAGTCCTGGTGGGCATTGGTCATATCCTGCCTATTAGAGCAGGAGACCAGAAAAGCGGTTCGGAATAGAAGTGCCGCCCACGCGGCTGCTGCGGCGTGGCAGCTGTAGCTGGCTGGCAGGTGGCAGGTCTTGAAGATATTTTTGAATCGGCTCATGGAATTCTGAATAGAATTCAAACGTGGGCACGTGAGTGCTTTGTTTCCCGGCATCTCCGGCCCCCGACATTTCATCCACCATCGTGACTGTCAGGACACCCTAGCGGTTTCTCTTGTCATAACTTGCTTTGTTAAAGAGAGCTCTCTTGCTGTAGTCATTTCACGGGCTCAAGTTCCCCTGTTCTCTCCCCTCCATCACTGTGTCCCCCAACAAAGCCATAACCAAGTCAAACTGAATTAGTCAGCATTGGCTGAGAGCCGTATGGAGCAGGACCCGCAAAGTCTCGTGATGCCAGCCCGCTGGGCCCCGTCTCCAAGGCAACAGCGGCTGTCTCGCTCTCGGAAGGGAAGCCTGGAAGAGTCTGGTCCTGATGTGGTCCTTCAGAGAGTCGGTGTGGGGGAGACGGTCTGTGAATGAGGACACTGGCTGCTTTGTTCTCTTCTCCTAGCTAAGGATATGTCTCATTCACATTAATTTCTCTCTGAAATCAGCCTTTGGATTGAACTGTTTGTGATGGGCGGTAAAAGCACGTTCAGAAAGCACCCAGACACTAGTCTGAAATGCCCTGATTCACTGCCTACTTTAAAAAGCAAAAGATTCAGAATTCTCTCAGGAAAAGCCCAGATGAGATTAGCATGAGCCAAGACACATATAATAAAAAGTGCAAGTCCTGGTCTCCAAGCCCAAGGCCTCCCCTGCAATGATCTTCACGTCCATAGACTATAAAGTTTATTGTCTAAGCCAGGACACATTACACGGTGGAAGAGGAAACTTCATAATTAAGCAATGTGACAGACACATACTCCCTGCCATCCAGGTGTTTATCACCCCCCCACCCCCCACCCCCGCCTCAGTGGGAACTCCTTTGAACCAATGCTTTCTCAGCCAGTGGAGTTAGAAGACGTCTGAGCTCAAGTGATAAAAGGCTCTCCTCCAGGCTGCGGAATACGATCTAGTCGGAGGTCTGGAACAGAGAGAGGCGCTGCGGCAACTCTGAGGATCAAACAGACTGAAGGGAAAAGGCTCTGTGGTGCAGGATCCCAGGAAGGAGGGCTGGTCGAGTTGCCTGGCTCAGTGGAACTGCCATTCTGTCTAGCAGAAAAGTTTTGCCTTATGTCTGAGCAGGGCCACATGAAGCAATGCCGCCACAATAAACAAGACAACAAATTTACTGCTGATGAAAATTTTTTTCTAAGCATTTGCTGAAGGTAGACAACCAGCCAGCTGGGAAACTTGTTTAGTTTTGAACAATGATGCTAAAAGAAACTGGAAAAGCTGTATATGTTAGTGATGGTTCTCTAGAGGAAAGGAACTGATAGTATGTATGGATTTATTAGGATAGCTTATGGCTATGGTCCAGCTAGTCAATGACTACCTACAGAAGATTCAGGAACCCAGTAGTTGTTCAGTCCACAGGTTGGACACCTCAGCTGGTCTTCAGTTTGTGCCAGAATCCTGAAGGAGCAGGCTCCTTTTTCCATGTCTTTATACAGGCTGCCAGCAGAAGGTGTGGCCAGATTAAAGGTGGATCTTCCCACCTCAAGAAATCCAGATTAAAACTGGGTCCTCCTACCTCAAGTTAGTTAGTTGAGAAAATAAAAATCCTTACAGGCGCACCCAGGTTTAGTTAACTCCAGATGTAGTCGAGTTGCCAGCCGAGGCTTGCCTTTTCCACCCTGTCACGTGTACTCATCTCTGATGTAGATGCTCACTTTTTCTTTGACCATAGGCTTCCTGATAAAGCAATCTGTACTTGGCTGAGTCTGAACGGAAAGGAGGGGATCCAGGTCTAGCCTGGAGTTCCCATCACGCGCGGAGTCCTGGGTCAATGCCCAGCATAGCATAAGCCCAGCGCACTGGTGGATGCCTGCGTGGAGGAAGAGAAAGGAGAGCCAGAAGTCCAAGTCCCCCTCAGCTACACAATGGGGTGGCCTGGGATGCATGAGACCCAGCCTGAGAGCAAGCAGCGTGCCAGCCCAGGTAATGGAGACATAGCATAATCTGTACTTTTAACCAGGAATGGACACTAACAGAGTTTATGTAGGTCCTTCCTCACTGTGGCTTATACGTTTTAGACCATTATAGAAGCCAGCTGCCAGCATATTCTGTACTGTATTATGGACAGTTCTCCATCTCATCAAATGTACGCATGTATTTGTCTGCGTGCTGACAATGGCATTTCAAGACATGGAATAGTTCTAGAAGCTGAACTCCCAGCATCAGGTCTGTGGTTTTTCCCAAACCCTTTCTGCTGTAAACGGTGAAGCCACACATGTACGGGCAGTCTGGGCTGCATGAGTGCAGAGAGTCTGTTATTCTTATGCTCTGGTCCCTTTAAGGGCAAGTCACGCCCACTCCCAGCCACTTCTGACCTCCCTCGAAGCCATCTTAACCCTTCCTCTTCTGTCCCTCTCTCCTGGCGTGTGCACACGTGTCTCTGTCTCTCTCTCTATGTCTGTCTCCATGTCTCTCTGTCTCCCTCTTCTTTAAGTAATAAATATTTAGCTTTATGTTTACCCTTGCATTTATTTATTATGTCCTATACGCCTTTTATCCGCCAACTCCACCCGCCAGCTCTGCCACTCGCCGCGTGGAACCTGCACCCGTTCTGGCAGCAGCCTCGCCTGGACTAGCCTGCCTCGGTCACCCGCCAACATATTATTTTTTAAGAACAATAGAGTCCCCAACATTCTCACTCTGGTTCTGTTTATGGCTCACTGATGGGATGGACACATGATAAAAGGCAAAGAGAGACATGCTCCTGTCTCATTCAGACGCACCCATAAGCCCGGCTCTAATCTCTCTGCTTAGTTTTCTTAACTCGCCACCTTACAGCCATTAGAGGAAATGAAGTCTGTTCTTCGAACTGACTACTGAAGGGGTTGAAGACTGAAAAGCGACTTGTTTATAAAGTTATAACGCGACTTGTTTCTAGAAGGATTTGTTATTTTCTTTTCAAAATGGCGTTAATAATTCTATTAAAATCAACCTCTTTCAAGATTTTTTTTTTTTGTTGTTCTCAATAAGTGGTTGGGGAAGACAGGGTGCCTGACTGGACCTTTCTGGGGAGAAGCTGTTAGAAAGGTTTGGGTCTGGTCAGGCTGCTTGTCCGTCTTCTGGACTGTCACAGATGGAAGTCAGGGGAGCGACGGGCTCGCTGTGTGGTGGGTGGTCCGCTGGTTCTCTTTCCTATCCACACCCCTTGCGGAGACTGTGCTCTGGACCGCTCTCAGCCCTCAGTCTGTGTCAGGTCTGATGCTCTCCAGCCCTAGGGACAAAGGCCAACTTGCTGTCAAGATAAAAACAGCCGTTGGAAGGGGAGTCTGGGAAAGAATTTCAATGAAGAATCCTGGGGATTCCAGCCTCACATGGGAGAGGGCTGGAGGGGGTGATATGAATGAAGAAATTGGCAGTCGGTACTGAATCCCATGAGCCAGCTGTGTAGCTGGAACCGCACGAACTCCGGTACCTGTGTCTTCTCAGCGCAGTGGGAAAACCATGGGGGGAAACCACAGACCACACACAAAGGGGCCTGGAGTTTTCCTTCCCCCAGTGCTCCTCCTCACAGACTGCCAATGTCTAACCTGAGAGTTAGGTCATGCTGGGGCACCCCGACTCCAGTGCCGGTGGGAAGAGCATGCTGGACCCCCTCTCCAGTGCCCGTGGGAAGTGCACGCTGGGGCATCCCCTCTCCAGTGCCCATGGGAAGCTCATGGTGGGTACCCTCTCTCCAATGCCCACGGGAAAGTCATGCCGGAGCACCCCCTCTCCAGTGCCCATGGGAAGCTCATGGTGGGCACCCTCTCTCCAATGCCCACGGGAAAGTCATGCCGGAGCACCCCCTCTTCAGTGCCTGTGGGAATGACCTCAGTACACAGACTGTGAGAGGTTCTGAGGGAACCCTTTCTGCTGGGCCCAGACATCCAGCCCATGTAGAGGATGCTATACCCTTACCAAGTGTAGAAACGGGTAGTTTTGCGTCCAGAGAGAGGACGCCGCCACAATCCACACCACTTTTGGGAGACCTACTGCCACCAGCCTGCCAGGAGGTGGCGTGTAGGAATTTCACAACCCTGTAGTCCCTTAAATAAAATAATATCTCTTCCTATCCACGTGGTAAAGTATTTTGGGTTAGAAGGAAGTAGAAACCCAAGTTAACAGAGAAAAGAATTTTTGAGTTTTTCTACAAGATAAAGCAAACATGTTTTCCTTTTCCATCTGGGCTCCCAAACATTGAGCTCAAGTGTCCGGGAGATGGTTGTGGGGATGGGGGTAAAGACCCTGCAAGCCTGGTGACCTGAATTTGCTCCCCAGAACCCATATAAAGGTGGAAAGAGAATGAACTTCTAGATGGAGCTCAGCGTGAGGGAGCTGACTCGGACTGACGAAATGATGAAGGAGAATGTCTTTCTGGCCATGGCAAGCCGGCATTTGAAGAGGTGGAAACATGGCCACCCTCCTGGAGTGGAGACCTTAGGAGAGCCTTCCCTCCGATGGCTCCCTTGCAAGTATCCAAAGTTCTTGATTGATTATCTGTTTGTGACGTGATACGGACTGAGCATAAAGCTGTATCAATGTAAGTGGGTAGTGATGGCGCAAGCCTTTAATCCCAGCACTCAGAAGGCAGAGACCGGCAGATTTTTGAGTTTTAGGCCAACCTGGTCTACAGAGTGAGTTCCAGGACAGCCTCCAAAGATATACAGAGAAAGCCTGTCTTGAAAATACAAACAACAAAACAAAATTGTATTAATGCGTTTTCACCAAGTTTGGAACCACGTTGGTGGCAGCCTGGGAGAAGGGGTTGTTACTGAGTCCCCCTAATAACAGTGAGTTACAATTCAGTCATTTTTAAAGTCTAAAAAAAAGGCTTATAGTGTCTCTCCAGTACAGGAGGCAGTAAAATCAGTCTTTTCTTCAGTAAGGAGAGCCTGAGGAAGCCCCTAACTTGGAGTAATAGCTGCCTTTTGGGATTGTCTTCAAACGTTAAGTGTTTTCTTTTTTGTTTGTTTGGTAATTTTATCTTTCCATTGACTGACAAATTATAAAGAGAGGGGTGAGTCATATTTTCCTGTCAATGACATGACTGTGTGATTCATGGCTGCGTAATATCCCATTGGTGTATATATGCCATATTTTCTTAACTCATTGACCCGCTGGCTGTCTACACTGGTTCCATACAGTAGGAATTATATAAAGCACCCACACAGTGGCTCACACCCATCCGTGACTGCAGTTCCAGGGTTCAGTGCCCTCTTATGACCTCCAAGGATACCAGGCACACACACGGTGCACAGACATCCACACATGCAAAACACTCAGACATATAAAGTTAAAAAATGAAATGAAAATGAATGCACCCATATGGGATGGCGAAGGGAAGGCTGTGTCCCTGAGAAACATTTGTTTCAGAACTCAGGGCTGAGACTGCCTGTGTCTGGCTCTTGTTCTAACTCCATCCCTGTGTCACTAGAGTTCTCGCAGGCTCTGTGTCTAGTGACAGGTCTTCAGAATTCCAAAGGCAGCAGCCACATCTGTGCTGAGACCCAAGCCGTGTCAGCCAGGGCCGGCACCAGGGCAGATGAGCCTGTGGCTGATGGGAAGGAGCAGAATGTGCCAGTTTAGGCTTCATGAAAGGACCCTGCTTAAAAACATAACAAAACAAAACAAACAAAACCATAAGACAACTTTCTTAGAGTTTCTATTACTGTGAAGAGACACCATGCTCACGGGAATTCTGATAAGGAAAACATTTAATTGGGGGCTGGCTTACAGTTCAGAGGTTTGGTCCATTGTCTTGGTGGAAACATGGCCGCATGCAGGCAGACATGGTGCTGGAGAAGCAGCTGAGATCTGGATCCAAGGCAACGGGAAGAAAGAATGACATTGGACTTGGCTTGAACATCTGAAACCTCCAAGTTCACCCCTAGTGACACACTTCCTCCAACAAGAACACAACACACCTAATAGTGCGCTCCCTATGAGTGCTGGGGCCATTTTCATTCAAAGCACCACCACCACCATAAAACAAAACAAATTTTAAAATGTTCTCAGCCTCAGGCACTTTTTTGCAACATTGGGAAACAGACTGACACAGGGGCTGAAGGGTAGATAGAGGTTGGTTGTCCTGCTTCATGGTGGGAGGAGGGAAGAAAGGCTTCCCTCCAATGCCATTGCTTTCCTCAAAACAATCCAGTTTATGTGATATTCAGGGAGAGAAGTGTTTACTGAAGGCTTAGCATGACAGTGGGGGAGCTCATGTTACAGGACTCTAACAACTTAACCTTGATGGCCAGCGCTCCTTGTCTTTGGTAGTCCACAGGCTTGCTTGCGGTTAGCAGTTCTTCATTCTGCTGCTTCCAAGGCTGCAGTTTGCTTTTGTATTCTTGGAAGTCCTCTCTTGGGATGGAGGGACGGAGTTGCAGTGCTACACCCCTCCAGGGTACCTTGACGAACATCAGAGGGCTCAGCTAACTAAGGGCAATCATCCACCTACTCGATTTCCACTTGCTGATGCCGCAGAAGGACCAGCAGGGACCTCGACATTTCGGCACTTCCGCTGTTCTCTCCTCTGTCTGTGTGGGTGGAAGGGCACAATTTGGATATTTATCTTCCCACTGAGATAAATGATGCCATTCCCATTAAAAGGTAGTGCTGACTACAATCAGCTTGGGTGGTAATAGCATTCTTTTCTTTTATAGTAAAATCAGAACATAGGGTAATCAGTGGCCTCCTAAACATTTACCAGGGTCAGGAAATGAATAGTGTGAGCCTTAACGGCTAGGTCAGCTATTAGATAATTAATTTTCTATTTTTAAGCACAGCGTGTCTTGTGTAGATAACAATTCTTTTTTCCAATGAACTCAGGCTTGAAGAATTGTTCTCCCTTTGAGCTCTTTCTATCTGTCAGGCTGTGTATCTATTGCTGTACCAACAGTACACTTGAAAAATTGTAGGAGCTTGCCAGGTATGGTGGTTTACTTCTGTAATTCCAGTACTCAGGAGGCTGAGGTGTAAGACTGCCAAGAATTTGAGAAGAATCTTGGTTACAGAATGAGACCCTATCTAAACAAAACAAAACAAAAAAGTATGGTAATTATATGGTATATGTGGTAGTTTGAAAGAAAATGGCCCTCAAAGGGAGTGGCACTATTAGGAGGTGTGGCTTTGTTGGATGTGGCCTTGTTGGAGGAAGAGTGTCACTATGAAGGTGGACTTTGAGGTCTCATATGCTCAAGCCACACCCAGTGTCTTAGTTCACTTCCTGTTGCCTGCTAAACATAGGACACTTGGCTACTTCTCCAGCACCATGTCTGCCTGCACACCCTGTCACATCATGATGACTATAGACTGGACCTCTGGAAATTAAATGTTTTCCTTTATAAGAGTTTCTTCACAGCAATAGAAACCCTCACTAAGACAGTATATTTTGATACTTTTCAGAGCAAATTCTCCTTGTGCTTTTCCCAAAAGATCTTGGCTTCATGCATGGTCTCTACCTCCCCACTGTTTTGGTACTGGGATTGAACCTAGGACTTTGTTCATGTTGGGTAAATGCTCTACTGCTGAACTACATCCCCAAATTCCTTTCACCCTTTTTGTCATCTTGTTTCAGTTTTGGGATAGATCTTACCAAGTTACCCAGGTGAGCCTTGAACTCATGCTACAGCCTAGGAAGGCCTCGAACTGGTAACATACCTGCTTCGGTACCTTTCAAACAGCTGGAATGCACATCTTGCATCACCTGGCTTGATAGACATCAGGTGTGTGTGTGTGCACGTGTGCACAGGCATGCATTGCTGGAAATTGAACACACAGCCTTTGGTATGCTAGGCAAGCACTCTGTGCCTGAGCTGTGTAATATGTATACAGATATTCCTACTTTCTTAAAGCATAGCTCACACATAATAAAATCAGCCAAAAATGAGCCCCGTGTAGAGTTGTTAGCTTTGACACACGAGTACCATCGTGTAATCACCCTTATAGTGAAGGCATATCACATTTCCTTCATCTAAAAAATTCCCTCCTGCTCATTTGCAGTCAACCTTCCCTTCAACCCTGACCGCAGGCAACCATTATTCTTTTCCCTGTTCCTATTATAAAAGGAAGTCCTACAGTGTGTAGTCTTTTGTGTCTGGCTTTTCTGCAGTGGCATAATGCTTTTTGAAACTGTAGGACTGTTCATTTGCTCCTTTTCATTGCCGGTGGCCACTCACCCTGCGGATATGTGCTGTTTGTCTCCCCTGGTGATGGCTGCTTGAGTCATCCCCATTCTTTGTCCACCATGAACATGGTGATACATGGCTCAGCAAAATGTGGAATCGGGCCCTTCACCAGTGGATGGACGTCAGGGTACTTACACAAAGACACACGACACTACAGGGGGATGTAGAAGAGTGGACCACCCATCTTACAGTCTGTCACCAGTGGAAACACTGGTTGACACCGACCTTACTCTGAATATAGCACACCACCAGTCCGTCACTTTCAGAGACTGAATCATAGAGGATGACTGTTTTTAAGCTGCCCCTTGGGGTCCCATCTGTGATAATTATATTTGTTACCCTTTCTCCCTACCCCCTTACCTTTTGGGGGTAGGGCATCATGTAGTGCAGCTCATACTTAGACTTGATATGTGGCCAGAGCTGCCCTGAATGCCCACGTCCTCTGATCCCACATCCGGATGGCCAGAGATGCCCCGAATGCCCGAGTCTTCTGTTCCCACATGGCACCTGTTGGAATCTCAGAAGTGTACCACTGTGCGCAGACCCTGGAACCACTGTGCGCAGACCCTACCACTATCTTGAGTATGTCTGACCGGCGACCAGATAGATACTTTCCTTGGAGTGAAGTGGGGTGCCACAGAAATCTCACCTGGATTTTAGATGAGCGTCCTTCAGGTAGTGAAGAATTTGATGTTCTACTTTCAAAATAATCAAACCAAACCATTTACTTAAATCCAAAGCCAAATAGCTCTCTATGCTTAATTTTCAGAGCCATAAAATCTCGTATGAAAATTGTGAGCAGACAAATGCTATCTGCATGGGCTGTGGAAACGCTAGCGCTGAGCATGGCGGTCTATCTAGAAGTCTGCCTGAAGGTGATCTCCTCTAGAAGTCAAATACAGCCACAGTGTTTAGATGTAGATTAAGGAATAGGGCTGCATTTTCAGCAGCTTGGCAGGCCTCAGCTTCAGCTCCTTTCTTTGAAGAAAAATGTCTAAACATTTAACCAGCATTTGCCAAGCTTTCCAGAAAAGTCATGCAAACCTTTGAAATCCTTTTTCATTTTAGGTTGGTTTCGTGTAGCTCAAGTTGGCCTGGAACTTGCTGTACAGCCAAAGATGACAGCGAACCTCTGTTTCCCCTGTCTCCGTCTCCTAACTGCAGGAGTTATGGATGCTACTACATCCGGTTAATGCACAGCGCAAGCTCTGCCCCAAGGGAACAGCATCCAGAAGTGAACCAGGGCTAAGAAAGACTTCAAAACTCTGGGTATTACAACAGCTGTGAGAAACACTGCCATAAACAAATCCAAGGACGAAGGGTGTAAATATATTTTGAGGTGACAGTTCGCTGCAAAGTGACAGCACACATCGTCTTGACGACACATTTAAAAAGCTAATACCAAATGGGATTTTCAAGCATGAATGTTTGCGGTATTTCTCTCTGTCTGCATGCAGAGATAAAGGCGTCCGTGGGCAGGTAGGACTGGGCAAGTGAAGCAAAGAGGACGGCAAGCATTTACTGTACACGCAGGTCGTACGTAATCCTCACACATACCTGGAGGGCACTGGAATCATCCTCTCTCACGTGGGGAGCCCATCTTGCTGTCCTTTGACCTTACACAAGATCACCGTCTTAGACCCTTTAGGCTGCTGTAACAAAACTTCGGAAGCTGGGTGACTTATATACAACCAAAAACACTTCTCTCTACTACGGAGGCCAGAAGCCCAATATCAAACTGCTGGAAGATTTGGTATCTGGTGTGAGCTCACTTCCTGATTCACAGAGGATGTCTGTGTCCACCACAATGGAAGGTCAAACTGGTCTTCGCAGCTCCTGAAAGGACACAGATCCTCCTCTGGGGTCCCCATCTTTACCATCTTTACACACAGCCGCCTCCCGAAGGACAAATCTCTTAGCGCCATTGCTCCGCAGATCCATTTCATCCTGTGGATTTGGGGAATGGATTCATTCCAATGTTCGTACGACATTGGTTCATTTGTCTCTACCATCTCACGGTGGTGACAGGTATCGAGTATGCTTCCCACAGACGAGGGTCTCCTTTTCTCACAGGTCCCCAGCAAGCGCAAGGCAGCTCTAGTCTCATGACAGACGCTCATCTCCTCAGCCACAGCTTTCTTTGTTTGCACCCTGCCAAACAGAACCAGAAGCCTGTGGTTCAGGAAGCACTGCCAGGAGTCAGGAGAGTCCCTTCCAGTAAGGTCGTACTGTAGTTCTCTTTGAAACCACAGAAGCTTTTCTCCTCGGGAAAGCGCCCTCAGCTTATAATCACTGGTCTGGTCCTGCCGTGCTTTCTCTCTGCAGAGGGTTCTGTGGAGTTCCAGCCTTCTTTTTCCAGCAGTGGCAGCAGCAGCAATAACAAATGCTAACCCCAAGGGCATACTCAAACCGGGCTGGTGTCCCATCCTGTGTTCTTTGTGTGACTCTTCCCAGGCCAGGATAATCTCAAAGCCGCTGGTGACTCAGTCAGTCAAGATCTCATTTCTCTTCCACCATAGCTCACACATACCAGGCAGTGACAACCCTGTCCTGGGAGCCTTTCAGGTAAGAGTCTCATGAATAACTGAGAAAATGGCCTTAGAGAGTCTTAGCAACGGGGTTGCTATTTTCTCTTTGGGGTTTTTGTTTTGTTTTGTTTTGTTTTAATGTGTAGAGATTTTGTTTTTATTTTTAGTTATGGGTATCCTTGTGTGTGTGTGTGTGTGTGTGTGTGTGTGTGTGTGCGTGAATGCAGTGCCCACGGAGGCCAGAAGAGGTGCCAGATGCCCCTGGAGACAGAGTTACAAACAGCTAAGAGCCTCTGGACACAGTGCCGGGAACCTGAAGGGGATACTCTGAAGGTCCAGGCTTTTAACTGTGGAGCCATCTTCCCAGCCCAGCCCTTGTTTTGTTTTTGAGTTGGTGTTTTGAGCAGACTGTCCTCAGCTCTGGAGTTTCAGGCCATGCCCCTGCCTCAGGCTCCTAAGTAGTTGGTACTACAGGTGCAGGAACCTACCATAGTCCCAGGTTCTTCAGTTTTCCCTCTGTTGCGGAGTGGAAATGATTGTTTTTTTTCTAATGGAATTTTTTATGGATTTTTGCATCATCCTTCCACGGGAGACATGTTCTCTATGTGGTTCCAAGGGTTAGTCTATGTGTTGCTGAAGTGAGCACAAAGATTTATCTGTTAGCTTATTATATTGTATGTGTATTAGTTTGCCTACATATACATGTATGTACATCACATTTGTGCCTGGTGCCCACAGAAGCCAGAAGAAGCCACAGAAGCATTGGATCACCTGGAGCTGGAGTTACAGATGACTGTGAACCACCATGGAGATACTGGGAACAGAACATGAGTTCTCTACAAGAGCAGCCAGAGTTCTTAATCATTGATCCACCTCTCCATCCCTGGGTTTAGTTTTTTTTTTTTTTAAATCTAACTTTACTGGTGTCAGCTAGCCTCTGGAGAACTTTCAGGCTAACTGGAAAATTGTTTCTGGGAATCAAAAATTTCATAAATGGTTTCAATTTAAAACTGATATTTCAAAAAACAATACCTTCCCCCTTGTTGCTGGTACCCACCTTTTCATCAGAGAAAAGATCAGAAAAAAAACCCAATAACTCTTGAAAGTTTCTGCACAGAATGAACTGGCCAGGGTGTGCCTGAAGGGACAGCTACACAGCCGATCCCTTAGGTTGACTCACCTAACGTAATCACTCTTACTTTATCCTTGAAGGACTACATTTGCACCCCAAGAAGAATACGAAGATTAGGGACTCATGGGTTCTACCACAGACTGCTAATCTGTTGGCCACCAACAGACCTGGAAAGGGGGAAGCACGGTATTTAGTGGGCACCCACTGGTCAGCCCCCAGGCCCTATTGGCTAGTTCCAAACTCAGTATCACAGTGGCTACCCTGACCAAATCCTGTAGGACATGAAGCCAAAACTAGCAAGTGGGATAAAGAGATAAAAACAAATAAAAACCAAAAGAAAACAGATAGATGTAAGCCTGGCGGCGGTGGTGCACACCTTTAATCCCAGCGCTTGGGAGGCAGAGGCAGACAGATCTCTATGAGTCTGAGGCCAACCTGGGCTACAGAGTGAGTTCCAGGACAGCCAGGGCTACACAGAGAAACCCTGTCCAAAAATAAATAAACAAATAAACAAGGAGAAGAGATTTAGAGATTTCTAGGGAGAAGCTGAAAACTGGTAGGGGTGAGGTGAAATGGCGGAAGGGGGGGCAGCGAGTCTGTGTGTATGAAAATGTGAGAGAACAAAATTTACCGACAAAAATGGGAATGAAAATTATCCATAATGCCACTACACAGGTATAAATGTTGTTACTTTTGCTAAGATTAATTTTTTAGCATATCTCTATTGTTCTTTTGCAAAACACTGTCTTCTAATGTGAAGATGGTGGTTGGGGCTATGGCAGCCTTCCTGTACCACGAGGAAGGCATCACAAGGATTGCAGAGCAGAAATATAAAAAGAACAATCAGTTAAGAAACCAGTTTTGCTGATTTTTTCCCTGCTCACAAAGTCTCCTAGCTGTCCCGCCAACGGGAGGTAGACTATTGTCAACCGTATTGTTAACATGGCATTTCCTAATTCTTGGGAGCATCGTGTTTTTGGTTCTCCATCTGTGAAAAATCGAAAGTTAGAAAACATATTAAATAGACAGAGTTTAGTTCTCTAAAGTTCCTTGTTTTATGTAAAACTTCATCAGACAACATTGTCTCAAGAACAAGTATGCTGTGTGCATGTGTATGGTCAACTCTGAAGGAAAACCATGGAAGCATCCTCCAGCTGAGGCCGAGAAGATTTTCCTTGTGTTAATAAAGCCATTGGGCTCATTGTAAATGTTCAGTGAAGGGCGGTGTCTTAGTCACTGTCCTGTTACTGTGAAGGGACACCATGACCAAGGCAACTCATAAAATAAAGCATTGAATTGGGGACTTGCTCAGTTTTAGAGGGCTAGACATTGATCGTCATGGCGGGGAGCAGACAGGCAACTTTACAGTCTAATCCACAGGCAGAGAGCGAGAGAGACAGACACACACACACACACACACACACACACACACACACACACACAGAGAGAGAGAGAGAGAGAGAGAGAACAGAGACTGGGCCTGGTGTGAAGCCCACTCCCAATGACACACCCTCTAATTCTTCCAACTAGTTCATTAACTGAGAACTAAGCATACAGATGCCTTCTCATCCAAACCACCATAGGAAGCCCCCACTACTACTGTGCTTATGGTAAAGGGTTGCATGTATTGAACAAAGATTCTACTATTAGTCGGCTGGCAAAAGACATGGTACTGTTCCTGCCAGGCTCAGCTTGAGCAGGCTATGGATGCACTAATAACCAGGCTAAAGCAACACAATCTATCAATCCTTCTTGCTGGTGACTGTTCCAGGTCCGTGCGGCTCTGCCCACTTTGCAGCTCTGAGCTCGATAGAGACGGCCTGCCATCTTACTGGATCTTGTAGCACTGAGATTGATAGGGACTGCCATCTTACTGGATCCCTCCCTGATTTCACCAAGAGGGAGAGACCAAGAGCCACGTGTCTGCTTTTATAGACTCTGCCTGAAAGTGACCCGTACCACCTCTGCTGAGATCCCATTGGTCAAAACAAGTGGGTGGCAAGGAATGGGCGTGGAGAGGAAGGAGGAATGTGGTCATTTCCGAGTAGATGCTGTTTCTCTTCAGTCAGCTGCATTCCTGGCATCTAGCCCCCACTAACTGGCCACCTACAGCCTCCATTTTCCAATTTGTAGATGGGCTTGTGACTTCCAAATTAAACCCTGGCTCCTCAGCCTCCCTTGCGAGGATGTATGGCTACCTTTTCGACAACAAAGGCTGAGCCAAAGCAATAGACTCACACAGGAAGGGGCATGGTCTTTCTCGTCTGTTTCTCCGCAGCTGCTGTTGGCGGAAACCGTGATTGACGTGCAGGTGAACCCTCACCTGAACGTCTAACCCTGAGGATGAGAAAGGCACAGAGGCAGCGGGAGTCCGCGCCCTCATGGACGTCATCATCAATCCAAACGGCAGCCTGGATGTTCACAAAAGCGATAAATAGAGAGTAATTTATTCCTTTTGGTCATGGTTATTCTGGGTTTCCATCAGTTCTACGCAGTTCCTATCCAAACATTTTTTTTTTTAAAAAAAGACTCAGCTGGCATTAAACAATACCAGAGGCAAAAAGCCAGGCTATATTTAGTAATAGATATGCCCAACTGTGAGATTGTTTCCTGATGCCACACAGTGACGCTGTTCAAGCACACCTGCTCCTAAGAGCACTCAGCCCGGGTTCTGTGTGTGTGTGGGAATGGCGGGAGACTCTCGTCACAGACGATGGCTGGCTGCTGGAAGCGGGGGCCACATATCTCTAGCATCGCTCTCTTCCATGTGGTCCTGCAGAACAGTTTGTCATGAGTAGTGACAGAAGCTGGTGTTCTAGAGGGACACGAAGGATGGACAGGTCTCTGAACAAGGCCTGGACACTACGTGTCAGGGACCTTCTCTAAGAGCAGTTGATAACTTGGGAGGCCGTTTGGGCCCCTTAGCCTCTTTGTTGTGGTGGTTGGTGTCAGCCAGACAAAGTTCCATGGGAAACGCCCTCACCCCCGAGCCTGCCTGAGAGGGTTTTCTCAGTGGGAGTAAGTGAGATGGGAAGATCCGTACTCAAGATGGGCAGCACATTTCATGGCTGCATCCTGAGGTGAAGGAGGAGGAACCAGGGAGCAGAGCATCCCCCACGCGCTAACCAACACATTGCTCGCTGCTCTTGACTGTGGGTAATGTGGCCAGTTCTCTCAAGTCCCCGCCGCAGATACATCCATACATCTGATGGACGGTGACCTGCAGCTGTGAAGCAACTCAACCCTTTCTCCCGTAAGTTGCTCTGGCCGACGTATTTTATCACAGCAACAGGGAAAGAAGCCAGAGAGTTTGGTCCTTTTGTGCTGTAATGAACTTTCCGATCTGCACATTATCCCTGAGCTGAAGCCAAGCAGGTTTTGTGTCGTGGGTCAACTCTTACACATCGCTGGTGATTACACACGCCGCCGTGTTGGGATGGCTTGTGCAATACAGAGAGGGTCTGGATGATTCTGACCAGAACCAAATATGTGACTACTGTGTTTTATTCTCTTTTAAAACTGCATGTATTGATTTATTAATCATTCAGTGTGTGTATGTGTAGGTCAGATGACATCATACAGGAGTCTGTTCTCTCCTGCCACTGTGCAGGGCCCGGGGTTCAAACTCAGGCAGTCAGGCTTGGCAGCAGGTGCCAGTCTGGTCCATTTTGCTCTCTTAGAACAAGCCAGTGTGCCCGAGGTGCCTCTCACTGGGAGTCATTTCGATTACAGTATCACTCTACACAGCATCATGACAAAGCCCCAAATTAAGCTTTCCTACCAATTATGGGATAGATTTAATTTGGTATTTCTTTTGTTTCTTCCTGCAACCCCCAAAGATTGCAGGCGCCTTGGTTAAAAAGCTCTGAGAAAATTTGGAAGCAGGTCTGTTTTAAATAGGTCATTCACACGGTGGACAACGGTGGCGTTCACTCAGGAGCCCACCCAAGAGGGTCATTCAGTTAACCCTTGTTTTGTGTGACAGATGTCTGCGGGTCCCTGGAGCGCTGGACTGTGGCTTTGGGCTTCAAGGCTAAGTCCATAGCAAGTGTTCAAACAGAAGTTACTGCAGAGGGTATGCCAGAGCTGGGCAAGATAAAACCGTCTCTTTTTGGTTCCTAATGATTCCCGGCCTCTCGCCTCATCCCGTGTGACGGCGTGTAGAGGAAGAGGGAGGAAGACAGAGCTGGAGGTGACCATTTTTAGCCTGACACTAGCTTTACTGAGGCATAATTCATAAGCCTCAGGATTTACCCACGCAGCGGTTCGGCTTTCTTCTCGGAGCTGTCACGCCGTGACCACAGTCAATTCTTAGAACACCCTTGTCTCTTGTTCACAAGGGCAGACTCCTGCAGCCTCCAGCTCTTGTTCTCTCTCTCCCGGGTTTTCAGTCCAGGCGACCATCAAGCTCCCGTCTGCTTTTATGGCTTCCCTTGCTCGGGACATTTTATGCAAATGGACTACATAAAAAACGTGCCTCCTTTCACTGAGCTTAATGTCTTAGCAGGCCTCCCTGTGGTATGTTTGATTGTTTGATTACTTTGTTCCTTTTGTCTGGCAAATATTATTTCTAGCATACAAACAGTAGACCCCCCTTAACTGAGGTTTCCTTGACTCTGTTTAGTTACTAGAGGCTAGCCCTAGTTCAAATTAACAAATGAAAATTTCCAGAAATAAGCAATTCATGAGTTAATTCATTTTGATTTTTATTATTTTGTGAATGTGGGTGTTTTGCCTGCCTTTACGTCTGTGTACCCCATATGTGAGGGCCTCTGCAGTCAGAAGAGGGCATCAGACCCCTCAGGACTGGAGTCAGAAGAAGATTATGAGCCACAATGTGGGTATTGGGACTTGAACATGGGTCCTCCGGAAGAATGGCCAGTTGTACTGGTATTTCATTTGTATTTTAATAAATAAAGCTTGCCTGAAGACCAGAGAGTAAAACAGCCCCACTGATCAGTGTTACAGACCAGGCAGTGGTGACACACATCTTTAAATAGCATCCAGCTCCATTCTACCTAGGCTACGAATCCTTTCTTTGCTCCGCATACCCACGCAGCACATACCACCCACTCATCAGTCATTCGTTAAATGTCCTGTTGTCGGATCAACCAGCATGGTATTGTACCGTTAAGGTTTTCCTTAAGAGCTCTAAAGTGCTGTTGGTCTAGATAAGCCAAAGAGAAACTATGACACACAATCTTGATGAGAAAATACAGAAGTTCCTGACTTAATAAGGAAATAATTGTGAACTGAGGTTGCTCAGAGCTGTAGCAAGACAGGGGCCATGAAAGTTTCTAGGTGTACACTATGCATCCTAGTCAAGACAGGGACCAGGCAAGTTTCTAGGTGTACACTGGGCATCCTAGTCAGCGTTTCTGTTGCAGTGATAAAACACCATATCCAAAAGCAACTTTAGGAGGAAAGGGTTTATTGCATTTCATACTTCCAGGTAACAGTCCATCAGAGAGGGAACAGGGCGAAACTCAAGCAGGGCAGGGACCCGAAGGCAGAAATTGAGGCAGAAACTATGGAGGAACTCTGCTTAAAACCTGCTTGCTTTCTTCTTTTTAGTTTCCCTTCTCTTAGTCCCTCCGTCCCTCCTTCCCTCCCTCCCTCCCTCCCTCCCTTCTTTCTCTTCTTTCCTTTCTTTCTTGAGGTAATGAGACTATGACATTGGGTTCTGTAGACAGAGACTACTTGTTTGTTCCCAGCCACCCAGACCCAAAACAATCACATTAAACAATATTAATTGTAACACTGCTTGGCCAATGACTCTAGCATATCCCTAGCTAGCTCTTACATCTTGAATTAACCCATTTCTAGTATTTTATATTTTACTACGAGGCTCGTTGGTTTACAGGTAAGGTTCCTGGGCATCTGTCTCCTTCCGTGACTACTTAGCATCTCCTCAACTCCGCCTACTCTCTCTCTACATCTCTGTTCAGATTTTCTGCCTGGCTTTACTTTGTTAAGTCATTGACCGAAAGCTGCTTCTTTATTAACCAATGGCAATAAAACATATTCACAGCATACAGAGGCGAATCCCTCATTAGTTTGGGTAGGGAGGGAGGGAGGTGGGGAGGACTTGCCTTCTTGTACCAGCTAAGACCACCTGCTCAGGAGTGACACCGCCCACAGTGAGCTGGGCCCTCCCACATCAGTCGTCAATCAAGAGCAAGCAATCAAGAACACAGGCCAGTTGAATGGGTTCATTTTCTCAGTTGAGGTTTCTTCTTCTAAAATGATGCTAGCTTATGTCCTGTTGACAGAAAACTAGCTGGCACACTGGAGATCTTGAGCTGCATGCACATCCTCTGCCAACACACGTTAATTTATTTAGTCATTCAGGTTTTGATGACTTTTTTTTTTTTAAAGAAACCCTTGGGCTTTTGGGAATAACACTACTAGGGATATTTGTGTATATGTTTTTGTGTGAGCATATGTTGCCTTTTCTTTCTGAATGGGATTTTTAAAGTTATATGTATTTAAGGCATGTAAATTCTGTCTGTACAGGAAAAGCTCTAGTCACATCAAATAAAGACAGCCCTTGGAATGCCAGTGGATCTTGCATGCATATACTGAAATAGCACACCAAGGCCCCATTAGTATGTAGAGTTGGACTGTTTTCGTCTAGTAAGGGCAATCCCGCCCAGAGGAACATGCGCACCACAACAAACACAAAAGACTGTTCAGAGAAGTCAGTTGATCTGTTACGTCACTTAGCAACTCGCTTCTTCCACTTCCCACCCCAGCATGTGGAAGAACTTACCTTACCGTGTGGAGGGTAGCAATGCTGCTCTGTGGCCGTTCTGTTTCCTTGTTGCTTTGGGTTGGCCTAGCAAGCCATTCTGGCACACGTTACGCAGTTATACAGGACTATCCTCCGAGGCAAAGTGTCGCCATCTTCAGGGTCCAGCTGGGCCTGCTTGCCAAAGATTGTTGTTGCTTCTTGACTTCGCTCTTGGAAGGAGGTGGTAGGGACGGTCAGGGGACCCTCACGTCAGTGTCCAGTCACCTGCTTCAATCAACTATATGTAAATTCCGTCTCACTTTTGAGTGGCTTTCTCTGGGAGGACCTATGGTATGTAGGTGGAGGATGAGGGAGGGACTCCATGTTCTCAATCATGGGAAGCCGTCATCCCTTCTGGGTGCAGCTGCACCTTCCAGTATGGTTGCTTTAGAGGCACCCACACTTCTGCCCAAGACCTCTCACCCGCTGCTCTGCAGCCCAACAGACTCATTGGTTTCCCAGGGGTGAAGTTTGGTGGAAGTGAACATTGTTTTGTCATTGGGACCTTAGGAGGGGGGACAGGTAGGTGGTGTTTAGCTTTCCCCCAGGGAAGGAATTTTAGCAATAAATGTATACATACCTTTGGCTATATATACTGCTACCCTCCCCCATGCCATATTTCTTTAAGTGGAATTAGATACAGATTTTCCGTCTTGATAGAGACTCTCAGAGCCCGTTACTAATTTTAGCCTTTCGCTTGTGGTGTGTGTCGAAGTCTCTTTATTGCCTGGGGAACATTGTCCCCAATGCTGCTCCTGTAAGTTTTGGTGGGAAATGATTTGGCTCAGACTAGGTGGGTGTAGGAGGAAGGCAGTGGCGGCAGGGAGGTTATGGCAGCTTGGGCAGCACACAGACCCTGGCTGGTTGCGACCGTGACTTCCAGCGTGTCTTCCAGGGGCTTTCACATCGCATTAGGTTCTCATCATCACTGACTTTATACCCAATGTCAGAATGGCCACGAGCACCTCCGCTTGGCTTAAATCCCACGGAGTCAATATTTACAGCTCTCAATATGGGTTGCTTCCTGCCTCTGCAAGCAGGTCCACCTACTCTTTATAACCTCTGGATCTCCCTGTCTCAGAGTCCTAGGTAAACCCTCTGGGATCCCTGGACCCGACCAGCAGACATGGTCCTGAATGTCTTCCGAGAATCTGCAGCCCACAGCCTTATTCCAGACCCTGCAATGGACTCACTAGAGAACTTAAAAAGAAATTTCATGGTCTGAATCCCATGCAGGAAAATGAAGTAGGAAACTTGGGGGCCAGGTTGGATTATAAAGGGGGTGACACTGATCTTGTGCAGGCGAGCGGCATCCTAGCTCAGATGGGTAGCAGAGCCGGAACTAGGCAACAGGAACTGCCTCAGCCCAGTCCTGCATGAAGTGACTTAGTATTTGCAAGTACTTCAAAACGTCTCTGCATTACTCCCGATACCAGATGTAATGTAAATTCTATGTGAATAGCTGATATATTACTCTGTTTAGAGAATAATGATGAAAAAAAAGTTTGAGCCTGTTCAATATGGATGGGATTCCCACCCCTCCCCAGTATTTCCCACTCATGGTTTGTGACATCGGGAGAAGTGAATCCACAGACACAGAGGACTGACTGAATGACTGTAGTCACCGCTATTATTTCAGAATGTTTCCATCTGTAGTCCCGGTGGCCTCCAAAAAAGGCCACATGTCAAATCCCTGAATCTGTTGCAGCAGATCCAATATTGTCACAACAGTCTTCTTTAATGGGGACCAGGGGGTCAGAATCAGTGAGAAAGAGATGTGACCCGAGAAGCTGAGGTCAGAGTGCTGGGGCCACAAGCCAAGGGATGCGTGAGGCCCCTTCCCAGCTGGATAGAACAAGGGAACAGTTTTTATTCTGGAGTTTCTAGAAAGAACTAGAGCAGTTGACACCTAGGTGTCTGCCCTGTGAGGCTGGTTTTGAGCTTCTGAAAGTTAAAACTCCTGAGCATACCCTTCACAGCACCATTTATCCTTTTCCTGGAAAGAATAGTTTTCAAAATTAATACTTAAATGTGGTCCACATTTTGAAAGATAGAAAAATGCTATGGTTTAGATCTTAAATGCCTCCCAAAGGCCCTTGTATTTTAGAAATGGTTGCCAAGTCCATGGCAATGTCAGGAACTAGGGAGTGAGATCTGGCAGAAGCAGAGACCTGCCTGCAAGACATGGTGGTACAATAGCGGCACAAGGTTGAGGAAGAAACCAATCACTCTCCGCTTGGCATTATATCCGTTCCATGATGTAGAATTCATGCCCAGCACTGCCTGCATGACTGAGAACTTGAGACAAGGGAGGCCAAGCGCTTGGGGAAAACCATGTACTACTGTGAGGAACCATGTTCTGCTGAAGGAAGTACCAATAAAATGACTGACTTCTCATGACATTCTTCTGTACTCAGATTTGTGCCTCACTCAGCCATCATCAGAGAATCTTCTTCACTAAGCAGATGGGCACAAACACAGAGACCAAGGAAAACCTTGAACGCTTAGCCCTAAATGGGATGTCTCTGTCAAATCCTTCCTCTTGGGGCTTAGGGAACTCTGTGGAAGAGGAGGCAGAAAGAGTGTAGGAGCCAGAAGGGATGGAGGACCTCAACTAAACAAGCCCTTCTCAACACCACAGGACTGACATACATATGATCTCACAGAGGCAGTATGCACATGGCCTGCACAGGTCGGGGCCAGATGCAGCCCCAGTGCTGAGAGGGGAAGAAGACACAAGCCCCTATTCCTAATCCAGAAGCTGTCTCTAACAGATAACCTCCTATGGAGGAAAGTTAGTCTTCTCCAATAGAATCTCCCTAGATTCACGACCACACTTAAAAGTAGGGTGCTGGTCCAGCAGTAGATGGTCAACAAAGGGTGAACTCAGTGAAATGTTTGGAGGTTTTTGTTTCATGACGCTTTGTCTGGGCATTATCAACCAACCAACCAACCAACCAACCAACCAATCAATCAATTTTCCCATAGACCTTTTGCTCATTTATTATGGTTTCTGACCTTAGTTTTGCGAGTTTTCTGTGTTTGCAAATGTGTATATTTCAGTACTTATATGTTTCTTGTGCTTTTCCTTTGACTCTCCCCCCATTTGTTTTGTCTTATTCTTCTGTGTTTGCTTTCTAAATTATCTTATTTTATTATTAGTTTTAGATGCCTGTTTGCATTCTAATGAGAGAGAAATAAAGGAAGAAAGGAAGAAAGAGAGAAAGAAAGAAAGGTGGATTTGGGTGTGTGGGGAAGGACTAGGAGGGGAAACTGTAATCAGAATGTTGTATGAAAAAAATCTTTTTCTTTTTTTTGGATTTTTGAGACAGTGTTTCTCTGTGCAACAGCCTAGCTGTCCTGGAACTCACTCTGTAGACCAGGCTGGCTTCAAACTCACAAAGATTCACCTGCCCCTGTCTCCCAAGTGCTGGGATTAAAGGCATGCACCACCACCACCCAGCTTAAATTTGATTTATCACAGGTGTCTTGTCATAGAAGCAGAAAGTTGATTAACCTAAGAAGGGTAAGGACTGGTTTATAATCATTGCTTTTGCAGAGGACCCAGGTTCAGTCTCCAGTACCTCCATGGTACAGTCACCTGTAGCTCCAGTTCCAGGGGGATCTGATGCCCTCTTCTGGTGTTCTGAGGTACTGCATGCACATGGCACACATACATGGAGACATACAGAATGAGAATAAATATAATTATAAATATAAATAAATAAAACTAATAAGGATTATAATGTAGATGACCTCCTTTGCCTTGTTCTAGCCACCAGCTTCTCTCTAGAAGGAATCAGAATCAACCAACTGCCTCAGAACTGTTCCAGAGACATTTTGAGCACACATAGGCGCACATACATAAACAAACAATTCATCCAAAGAGCAACACATTACACACAGTGCTGTACATGCTATTATCATGGAAGTACTTTCATGTCTGACTGTTTAACAAGGATTCCTTTTCAACAATGATATCGGTTTCATTGGATATATATCATCATCTGGCCAGTCTTTCATTTAGTAATGGGCATTTGGGTTGTTTTTGGTTTCTTTCTTGTTCAAACAACAGTGCGACTAATATCCTCACACCCCTACCTGTTATGTGCATACAAGCACATGTACAGGCGGGATGGCTTGGCCAAGAGGCTTGTGCATCTTTTTATTTGTACAGATTGAACTGCGGTGCCCTGTTCACACTCTTATCAGAAAATTAATGCTCCCACCAGCAAAGTATCTGCCCTCCAGTATTCTTGTTTGCTTCCTGTGCCTGTGATAAACCCTATGACCAGAAGCAACTTGAGGAGGACAGGGTTTATTCGACTTCCAGGTTAGGGTTCATCGCTGAGAGAAGCCCGTGCAGGAACTCAAGAAGGAGCTGGAGGCAGAGCTGAAGCAGAGACCGTGGAAGGAATGCGGCTTACCGCCTTGATTCCAGCCTCATATCCCTGGTTACCCGCCTGGGGATGGCACTGTCCATAGTGGAAATTAATAATAATGAAAATGTTCCAAAGACACGCCCAATCCGCGGGGGCAATTCTTTAAGTGTGGTTGCTTCTTCCCAGGTGTGGCAAATCGGCCACCGAGATGAGCCATTACCCCAGCTTCTGGCTACACAGATCATGATCCTTCATCTCTTCTAGCGTCCGGCAGGTAAGTACTTGGGGACTTTGACTAACTCGGAGGCCAGATGAGTGTCGCCAGTGTTCAAGCCTGGAAGGCCTCCTGCCTGTGTCCTTGAGGCGGCTGAGACCAGCACACTTGCTTCCCTGTTTGGCCCTGGCCCTCCTGGGAGAGCAGCTGCGAGAGTGATCTCTCTGGCTCCTTTTTAACAGCGGCCTCATAACTGGAAGAAGTAGTTCACAGCTGGGAGGGGAAGCCCAGGCCATTTGAGGACAGGACTGCGGCAGCGAGCTGCGGCAGGGTCCTGCTTCACCCCAGGAAGTAGGGCGAAGGCATGACTGCGTTTTCAGGGCACATTACAGCTGCACCTTCTGATTGCTCTGCATCTGACACTCATCAAATCTGGCCTGGTAATCTGAGTAACAACTTTATGTAAGGGGAACTCATCCAGCGATCCCAGAACAATTGTTCCAGGGGCTTTGACGTTCGTTTTTCCATTGACTTGTCGCATTGCCTGTCCCTTTCCAGCAGGTTTATTGCGTAAGCACCTGTTCTGTCAGCCCATACATCAGCCCCCAACTCACAATGATTCAATTTCATGATTTGGCAACCTCATCATGGTGCAAGGAAATACTCTTCAGTAGAAGCTGTGGTGGTAGAGCCAACACCTGTGTCGCTAAGCAACGCTATAGATTAAGTGTGCGGTGTATTTTCAACTGATGATGGATTTGTTGGGATGTAGTTCTTGTATGTCAGCAGCATCTGTAGCTCTCTGAATGTATCCATTTTTGCTAAAACCAGCGTGAGTGGGATGTGCAGGCCTGGGAATTTTTTTTTCTAGAAAATTGAGGTAAAGAGGTCTGAGTGGGGAGAAAATGGACTCTTGGGCATTAACAGATATTTAGTCTCTAAAAAACTTTCAAGTGCCTTTTCTTAATGCAGGTGGGGATGGGAATCACATAGTTTAAGCCACGCCCTTTGTAAGTAGCATTCTTACCATTCTCTTTCCCTTATGGTTTTGCTGTTGTGACTTATATCACTTTGAAGTCCACGACCGAGATCCCTGGTCAGCAAGAGAAGATGAACACGAGCATTGTGAAGTCTCTAATCTTTAGTTCCAAACAAGTCCTAGCCTGAGATTCCCATCATGGGTAGCCTGCTTAGGATCTGCCTGGGACTCAAATAGAAAGATGGAGGGAGGAAGCTCTATGGGTCTATTCATGGGCGTAGCAGGTGGTGTAGGTTCCAGGAATGGGTCCTGTTAGTGTAGGGTGATACCTGAAGTCTTCATGAAGGCTTGTAACTGGAGATGTGCCCATGATCTCCTGATGGACAGAGAGAGAGCGAGAGAGAGAGAGAGAGAGAGAGCGAGAGAGAGCGAGAGAGAGCGAGAGAGAGAGAGAGAGAGAGAGAGATGGTTTGGTGATAGGGTCGCATCTTTGCTTTTCTCTGATTTCTCCAGCACCAAACCCTGCCCATTGGTTGGCTTGCATAGGATGCTGACCTGCTAGACAGATATACGCTGGGATGCCCTGAGATAATTTAGGAGGAAGCTTGGGAGAGTTCCCCTGGGATTCATCCAATTCGTGGAAGAGACAAAGACTGGCTAAGCAGGAGGTGGGAAAGAGCTCAATTAGAGGGCGGCCGAGCTGGCGGCGTGGCGAAGAGTCTGCACTCCAGGGACAGCCGTGGCCTTCCTCGGAACGCTTCTGCTGAGAACGAGAGGGTTGTAGTGTCATCTCTCTAACGGCCACGAGCCATAGATTCTCTCTGTCATCAGTGAAAAGAGCTCAGTTTCCTGATATTGCTCCAAGTAACCAATAAATTCAATTTGCCAGAAGCGTTTGTGCTTGTGACATCATTGTTAGGTGGACTGTCCAGTCTGAGGATGGAAGAGTGATAGTTTGGATGTGAACTGTCCCCACAGGTTCTTGTGTTTGAACACTTGGTCCCCAGCTGGTGGTACTATTCTAGAATGCTGTGGAAACTAGGTAGCAGAGCCCAGCTGGAGGAAATAGGTCACAGTGGGGTGGTAGGGTTGGGCCTTGGGATTTTATAGCCTCACCGTGGCCCAGCTTCCTGTTCCAGCAAGATAGGAGGAAGGGGATTTCTGTCTACACTTCCTCCCTCAGCAGGAGGCACAAAGGTCCTTATGCTCATAGATAAGTACCAGGGAAGCCAGCAATGGTTTTTGTTTTTGTTTTTCAAGACAGGGTTTCTCTGTAGATTTGGGGCCTGTCCAGGAACTAGCTCTTGTAGACCAGGCTGGCCTCGAACTCACAGAGATCTGCCTGCCTCTGCCTCCTGAGTGCTGAGATTAAAGGCGTGCGCCACCACTGGCCGGCTTCTGCGCAGAAGATACAGCAATGTAAACACACAGGTTGTCCCTTCAGAGAGAGGGACGTATTATCTGTTGTCTGGCAGAAGGCTGGGAGAGGGCATGGAGACTTTTGTGCTGAGTCACGGAGGCCACACTGGATCCTCCCCAAGACCCTTACCATGACCTTGTCAGTCTACAGGATCCATCTTTATGGGAAATGTCACACACACTTTCCAAGGAGTTTTGACGTAATCGTGTCTTAAGTGTTGTTGTGCACATAGGATTGAGCTAATTATCACCAGAAACTTTTCCACAAGATTGTGATGTGTTTAAATATGCTGAAAACAAACTACTTGGGGTTAGACTCCAGAAGTCTGAACCAGCTCTGGCTGCTGAGTCATACGGAGCCAAACTATCTTCTTGCCTCTTGTGGTTCGCTGCTCCGATGGTTGTGGTGGTCACAGAGACCCCCACACCACCACCATGCCTTCCCATCCAGTATACTTATCCCTTCAAACTGTGAGCCCAAAAAGCCTCTTCTACCTTTAAATTGCCTCTTGTCAGGCATTTGGTGAAAGCAACAAGAACAGTAGACTTGGGACGTAGCTCAGTGGTTGAGAGCATGCTGAGCAGGCGGAAGACCCCAGATTCAATCCCAGCACCACCACGAGAAGAAGCAAAGTAACAATCCAGGGGCGTGTGTGTGTGTGTGTGTGTGTGGGGGTCATGACTGCTGAAAACCTGACCGTGTGGTTCTTAGGTCCTTGAAACTGATTTGCAGGTGAAATAAGAGGGAGTTTGGAGCTGTGGGCTAGAGAGGCCCCAGGAAGCTGTAGGAGGACCTGATGGACCACTGAGGTGGGAGTTTGGAGCTGTGGGCTCGAGAAGCCCCACGAAGCTGTAGGGGACCTGATGGACTACTGAGGTGGGAGTTTGGAGCTGTGGGCTAGAGAAGCCCCAGGAAGCTGTAGGGGACCTGATGGACCACTGAGGTGGGAGTTTGGAGCTGTGGGCTAGAGAGACCCCAGGAAGCTGTAGGAGAAACTGATGGACCACTGAGGTGGGAGTTTGGAGACCCGAGTGCCCAGAGAAATGCAGATTTGGAGGCCTGGCTTCTGAGGCTCAGGAAGGTTCATAGGGGAACCAGGGCTCTATTGGGAACTGGCCAAAGGCATTTTGCCTTACAGTCTGGCACAGACTCTGAAGACATTCTCCAAGCATAAGGAGGACTTGGGTGAGGCTCAGCCTCCTGCTCTTCTTGGGGTTGGGGAATCTTTGTTAAGCAAATGAGCCTGTGAGTTTTGGACAGAAAGATCTCAAAGGTCTATTTAACTTAGCAAGTATTGTAACACTAAATAAACCCTAGCAAATGGTTCCAAAAATGCTTTAATATATATAGCCCCTCCGACATACTTCTAACACCCAGTTTTAACACTCTAGGTCCATGTTTTCTGAATTTACTGATACCTAGAGGATTCTGCTACAAATGACTCAGAGCCACACTATATTAAACGAATTTCCGTTCAGATGCTTTGCTCTGCATGACGAAGATATCTCCTTTTAGACAGAGCTACAGTTAAGGAAAGTTTGCAGGAAAGCACTTACCATTGCGTCTGAGAACTTGGCTAATAGTTTTGCCTTTTCCAACCATTTTGAACAACAGAAGTTAACTGACTGCCACCCTCTCTACAGCGAGGGGCGCCTGGTGCTGAGAAACGCAAGCACATGGCTCAGCTGACAGTGAGCCCTTGACGTAGCTAGAATTTATGTGTGATTTGCCACCTTCAAGATTTAACAGCACAGAAAAGTTTGTATCTTTATGCTGGCTCCTTAAAGAAGAAACAGAAGGTCAAGGTTCCCGGAACTTTTAAGGATCCTAGAACTTTGTCCCTGAGCTGAGAAGCAAACCCAGGGCCTCAGCAATGCTAGAATATTTCTCTGTTGCTGAGTCTCCTGGCCTGCCTTCAGACCCTATGAGATCCTGCTCAAAACTAGGGAGATTCACTTCAGAAAAATGCATGGCCACAGGTCTCCAGAAAAGCTTCTGTCCCAGTGGAAGGATTTGAGAAGGGAGAATGTAAGAAGAAAAAGACACATTTTCTGGGCCCAAGCCTTAAGCACCGAGGCCTGGGACTTCCAGGTGCATGTAGGAGTGGCCTTCCGATTCACTGAACCCACTGCCAGATTAAACCACAGGGTCCTTGTTTCAAAGGTACCAAGACTCTTGAGACGACAGTGAAGTGATCGTGGGGCTTTTCTGAGCATTGGGTCCTGAGTGCCTGTTGTCTGAGTTTCTGTCCTGTCTGGTTTCTGTCCTCCCACCAGGTCCCACAGCTGCTTAGCCCCAAAGAAATCACACAGAGGTCCACATTAATCACAAACTGATTGGCCCATTGGTGCGGGAGAATTGTCTGTAATCTGTCAATCATATTTTAAATAAATGCTGATTGGCCAGGCCGGAAGTATAGGTGGGAAAACCAGACAGGAAGTAGAGGTGATGCAATGAGAATAGGAGAATTCTGGGAAGCAGGAAGCCCCCTCCACCATTCCTGCCCAGACCACTGAAGAAGCAACATGTGAGCTGACAGCTGAAAAAGGTACCAACCCATATGGCTAACATAGATCAGAATAATGGGTTAATATAAACTATAAGAGTTAACAAGAAGCCTGAGCTAATGGACCAATCAGTTTTATAATCTTATGGAGTCCTGTGTGTGATTTTCTTTGGGGCTTGCCGGATGTGGGGTACTGGCAGGACAGATACCCCAACAAGCCAGCCTTCATGTTACAGCCCTTTAGCTCAGGCTTCTTATTAACTCTTATAACTTATATTAGCCCATTATTCTTATCTATATTAGCCACATGACTCGGTACCTTTTTCGGTGGGGCAGGTCACATCTTCCTTCTTCTGTGTCTGGGCAGGACTGGGGAGGAATGGGCTTCCTCCTTCCCAGAATTTTCCTGTTCCATTGACCTGCCTCTACTTCCTGTCTGGTTGTCCCGCCTATACTTCCTACCTGGCTACTGGCCAACAGCGTTTATTTAAAACATAATTGACAGAATATAGACAATTGTCCCGCACCAAGTGCCTGCAGGGACCATGAAGCAAAAAACCACAGTGAACTCTTCTGGGCATTTCTGAAACCATAAACCATATTAAACAGAATGTACTGCCTTAATATGTGACCTGAAAACTCAATATCTTGGCATTATAATTATCTTTTACATCTCAATATGAAGATCATATTTATGCTAGATTAGGAGAAAATGAAAGGAAGTGAGTGCGTGCATGTGTGTGTGTGTATATGTGTGTGTGTGTGTGTGTGTGTGTGAGAGAGAGAGAGAGAGAGAGAGAGCGCACGAGAGAGCAATAATAGAACTCAAATAAACACATAAACAAAATCCAAAGCCATTCCATCTTCCTCCCTCCCCATGCTGTAGCACAGACACCTGGGACAGACTGGCAGAAGACAAGTTATGTCATCAGATCAGTTATCTCAGGAAGCACCTTTACAACACCACCTGCACTGGACTACCTAAGGTGCATATAAAATGTGACCTCTTAACACTCGCATATTCATCACCTGCACAGGAGTAAAAGAAGACATTTTTAAGAACTATGGAAACCAGATGCTCTGGACCTATCCCCTGCTCCCCTCCCCATGTCTTCCCAGCTGCCCTGGACCTACCCTCTGTCCCCATGTCTTCCCAGCTGCCCTGGACCTACCCTCTGTCCCCATATCTTCCCAGCTGCCCTGGACCTACCCCCTGCCACCATGTCTTCCCAGCTGCCCTGGACCTACCCCTGTCCCCCTCATGTCTTCCCAGCTGCCCTGGACCTACCCCCTGTCCCTATGTCTTCCCAGCTGCCCTGGACCTACCCCCTGCCACCATGTCTTCCCAGCTGCTCTGGACCTACCCCTGTCCCCCTCATGTCCTCCCAGCTGCCCTGGACCTACCCCCGTCCCCATGTCTTCCCAGCTGCCCTGGACCTACTCCCTGTCCCATGTCTTCCCACACCTTTTAACTTGGAGACAGCTTATGCTGTCTCTGCCATCATCTTTCTAGGTGAAATGCTGACCAGTAGTTTGGGGATTGTTCCATTTTCATTGGTCTGCTGGCTTCCTCAAAGTAGACATTTGTTATATGTAGAAACTTGATATTTTTTGAACATACCTCACATCTTGGTAATGTCCTGTCCCAAGATAGAAGCCATGAACACTGTGTCCTGGGTCTTCCTTGCTGTTGAGGGGGTAGCATGGGATTTAGGTCTCACCTACCAGATACACACCTGCATTCAAGAATGAGTTCATGATGGAAAGGAGGCAGAAGGAAAAGTACAGCCCTGTGACCTTGGTGGCATGTGGTCTGACTTTGGGAGCATGAAGGGCAGAGACCAAGTATCAGCCGTGATGTCTTGGCTGCAATGTGGGTTCTAGACTGATGAGGGATTTCCCTCTGTATGCTGGTTTTCATTGGTTAATAAAGGACTGCTTTGGACCTATAGAAGGGTAGAACTTAGCTAGGTGGGGAAAAGTAAATTGAATGCTGGGAGGAAGAAGAAGGAGTTAAGGAGAAGTCATGGAATCGCTGCCAGAGACAGATGTGCTGAAACTTTGCTGATAGGCCACGACCTCATGGTGATACACAGATGACTAGAAATGGGTTAAATTAAGATACAAGAGTTAACCAATAAGAAGCTAGTGCTAATGGGCCAAGGAGTGATTTAATAAGTATAGTTTCTGTGTGATTATTTCAGGTCTGAGCTGCTGAACGGCTGGGAAACAAGCAAGTGGCCTCCTCCAACACTAGACCCTGGAGTGGTAGGAACAGTCACAAGTGTGGCCCCTCAGTATGACTAGGAACTTCCTGATCTCTGATGATGCCATTTCCCACTCTGAAAAGCCTTCTGGCATCACCTGGAAGGTACAGTTGTTGTTTTTTCACCCTGCATACCCCTCACAGTGTGATGTGATGTCCTCACCAGTTTTTATCAATTCCAGCATTTACATTACTATCGTAATGTAATTGTTGCTTAGTGCTGAGATTAGTTGTATATATGTGTAGCCAGGTGTTAAAATAGGGGTTTTCACACACCCCCAATTTAAGATGAAACTCCAAGGCAGAAGCAAATGGGGCCCACAGTGCCAAGCGAAGATCCTGGATCAGGTCTTGCCACAGAGGATTCAGTAATTAGATTCTGTCATGTGTTAATTAGCTTTCTGTCACTGTGACAGAAACTCATGAAAAACAAGTAAAGAGATGAAGGTTTATTTGGGCTGGCCATTCAGAGGTGTCAGCCTGTGATTGGCTGGCTCTGTTGTACTTAGGTTTGTGGCATAGCAGAAAGTTTCTGGAAGAAGGTCATGGTGGGGGAAGTCACCAGGAAGCTAAGAGAAACATCAGCTAGGGGCCAGGGCCAAGACAAATCCTTCAGAGGCCACTTCCTGCTGGGCTTCACCCTCAGTCCTACTGTCTTTCTGTAGTCTGTTCAAATTCTACCAGTGGTCTAAGTCACCGATTAAATCAGAGCCCTCATGGTGAAATCTTTCTGAATGTGTCCTCGGAGATACAACCAGAAGGGTTTTTATTTCTCCTAGGTATCTCATGATGTAATCAAATTGGCTGTGGCTAGCTGTCACAGACTCCTGGCTGGCCACCCAGCTCTAGTCTGTAAGAGGTTGCAGGAGCACAGGGGTTGGAGACCAGGAGAGTATATTAGAAGGGTTAGAGCTCACAGAACCCTAACACCAGTTACCCCGACCTGCGACATATGTGGATGGGGTAGAAAACGTTTTCCACTTGCCTGCAGTCTTGGGAATTGGTCTTTCATGGGTCCCGCAAGAGCCTGATAAAGTTCTGAGTTGGAAGGACTTAAGTGACCATGACCGAATCACTCTTGAAAACTCTGAAAACTCTGAAGGTGAGGTTCTGAGTCATGGGGTGCAGGCATATGAGGAGAGTCCTCTTAGTTCTCTATAGGGGAACAGGGCACTGGATGCCCAGGAGCCGAAAGGGGGTAGCTTGGCTGTCAATCATGGGTGAATATTTACCCAGATCAGGAGAACTGCAACATGAGAAATCTCAAGAATGGTGGGTAGAGGCTTTTCTATCCCCTTCAGGTAAGGACGGTTTCACCTCATGGTAGTTCTCGTCAATGAAGGATCTCAAAATGTCAACAACTGGGGGTAGTTATTCTTCAGAATCTAAAGGTTCTGGGGACAGGTTGGGGAGAAGTAGGAAGATTTCGCTATTTACACGTAGACGGTCATTGTCGCTCTACCCTTCCAGCCTGGTTCCCACATCTACCCTGTGCTTGCTGAGTTCAGTTCCCTAGGAACAAAGCTCCCTGTCTCAGGTCCAGGAAGTGATGGACACAGCTGTCTGGATTCCCTCAGCTGAAGCTAGCTGTCACTGTGTGTTCCGTGGCTCCTCTCCCGGGCTTTCCCGTGGTTCTGTGGGAGTTGGATTAGGGCTCTCTGTGTCTACCTACAGCTGATTCTTGTTACCATGTTGTCCTTGTGGGCTGTAATTGTCAATTTTCTTTGCTACCGTTTTCATAGAATCTTTGGGAAAGTGGGAAATTTGTGGTTGAGGTGTTTCCCTAAGATGTTACAACTATTAACTTAAAAACAAGAGAAGTTACTAGGGAAGTTTTGGTCTTGTTTGGGATTCATCCATAGGGAATCAATACACCCCATTCCATGTATGCTGGTCATGTTTATTCAGCCTCCGGACTTGAAAGAGGAAGGGGACATTTAAGGACTGAAGGAGGTCTAAACAGTTAAGAGCACTTGTAGCTCTTTCGAAGGACCTGGGTTTGATTCCCAGCACCCATTTGGAGACTCACATCTGTTTGTAACTCCATTTCCAGGGGATCTGATGCCCTCTTCTGGCCTCTGTGGTTACCAGGAACACACACGGCACACAGACCTCCTCATGTAAGCAAGACACCCATAGGCATAAAAGAAAGCAAAAATAAAAATCAGGATGAAAAGTCATTTAGCCGACCAGCTAATGCTGACATTTGCAGTGCTCTAGCGTGGGTGCGTCCTGGAGAAGTGTGTCTTGCTTAGACTGTATGCCTCTCCTTATCCTCAGTGTAAACCTCCATGGCTTTCACGTGTGTCCTAGGCTAAACATCGAAGCTGGTCGTGTATCAGTGTCATAGTGTGTGTGTGTGTGTGTGTGTGTGTGTGTGTGTGTGTCTGTGTGTGCGTGCACGTGTGTGCGTGTGTGTGTGAAACAACATGAGGCAGAAACTGTTGAGTTCCTACCCATCATCTGTCCTTGATTTCTTTTTTATCAACTTTGTTCAGAGAAGCAATGTATCCAAGTTTGAAATTAAGCCTGTGTTTTCTAGTTTCCTTATGCATAAGCCCTCTAGGGAGAGTTTGGATCAAGAAATGGAAGCTGGAATTCCGAGTTAGGTCTCATGGGAAGGCTATTTTAGAGTAGGCTTACTAAGCTAGCATGAATCATTTGACCTTTGACCTTCACCTTATCATCCTCTTGCCAGTGTACCGTGTTCTGGGGCTGGAGTGACCACACTTCAGCCTGCAGTGGGCCTGCAGGAGGATCAAAACCACATAGGGATGATGGATCAGAAGATGGGAGGAGAGTCCTGTCTTCTGGAACTGCAGAACCACCCAGTCAGACCCTGTATTCTTATTTCCTGTTTTTTTTTGGCTCCATGAGAAAACAAAGTCTCTAAGTATATTTAAAGCACCATTTAGTCACATTTTCAATTTCTTGCAACTGAATGCAACCCACGCCGACACAGATTCCCTGCATCTGTGATGATCCCACTCAGTTACATGTTCAGAGAAGGTGGCAAGAGAGGGCCAGGCTGATGCTGCTGGGACCCTCAGCGCTCTCCATTTTCTCGATGCCAAGCGGATTGTCATCTTCCAGGTCCTACAACTCTGCCAGAGGTCATCCTCCAGCCTCGGGAGTCTGGGCATGTTATTACACATGTGACCGGCTGGACAGCAGTCCAAGGGAGTCATACCCTTTGTTCCTGCCTATCAGTGGGAGCATCTGTCCACCATTCCCTGACTGACGGAGGTAGTATGTAAATTCCCGGCTTCTATCCTCTTCGGTGGGGTAAGACAGGCTCTCCATTGGCCCTGGGAGAGCATGGTGCACAGCTCTTGTTGCCTGTGGTCCTGCAATGGCATAGTTTCCACTGGCTTCCTTCACACTTCCACATCAAGTTCCCACAGCCTTATCAGGGCTGGCAGGGTGACTTCTGTACTAAAACCTCAGGAACTGCGTCTGGAGACTCAGCCTAAGGCAGTGGAATTTACAGCATGTTGTTTAATGACCCCAGAAATGTTCTTCATATGTATGTGTGTGTGTTTGTATGTATGTATATAGATACACACACACACACACACACACACACACACAGCATATCCTTGGAGTTCTGCCTAAGGCAATGATTCCTGGAGAAACAGTGTTGCTATTAAAATAATCCTGTCTGTTAATACTTTTATTGAGTCTTTTCCTCCTCTAAAATGCTCTGGGATCCAGATCCCCATGTACCAGACCGGCAGGGAGATGATCAGGTACAAGCCTCAGGAGAGTGGACGGACTGATGGGGGTTGCTATGGCAATAAAGACAAAAGCGAGGTGAGAAGACACCAAGCCCAGGCCTGTCACCTACTGTCTTGGCTGAGCTATCTTATCAATGAAGGCTGACGTCATTCTCTGCTCATTCGCGTAGCCTCCAAAGCTTCTCAGAAGATAATTGAGAGCGTCTCAAGTCACACGCAATTAGGAATGCTTCAAGTAGGCAAGGACCTGAATTTGCTATAACGTTCAGAATAAGAAATGCAGAATAAGGAATACTTCCATATCATATGTCCCTGAAGAACAAGGATAATTCTGTCCGGTTGACAGATCTAGTGAGACTTTGTCTTGGGATCAAGAGGAATCAATCCCTTAACTGGTCTAGAATGTTCTAAACTGCATGAAGACACATGTGTGCTCTCCAAACAGGGGCCAGGCATCCTACTACTTATGAGCCAGAGGAGTTCCATGTCTGCTTTTGGATGTAAAGTTTTATTGGAACACGGATTTGGTCGTTTGCTTGTGCAATGCCTGTGGTTGTCTTTGTGCTGTAGCAGAGAGAGCTGACTGCTTCCAACAGAGTCCGCGAGGCCTGCAGAGCTTAGATATTTACTGTCCACAACTTTGTGGGGAAAGTGTGCTGACTCTGCCTTAGGCAGCTGTCAAAGGTCCCATCTGCCTTTCCTTCAGCCTCACCCCGCTCCTACACTGCCGGTTCAGTCCGGGCACGGTGCTCTGAGACTTCAGTGTACCTAGGAGTCAACTGCAAGCCACTATTATACATAGAGGCTCTAATTCAGTACCTCCAGGGGTGGGGGGGCAAGACTACAAGTGACCTGGGCATGTGTAGGCTGCAGGGCTGAGCCCCACATTTGAGGAATAGGGTTGTAGAAGACTGGAATTTTCTTATTGATAATCATCGCCAGACAAAATCAATCCCTTCCTGGACCCCCCCCCCCCCAGACACGCACGCATGCACACACACATATTCACCCATGCATGGATGCACGCGTGCACACACGCACGAGTACACACACACACACACACACACACACACACACACACACACAAATGTACAAGTGTGAAATCACAGACTCCCCTTTCAGTAAATTCTGTTCTTCTATCAGCGAGGCACCTTCAAGGGTTAAAGAGCTTGGAAACCAGCCACAGCAAGATGCATGCCAGGCCTCTAATTAGTCTCCTTTTTATATTTAGTTTGCTATTAGATAATGCGCGGCACCTGTTCACTAGACAGATCTGTTTTTAATCTCTTCTAGTTCACTTTCTTGGCCAGGCAGCAGCAGACATGTTGCATCGCACTAGCAATAGACTTAAAGCCAAATGAAATAGCCGTTTCTCTGGAATTAGAAGCACAATGGACTGCAAACAACTGCAGCTCCAGCCAGGCAGGAGGTGCTGGTGGGGGAGACAGCGCAGGCGTCTAGAATTCACCTCCCGGAGTGCAGGGCAAGCGCGGGCTGTTTTTCTTCTCCTTGACTTTAAGCTCCAGTACCTCTTTGAAATGTGTTTCCCACCCCCAGCAGGAGGAGAGCCAAGTTACAAGGGTTTTCTCTGCTGTGCTCTAATAGGAGAGCCGGCAGACAGCCTCACAGACATGATCTAAACAGCTCTCATTTTGATTTGATTATTTCATTAGGTTGAAGTTGCTCCAAACATTCCCTTTCCGCCTTAAGGACCTGAAGACCCTTCTCCAGATGCTGCAGGTGAACCAGAAACAGCAGACCCACCCTCAAACCTTTCTTCTTGGTTCCCTGGACTTATTCTTTGCCTGGAAGTGCCTGGGACTGATGGATGGATGTAGACACAAGAATCACACGAGACCTGCGGACGAACAGCGCTTGTGGAAATGGCATCCGTGTAGGGGCAGAGGTGGTGAACCTTAGAAGGCTTTGCTGTGGGCATGAATTTGACACCAACAGGGAAGCACTTCTTTTTGAACTGATGTAGACACTAGAAAGGGAGTGTTCAGCTTCAAGGTTTTTTCTTTCCAAACACTGATCCGGTCAACAACATCTCAGTGCTGGAGCCATTGGGTGGGTTCTCAGTTATTCTTCATAACTCAAAGAATGGTTTGCAGTAGCCACACTTTTGGTTGTTAATAGGTTCTTTTAGTAATTACATGTTTGTCAATAATCTCATGCATATATATAATGCATTACTCTCTCATCTCCCTCCCACTCCAGCCCCCCTCCCTTCTACTTGCTCTCAAAGACACAAAGTTCTTAATAGTCTTAGCTGTTGGTGTTTTTCCTTCTGCTGTTCCAGACCCATGGGCTAACCTGACCCAGAACAGATGATTCTGGAGGAGACAAGGGAAGGAAGGACCTTCTCACTCCCCGATTCTGCCTCTAACAAGCTTAAAGACTACAGTTTACCAATCCACGCTGCTCCTCATCAGTTTACGGGAGTACGCATTTGCCGCATGGGAAACCCACATTAATTTGTACCATAGAGTAGGATCTGTTTTCCACAGTTTGCCATTTTCTAAGTCCCCCTTGCCTGGGGTTGAGATGTGATAAGTGGCAGGTCCTCAGGAGAAGTAGAAACGTCAAGCGTTTTGTCCGTGCTCTGTGCACAGCTACACTATTGCAAATGTACTATGGATGTCAAGCTAGGGTAGCGTCTTAACCGGAGTTCTCTGTCTGTTTGTCTGTCTACCTCTCTACCCATCTGTTATGAGGCACTGGATCATGCAATCGTGGGACCAAGGGACTAAAGACTTGTGGTTGGCAGATTGGGGTCCTGCGAGAGCTTTGCTCTTGCCCATGTCTGAAGACCCGAGAAGTGGACGAGCCACTGTGATAAGACACAGTCTGAGTCCTCATTTAAGGTCAGGAGATAACTGACGTCCCATATGAAAACAGGAAGGCCGTCCTACCCACCCACGCTGAGGATAACTGGCTTTATGCAGTGTGCTGACTCCAGCCCCAATCCCCAGACAGCCACTGAGACAAACCCAGAATGCTGCTAACACACATCTGGGCAGCCTGTGGTCCAGACAAGTTGATCCCTAGGAGTAACCAATGCAGATAGGGCAGGGCTCAGAAGCACTGTGCTTCAATTAAAAAGAAACTTTTCACCATATCCTCTGTGTGGGAGAAAATCAACCTTGAGATCTTTGTCAAATGTTCCAGAAAAGGCATTGATATGGTTAGGTCAAAAATGCTCAACTCTGAAAATCCTACTAGATTTTGTGACTGGTCCCTTTGAAACACCTGTCGGACAATGTGGCAAGGGAGGCGGAGCTTTTGCCCTGGGGCACAGATGCTATGAGGCATCAAATTAAGAAGGCTGGTGAGTTTGGGTAGAGAATTACATTTTTATTTCAAATATCCTCTCCCTTAAATTGAATGTTTTTCTCTAATAGCACACAGATTATAATCTTTCAGAGCAGTAATGGTGCCCGTGAGTTTGAGAGAGACAAGAATGTGTATGTATCATGTTACAGTAAAGGCAAACATCTCTGAATGATGACCCTAGTGTTTATTACACCTTTAAAGTGGAAGGACGGTGATGCCCCCAGATTTGTGCATTGAAACGTTAACAAAGGAGCCAGGAAAGCTTGGTGACATGATATACACCTGCCATCCCGGTACTCAGGAGGCTGAGGCAGGAGGCTCCTGAGCCTGAAGTCAGCCTGGGCCGTGTATAGAAAGACTCTATTGATAGACACAGTGTGGGAAAGTGGGAGGTAATAGAGAGAGACAGAGAGAAAAGCTATAGGAAGCAGGAACAGAAATAAGAACATATCTATATTACAGAATAAAATGTTTCAATATTAGAAGTGTAGTTTGTAGCTACGTGTTTAACTTGGGATTTTAAAATGCTTTCTGAGGAAGGGCCCATCGACTTGTCATATGGCCAAATGGACGAGCCAGAAGCTGGCCGGGGCAGGTGGGCATAGGTCGGTGATGCTCTTGAAAGGAAGGCTTGTGGACTCACACCTGGGAGCCCTCTGCACTCGCTGCCAGGACTTGAGTGTCTCGGCATTGATTTCTCTGCGTGGAGAACCTATTTTATGTCTACTTCAGCACCTTTTGGATCGCGAGTGTTGCTGGGTGTACTCTGTCTCCTTCAGTTTTGGGGTGTGATCAGAGAAATTCAGTATCCGGAAGAGAGAAGGACTTTCTCCTAGGATACCTAAGGGTCTCTGGAGCGTTGCTGGCACACTGGGGACAGGAGATGGGAGTGGGTGGGGTGGGCCTTCTTCACCTCGCTGCAGACTCTCCACTGACTGTTCTAGATGCACAAACACACACATGCTGAATTTTTGTTCTCCTAAAGATGGCCATTGGGTTATTCATTCTGCCCCAAAGAGGGACTTGCTCACACTTAATCGATGGTTCCACTATTTCCTACACAGATATAGGGAGGACCTTCGTAAGAAAACAAGCTTATTTCTCTAATTTATGGGGAATTTAATGTTTTTCCTTAGTTGTTCTATTACCAGTAAAGACCGGGGGGGGGTTAACTATTGGGGTGAACACTTGATCGATCAAAGAAGCAGTGGGGGAGTGGCCAGCTGACCCCCTCTCCACAGTTCCCAGACCAAAAGCAAAGGACTAACAGGCCCACAAACCTCCAAGTCCCTCCCTTCTCCTTCCTGTGGCCTCTCTATCCATATTCTGGGTCCTCCCCATTTCCTATAACTAACTCTTGTCAACTAGTCACTGGCTCCACTTCCTGATTCAAGGTTCACTTTATTAACACAGTCTCAGGGTGTCACGGTGTGATCAAATATCCAGCAACAGTTTAAAAATCCATCTAACATTCAGTGTGAGTGACAGAGTAGCTGATGTCACAGCCTTATTATCTCAGAACGCTGCTTCTTAACTCAAGTGATTTTACCTTGCAGACGGCATTGGACAAGGTCAAGAGACACAATTGGCAAGGGGACACCCCGATAAGCATGTGGGGGACAGAGGCAAGGGGTGTTGCTAACCAAACTAGAATGCACAGGACAGCCTCACAGCAAAACTTTATCAGGTGTCAAATATCAATAAAGCCATGCTGAGAACCCACGCCACAGTCCGAGGTCAAAGTTGTCACTGAACACCTGCAGAGGCATGTACTAAATCACTGGGGAAAATCTAATCAAGCCGAGCAGTGGTGAACCTGGTGTCTGAAATAACTCTGAAGTAAGGGATGGTAGAGCAGTTAGAGTTGAAAGTAACGACCCTTTAAAGTGTAATACAGTTCATAAAGAGAAGGAATGGCAATTTTCTTACACAGATTTATACCCGCCCCCCACTTTCTTGAGAAAGGGTTCTTTGTCACATAGTTCTGACTGTCCTGGAACTCACTGGTTGGCCTTGACTTCACAGGAATTTGCCTGCTTTTGACTTCTGAGTTCTAGGATTAAAAGCTTGTATCACCTTGCCTGTCTTACACTCGTATTTTAAAGACGTATTTACAGTTACTTGTATATGTGACTGTTTTATCTGCATGTATATCTATGCCCCTCGTGTGTGTAGTGCCCATGGAGGCCAGAAGAGGGCATTGGATCCTTTGGAAACAAAGTTACAAACTATTGTGGGAGCTCTGTGAATGCTGGGAACTAAACCCCAGTCCTCTGTAAGTGTAACCAGTGTTCTTAATCACTGAGCAATTTTTCCAGTCCTAGATTTACATTCTTGAAGCTATTAGGTAATTCTAGCTCTTGATACAGTGCCAGCATCAGCTTGATTGGATATCTAGCTGATCTCCCCATGTTGTGAAAATTAAAACAGAATCACTTGTGTTCGACTCTGGCGAATGTAACCAGTGAGACGCAGAGGTTCAATAATGGAACGCTCGAGGGACTTTTCCAAACTGCAGCCTGCTATGGAGCTCCTTGTAAAAGACACTTATCTGCCGTGCTGACTTCACAAACACTCTGAACCCATGTGAATCCTGAGATGAATCCCTGCAACCATGCTTCTTTTGTTTTAAACTTACGTGCCCCTCCCCTGTCTTTAAATCTCCCATCTTTCCTAATTTCTCTGGGTACACCTGCTCTGGGTCTGCAGGCTAGATTGCTGTTTCCTGGAACTCATTCCCAAATAAATAGTATTTTTCTAAGAGCATGTTCTCAGTTCTTATTTAGGTTAGCAAGATAGAGTTGCTCTATCATCTCTCTCTCTCTCTCTGTGTATGTGTGTGTGCATGTGTGTATCATCCCTCATCTCCTTATCACTCTATTACTCTATCACCTACCTATCATCAATTTAACTGTTATCTATCTATCTATCTATCTATCCATCCATCCATCTATCTATAATCTGTCTGTCTATCTACCTGTCTATTATCTATTATCTATCTATCTATCTATCTATCTATCTATCTATCTATCTATCTATCTATCTTATCTATCTATCCTATCTATCTATCTATCTATCTATCTATCTATCTATCTATCTATCACCTATCTAACTATCACATATCTATAATGTCAAGGAGAAATTGCTTGGACTTTGGTAAACTGGAACAGAATAACTTCTGAGTCTTGTTGACATTGCTGGTGTAGGATTGGGTAGCTGTAAAATTCTTGGTGTAGTTTGCTGTGTCCAGCTGTCCCCGCAAACACAGCTGACTAGGATTCAGAGGCCTGCTCACCTCACTGTGAAGGGCAATCTCATCCTGCCCCAGCCCTGGCCCTGGCTATCTCCTTCCTGCTGACTGGTGATCAGGGACCCAGCTGGTGAAGTGATTCCTTCACCAGGAAACAAAACATAAATCTGGGCTTGGATGCTTTGCATCTTCCTTCATTTTTCATGATTATTAGAGGGGAGTATTGACCCTATTTATTTTCTCACATGCCCACAGGCAGCCTTTGATGTTGATTTTAATCTGACTTAATCAGGTAAACAAATGATGGAGACGGGAGCCAGCTTGAGTTAGGATATGGTTGTCGGTTATGTGGTCCTCCTAGATCCTAGAAACAGTAAAAACCCCTAGGGCATCTTAGGTAGGCTGATCTGTGTCTGCTTCTGCCAGCCAGCAGATGGGAGGGAAGGACTGTTTTGTTTAGATCGTGTGTATGACTTGGAGCCAGGAGGCATCAGAGCAGGGACAGTGGGGTAGGATACATGGGGAGTGAGGTAACATGAATGGCTAGTGCTTCTACACTGCCCCTCTCCAATGAGCTGTATGCCCTGGTTAGAAGGGGAGGCCAGAGTCAGAGGCTGAGGGATGCAAGTCCAAGAAAGTTCACTTAAGACCATGACACAAACAGGTGGCAGAGTTAGGGAGGGGCCTAGGCTTCCCGCATCCCTCAACAGCTTCAGCATAGCTCTGGTGACCTGGGGAGCCAGGGCCATCAGCAGACTGGCCAAGCTACTGAGGTCAGGGAGAAGACAGACATAGGAACAAAGGGTGGTCAGGTGTGGCAGCCAGAAGAGACAGGCGAGCATAGCCCTTAGCAGCAGGGAGAAAACCCCCTGTGGAGCCTCAGGGGGTGGGAGCGGTGAAGGTTTGGCATAAGATCATTTAAGCTGCATCTGGGGAAAGTTTGTGGCTTTGGTAGATGGGAAACTTTCTGTCCTACCCTGGGGCTGTCCGAAGAGGTCCAAGGAGGAACTCTACAGTGTCAACTAATAGGGTAGGCAGGGCTCAGGAACACACTGAGCACAGAGAGTGGGACAGAAACTGGATTTGGGGTCTGAGGATGTAGAAAAGTGGTAGAGTCCTTGCCTAGCATGCCCAAGGCCTTAGGTTCAATGCCCAGTAACACACGTGCCCACGAGCACACATAGACACACGAAATAAAATAAAACAAGCTGGATTCAGTATTGGGGCATCGGCATTTTTGTGGGTTATCAGCACTACCTTCTGATAAATTTTATTCCTTCTTAGACTTTGTATTAATTGCTTTTCTGCTTCTTGTGATGAAACACCAAAAATCAGAAGGAACTCAGGGAAGAGAGTTTATTTTGGCTCACAGTTCCAGAGAGTGAGAACCCATGATGGTGGGAATGGTGTGGAAGCAAGCAAGGAGATCACATTTCAGCCACATGTGGGAAGAGACAGGGAATGTAAATGAAGCACGAGGCCATCAATTCTAAAGCCCCCTCCTCCAGGGACACGTGTCCCTTAGCCAGTTTCCATATCCTAAAGATTCCATAACCTTCCCCAAATAGTGACACCAACCAGGGGCCAAATATTCACATGCATATGGGGGACACTTGTCATTCAGGTGAGATCAGTCCTATTTGGGGTGGTATAGCTGTAGGTGACATTTCTTATTCAAACCAGCACAGTATCCAAGCATTTCTATCACCTTAGATTGATAAAGAAAGAACCTGGGGAAAGGGGAAGAGAAGCAAATTTTTTTTCCTCTGAGACTGTGAGACACATTTGAGGTTGTGAGACATAGCAGATTTCTGCACATTTGTCTAGAAAGGAGACCAAGGGGGCTTCAGAACCATATGGAAAGCTTACATTACAAATATACATTTATGAATTTATTTATTCATCCAATATTTTCTCATGAGCCTTACTAAGGACTAGTTACCGGAAGCCAGTCAGGAACAAGATTCAGTCTTTTTTTCAAGAGCTACTGAGGAAACAGACGCCTGTGGCCAAATTCAACTCCACACCCAACCATCTCTGTTGCCTCTCCTTTCAAATTACCTTCATTTTGTTTTCAGGGGACTCTGTATGCCTCAAGATGGGGTTCACTTGAAGAGTCTGTTTATGCCATATATGACTACATTTATGACTGTCAGCAGCAGAAGGACATTGGGAGCCAGAAGAGAGGTCCCAAATGCAGACTTTCTGGAGAATCTGAACTCTCGTAGGTGTAAACACTGGAACCCATGTTTGTGGCTTCTCTGTCTCCACGCAGCGAGGCCAAAGTCACCGAACAGGGAGTGGCATCCCACCTGCCCCTTGTCCTCTTGGTAATGATTTGAGCCTGTCTTAATGCGTAAGTGCTGGGTGAAGTCTATTGTGTTTTGGGGTAAGGAAGAAAGAAGTGCATGATCAAAGGCAGAGAGGGGAGAGAGACAAGGCCATTGTGATGTGGCCAGGCATGAAGCTGGGAGCTGGGTCAGGGTGAGACCATGACTCTTCCTTGAGATGTAAGTTGTACCCAGGAAATGTTACTACAGCTTGTGTTTTCAGGGAACACTACAGAAAGACCAACCAGAGACATGCAACAGAGAGACTTTTCTCCTTCCTTAGTTGAATGTTGCTCGGGTTTTGTAACAGCCTCCACTGGGGAGTTGGCCTCTGGAGGTTTGGAGGCCTTTGTTGGAGACGGTACTCCAGGGATGGCCTGCACATTTGTGTGTTTAAGAGCAGAGGCCTTCGGGGTGCCTAGGCTGAGGGCCCGTCTCTTGTAATGAACTCTCACCTGATCTTTGTCTCAGCCTAGAAATCAGGCTTGAGAGCTGCACAAAGTCTACGCTCTCCCCCTGCCTCGTAGCCCCGAGTAACAAGGTGTGTTTTCTCTGACCTCTCTTGTGTTTGTTGTCAGCATCTATGAAAATGTGACTGACAGTCTGAATGACCCTGGCTGCTGTCACAAATGCTACAAAAAAAAAATGCCACAGATCAGGTAGCTTAAAGAATGGACATTGATTTGTCAGAGTTCTGCAAGCCAGAAGTTTGCGATTGAAGTGCCAGCATACTTTGGTCATGGAGAGAGTTCTCATTCTAGTTTGCAGCTAGCTGCCCCGCCCCTGGATCTTCACATGGGGGTGATGCTGCTATGGGATCCAACAAACCCTTGGATCTCTACTTATAAGGACACTAATACCCAGCATGAGCCCCCCATCCTCACGATCTCAACTAAGCCTAATTAGTATCATAGGCAATATGTCATATTGAGGTCAGGGATTCAATATATGAATTTTGAGGCGCTATAAATGTTTATCCCATGTATCTGGCTGAATTGTTAGCTTCAAAATAGATGAAATCTAAGACACTTTGAGTTATGTATATTTTATTCCCAAAATCCCGTGGGAAAGAAGGGATTATCTTCCCAGTTCTGACCCCGTGTTATGCTTGTTTGTGCTACAGTCCATTTTGCGTTCATGAGATTTCTTACATAAGGATTCCCAATCTGACTTGTCAATTTTAACCTGAAAGCGATCTTTAAATAGGTTTGGTTTTGTTTTTAGAAAAAAAATCTCTTTATTTACTTATTTCACGTGACTTTGTGTGTACGTGTGCATGTATGTGGGTGGTTCACGCATGTGGAGGTCAATGGACAACATGTGGGAGTCGGCCCTCTCCTTTCACCACGTGGGTCCCAGGATTGAACCCAGGTTGTCAGACTTGGCAGCAAGTGCCTTTACTTGCCGAGCCACCTTGCCATTCCTAAATAGTCTTATTTTTCTGTCCCCAGAATTTGCCACGTTGTGGGGCATAGAGCACATTACACTCTGTAAGTGTGTGTTAGATCCGCTCCAGATAGGGACGTCACATATTGGTTCTGGGAAGAGGTAATCATGAATTGATTTCCCTCGCCACACTACATACAAAACGACTAGCTGACTCCTGCAGATGAACCCTGACTCTAAGGTCACCTGCTAAAATCTCTGTCCACTTCCATTTTCTACAGACATTAATGTTAAATCACCTTCAGCCAGCCGGCTGTGGTCAGAGCCCCTGACCTGGCTTCAAAATGTGACACCAGCGGAGACAAGTGTTCCAAGTTCAAGCCCCAGGAAAATAAAAATAAGTAAATAAGAACTCACGGCCAGATGGCCTGCAAGGCCGGCGCGGCAGTGG